>NW_019154103.1:14122264-14264767 GCF_002288905.1 Enhydra lutris kenyoni | reverse complement strand
TTTCATTTCTTTCTTTCTTTCTTTCTTTCTTTCTTTCTTTCTTTCTTTCTTTCTTTTTCTTTCTTTTTCTTCCTTCCTTCCTTCCTTCCTTCCTTCCTTCCTTCCTTCCTTCCTTTCTTTCTTTCTTCCTATTTCTGCTCTGTCATCCTCACTGTGTGGCTTCTGTTGTCAGTGTCACCCTGTGGTTCAAGGTGGCTGCTAGAGCTTCTGTCCTCACGTCCTTGTTCAGGCAGCAGGGAAAGGCAGGAAAGGCAGAGGGTATGCACAGACTGCCTGATTTTCTTTCAAGGAGTTCTCCAAGTCCTCCATGACTTCTTATGCCACCTTGGCTAGATTTTATTCTTATGACCACCCTTAATTGTATGGAAATAAAAGCTTCTATTTTGTTTGGGTTTTGTTTTGTTTCATTCTTTTCTATTTATTTTTACTTTTCTATTTTATTTTTAAGTTGGCCAGTTTGACTCTGCTTGGTTATCCGGTTTCACAAAGTAAAGAAGAAGGTAAGTGGTTATTGGATAGACAGCGGTGTCTGTCAGTGTTTGAAGCAGGCATAGAGTAAATACCAAACGTGAGAATTACTTGGCTAACTATGAATGAGCTTCCGAATAATTCATGTGAAAGATGAGTCCTTATAAATTAACAGTCCTCCATAATAAGGAAATCTTTGAATAGATTTTTACATTGCTATTTCACAATAAAGCAATGCATCATTATTATAACAAACAACATCAAAGTGTGAAGAATAAAGTTAACCTATATCCCTGTATCTGTTTGCCATTCTGTCTCCCACCCTACCTCTCAGAAAACCAAAACTAGCAGTTACGTGTATTTTCCCACATTTCTCTAGAATTATACGAATAAATGATACACATGTTGTTAGTAATCAAAATTGAATCACAGTATATAAATTATTCTGCAGCTTAATTTTTAACTTAATCTATGTTCATTAGGTATAAATGTTCCCATTCTTTTTAATAGCTGCTTAAAATTGGTGAGTGTGGATATGCCATAACAGTTTCACAAAGAAGACAACTTTTACTGACTAAGATATCCACAGGGGCAGCAAAATCAGCTTGATGAAGTACTAAAGACGGCTGAAAAAGCAAAGGCCTGAATGGCTGAGAGTGAGTGAGAGGGTTTAGGGATGAGCCCAGTAAGTGGGTTACTGTGGCTAGCTAGGACACAGAGCATGCTCAGAGTGTGACTGCAGCATTTTCAGGACACCAGGGGCACTTTTTAGCATAGCTTCTTCTGCCACAAAATCCCTAAAGATGCCATTTATGCCATCTGGCTTTGTTGTTCCTCTCAATCAGCATCTTTAGACATTTCTACTATTCATTTTTTCTCTTTTCAAAACATCTCTCCAATCAAATCACCATCTAATTTCTAAATTCTGAAAAAAAAATTTAATTAAAAACTTTGCCCTTAAAGCACTTTTTCTCGTTATTAGTCCACCTGTTGATAGCATTTCTTTTCGAGTTTGCATTTATTTTTATTCTTTCTTTCATACATTTTTCTTGTCTTTATTCTGCCCTCTTATCCCTTTTCCCCTTTTACCATGATCATCTGCCCCATCCTGTAATGCTCATCAGATAAATATTTAATGAAACACAAAGCAGCATATATAGTTTAATCTTGAATTTGCATAAATATTTAAAATGTTATATTGAGAGAAGCTGTGTTAGAGTCTGAATCTCTAGGTTAGCTATTCCTGCTTCCAGAATTTGAACCTCACGCCATGAACTGCTATGCTTCTCAGCCTTGCCCTACCTAGTTTGTGAGACTTGACTGTACAGGATGAATGTGATGGATAAGTATGAAAAGTACGTAAAAAAGCAAAGGAAATTCCATGAAAGAGACTAAAGAAACACTTTTTCTGGAACACAAACATGTAGCTGTCTTGGCATGCAAGGTAGACAGGTATGATTCTGGAACTCAGACCATGCTGCTCAGGTTCTCCTGGCTGATCCAGGCTTGGTGTATTTTGGTGGGGGGAGAGACTGGGTAAATAGGGTAACCGCGTAGATATTCATTGGGAAGGGCTCACGTACTCTTCCATTCCTTCATCTACTTCCTCATATCCTCAGTTTACAAGAGGTTAATTGGAGATGCCAAGAAATTGGGAAGCTGGTTCTGAAAGAACTTAACCGCCTACCTGCGTATTTCCCTTGGTCTTTTACATCACGTTGACTAAGGAACGTGATCTGTATTTACACAATAGTCAGTGACAATATTAGTAAGAACAAAGATCTCAGGCAATCTGACATATGGAAGTAATTTGCATATGAGGAATCCAAAGCAATAGAATGCTTTGTCCCAGGTTATGTTACTGTTGTCAAAGCCAGAAGTGAGCTCTTGAAGGCTTTCTTCACTCTGTCCTTGCCCAAGGCTGCTTCAGATATTGACCCGATGGGTACATAAACCTTCCATTATTTCTGAGAGAAAAAGTCACATAATCTCTTATGCAATGCTGATCACGTATCAGACACCATTGTACAAGTTGTTTCGTGCTTTCATTTTCTCCATCAATATTTTCCCAGAAACATTTTTGTTTAGCCTCTTTGTAGGCACCATTGACAAACCAAAAGGAGTCTCCGTCCTCATGGAGCTTACCTCTGGGTGTGTGTATGAATGTGTGTGTGTGTGTGTGTGTATGTGTGTATAGAGGATGAAGGTGGGAAGTGAAAGAAGAACAAGTATGTGTGTGTGTGTGTGTGTGTGTACACAAAATGGTCTATCCATAGTTTCTCTGTTAAATGAGCATCAGAGATTAAGGATAGAGAACAATACAGATGATAGAAGAAAGCTACTTTGGGGCACCTGGGTGGCTCAGTGGGTTAAAGCCTCTGCCCTCGGCTCAGGTCATGATCCCAGGGTCCTGGGATCGAGCCCCGCATCGGGCTCTCTGCTCAGTGGGGAGCCTGCTTCCTCCTCTCTCTCTGCCTGTCTCTCTACCCACTTGTGATCTCTATCTGTCAAATGAATAAATAAAAAAAAAAATCTTAAAAAAAAAGCTACTTTACATTATCTCATTTAATCCTAATATCAAGTCTGTGAGGTAGGATTTATGTTAACCCTAAAACACAGATAAAGAAATTAAGGTTGAGGGTAGTTGGTTCACACATCTTGGGTGGGAAAGAGTTGGCATTAAACCCAGGTTGGCTTCCTTATAGAGTTGTGCTCTAGTCACTATGCCCAGTTGCTTCTAAATGAGAATGTCAAAAAAAAAAAAATTGCTTGAAGTCATATTCAAAGTAGGGATTGTTAAATGAGAAAATACAGTGGGTAAGTGCTGATGATTAAGTGTCTGAAGAGTGGAGTTGAGTTTAATGAGGTTAAGGCTCGTGGCATCAGAACTTGAGTTATTTCATCTTGAGAATGGCAGAAAAGAGGCCAAATAAAAATGCATTATTGGATTCATCTGGTTCCTATTTTCAAGGATCAAAGAATCAGCTAATAGGTACACAATTCTCGAAGCCATGCTGTTCAAAGCAAGGTCAGCAGCTAATAAAGACATCTACTGTTTAATCATGGATCAGACCACTTGACTTTGCTTGTATCACTGATACCAGCCATTATTGGCTGAGAACCAGCAGAGTACTCAGTACAGCATGAAATAAGAGAGGTTTGGGGATCTGTTAATTGCATCTTGTCTCAGCTGTAGGAGGTATACTACTCCAGAATCAGTCCCCTCCAATTATTCCAGGTTACAGCTGGCATGGTGAACCCTGGGTTGTTTTTACCCAATGAAAGAGTCTAATTTTATCACAGAATCACAGGACTGGCAAGACCTTGAGAGGTCAGCAGAAGCTTTCAGGCAAGACTGTGCTGAGTGAATATATCTAATCCTATTTTAAACCATTTCCAGAGGGGAGATACCATGATTTCTCTTGAAAGCCAATGCCAGTATTAAGCAACCTTTTCTGCAGCCAGTCTAAGATCCCTAGTAATTTATTTTAAATTCATCTTTCACTGCATTCATAATGCTAGTTTATGCTATCTCTATTTTCTCTCTTAACTTTATTTAAAAAATAAGTATTGTTGAAAGTGAAAATAACTCTTACTTTTGGATAGAAGGATTAATAATTTGTAGTTGCGGTTTAATGGGACATTATATTAATTATTAAGCTTAATGTGCCTGAATTGAGTACTTATTCCATAGTATCTTTAAGAATTTCAAAGAAAAAAAAGTGAGTTAGCAGGACTTCCCACCTAGCTCTCATTTTCCCTAGTGTTTCCCTGATTCCAGGGACACTGGCCATTCTATATCCTCAAATGTGCCAACCTTATTTACTTCTTACTCAGGGTTTTTGAACTTGCTATTCGATCCTGTGCCTGTAATAGTCTTCCCTAAATCTTTGTGTCTAGGGGCCTCCCGCTAAGAAGCACCATCCCTCATTGACCTATTTAAACTTAGCTCAGAACACGTGTGAGTCTCTAATATTAAAATTATCTTATTTATTGCCCAGTCGGCATGTTGTTCTTTTTGCCTTCCATGGGAAAATGTAAGAACTATGTGATGGGAGACCTCACCTGACTTTTTTTTTTTTTTTTTTTCAACCATGGCAATCCCAGTGTCTAAACAGGTTTCTGCTAGGGAATCAGTAAATATTTGCTCGACAGATGAGCGAAAGGATGGTTGAGTAGTCATAGAGCAGGGTGGCATGTTCTCTAAATCTCTTTTTACTTGGAGAGCTCCCAGAATGATGTGTTCAGAGAAGCTGTAGCATATGCCTCCATGAACTTGAAAGACCATGAGGCTTCAAGTCCCAGATCCAGCATTTATGAGCTGTGAAACCTTGGTCAAGTTACTTAATCTCTGAGTTTTAGTTTGTAATCTGTGACATGGTGATAATAAAACTGCCCTCACTTGTCATTTATTAGGACAAATGGGTTATTTCATAAAAATGAATTACTTTACATAGTACATAATGAATTTACTTTTTAAAATGATATTTATCAAGCATCTACTCTGTGCCAAGCACTGATCTAACAGCTAAGGATGCAGCAGTGACTTAAGTAATAAAAGTCTCTACCCTCAGTTTACATTTTGGGGCACATACATGCATGTTTTATAATCATTTTAAAAATAAGAACAGGCTTCTGTACTTAACCTTCAATGGGATTAAATTTGAACTCTGGTCATTGTGCTAGTGCTGGCTCTTCGTTCAGTAGTGAACACATATTTACTGTGCGCTTTTTATGGACCCCAGCCTAAGTATCCAGTTAATAATGGTGTATTAAGGGACGCTTGGTGGCTCAGTCAGTTAAGTGTCTGCCTTAGGCTCAGGCTCCCATCATGATCCCAGAGTCATGAGATTGAGTCCTGCATCAGCTCTCTGCTCAGTGGGGAGCTTGCTTCTCCCTCTGCCTGCCACTCCCCCTGCTTAAGCTCTCTCTCTCCCTCTCTCTCTGACAAATACATAACTAAATAAAATAATGGTGTATTAAGAGGGTTCTTAGAAATGTCTGTGTGTAAGAGGATGTGGCCAGTCTTAACGTACAAATGGATTGCTTGTGTTTGAAACCTACAGTGCATAAGGAAATCTATAAAGAGGTACAAAAAACATGTTTGCTTAATATTGATTATATATATTTTTAGAAAAACTATCACAGCCCAAACAAATGCATATTTCTTAGGACTCTTTTTGTTGTTGTTGTTTTTGTATTTTTTTTTTAAGATTTTATTTGTTTATTTGACAGAGAGATCACAAGTAGGCAGAGAGACAGGCAGATAGAGAGGAGGAAAGGGGCTCCCTGCTGATGAGCAGGGAGCCCGATGTGGGGCTTGATCCCAGGACCCTGAAATCATGACTTGAGCTGAAGGCAGAGGCTTTAACCCACTGAGCCACCCAGGTGCCCCTCTCAGGACTCTCGATAAAGAAAGGCTTTTTTTTTTTTTTGTAGAAATAAGGATGTTTCTTGATTTTAATCAGTGACCCATGTGGATCGGAAGAACTAGACCTTGATTTTTTTGAAAAAGATATTTTTCTACGAGTAATCCATTCTCCTTTTAAGATGTTTAGAAAAAGACATAGGCAGCCAAGAGGAATTTTTACTAATATATTCATAGGTTTAGGTTAAAATGTAATTCACATATTTTTTAAACATAGTGAGCTTATATTTCCAAGATTTACCTTTGTATTTACCAGTATGATATGACCCATATTCTCTCTCAGCAAATATAGATTTCCCGTCATTTCTGATAGCACTATAAGATCTGTGTATGAATGTATCTTAATATATTTATTTAACTCTTAGTTATTGAACATTTAAATTGCTTCTGGTTGTTTTGCTATTCTTAAAAATACCAGTACAAATGTACCTGACCAAACACCTTTGTACAGTTGTTTGATTTCCCTGGGATATATTTGGGAAAAATGACTATGCCAAAGAAGAAGGTATATAACAATGTATTTGATATATACATATCAAGACATATTACACATATTAAGGCAGATGCTCAACTGACTGAGCCACCCAGGTGCCTCTGAAACCTAATTTTTAATAAACCAAATAAAATGCAAAACGTGAAGTTTGCAGAACATTTGTAAGACATATTTAGTATAATAGCATGATTGTTCGAACCAGTCCACCAGTTTGAACTTCCCTACTTATTAGCTTCTATGAGCTGGGGAAAGTACTTACTCTGTCTGTGTGCTGAGACTTCCTCATCTGTAAAAATACGTATCTCTAGAGATAATTGTGAAAGGCAAATGTAAAATGCCCTGAACTGTGACACTGAAGAATGTGTATGCAAAGGTTTGTTTAAAACATGTCAGTAGGGGTGCCTGGTTGGCTCAGTGGGTTAAAGCCTCTGCCTTCGGCTCCGGTCATAACCCAGGGTCCTGGGATCGAGCCCTGCATCGGGCTCTCTGCTCAGCAGGGAGCCTGCTTCCTCCTCTCTCTCTGACTGCCTTTCTCTGACTACTTGTGATCTCTGTCAAATAAATAAATAAAATCTTTAAAAAAAAAAATGTCAGTAATGGGCAACATCCTAAATAGGGCACGAGTTTGGAGATCAGTAAGACCTGGGATCCTGACCTGAGCTGAAGGCAGACACTCAACCAACTGAGCCACCCACGTGCTCCTACTAGGACAAATATATTAAGAGCTTCAAAAAGAATTCTTCAAAAAGAATCTCTAATTCTTTTTCTGAAAATATACTTAAGGCTGTCATCCAGAAAATGCACAAAGTTTATACCACAAAGATGTTGAACAACATGGCACATTTAATGGGACCCAAACAGGAGAGTGGTTAACAGGCAATCTGGGAAGTCAGATTAAACCCGACTTTAAAGCCTGCCTCCACCATGAACTAGCACTGAGTTTGAGACAAACGTTGAGCATCTTTTAACTGAAATCTTTCATCTGAAATTGAAGATAATTTACCTAACATCATGGATTTGTTATAAAAGGGACATGGTAACTAACAGAGCAAACTGTCAAGAAATGATTGCAAATTGCTACTATCAATAAAAGCCCCAAATTTTAGATAACCTTAAATAATTGCAGAGATATAAATTCTTAAGTATTTTTTCAGATGTCTTAAAGACATGTATAAGTAATGTCATTGAACATTCTAGTGGATATAATATTTAGGTAAAAATGAGATTCAAAAGTGAATCTATTAGATAACTTTAGCTATGTGAAACTATACATTTATAAAGTAAATAATGTCAAGTGGTAGTTATTTCTGTATGATAGAATGAAAATTTTATTAGTTTATTCTCTCTCTCTATACACACACATATATGTTGCAAATTTTTGTGATTTCTAGGTTCTCAGTAGCATGTTTGTGGTAGTCTTAGGGAAAATAAGTATTTGTATTGATAATATAAATTAATTCCTAACTAAAAATTTTTTTATTTCTTTTCGGTGTTCCAGCATTCGTTGTAAAATATTTTTATAGTTATAATAGTATACAAATGAGAACATAATAATATAATTTCTTTGGTTAAGGATCTGGTTTTTCCTCTTATTCTAACCACTTGCTGTCATCAAATATTTATTATATGTTCCCAGGCAGTTAGCACTTGCTAGAGGCGAGCCTGAATAACTCCCTATCCTCAAGGTATTGACATATATGAGATCGTCTCACCAATAATGTCCCCTTAGGTATAAGAAATGTACACATGTTTATGGTGACTTCTGAATAGATTCAGAATGACAGTAAATATTTCAGAGTAGATTTTTATGCCCACTGGTATACGTAGATGAAATTCGTTAAAAGTTTAACAGTTAAAAATGGTAACAGACTAGAAGCATTTTCTTCAAGAAAACAAAAAACCCAAAGTTTCAAGTTACTGTAAAGTTTTTTTCATCAAATTCAGAAGTGTATACACTGAGCAGAGCAAGCGGTTTTACTCGTTGTCAGTATGTGAATAATTAGCAGTTCATATTTTCCATGAAATGAGAAGAATCGCCAACTCCACCTGTATCTAAAAACCTTTGTGCACTTGGCTTTGCTTGGGAAGTCAGCTGGAGTGTGCTAAGCAAAATTCAAATCAGCTGATTACTTTAATTCTTATTAGATTTTAACCAAGATCTTCCCAGACATCAGTTAAGATAGGGAACTTAATATAACATGAAATTTTACCATCCTTAAACAAAAAGTAGTAATAAAAAGCCAAGTGAAATGAAGGATCTGAATGCTGTTCTGAAACAAAGTTGGGTCATCCGCCTCTGTCTATACCTCAGGCAGCTTAGGACCATTTTGCTCTTGCTCACTAATCTAGTCCCTGTGCCTCGCACATAGTGGGTTTTGCTTCAGAAGATACTAACACAAAGAATGAGAAGATGGCATTATAACAAGGCCCTAATACATAAATTAGTAATATTACCACATTAACTTCCCAATTAAAACATTAATGACTTTGAACGTACATAGATGCATAGTGTCCTGATACTCCCTGTCACATTCAGAATTTGATAAAGATGATTCCAGAGTCTTTATTTAGTCAGTTCTCATCACTGTGTGTGTAGGACTCAGGCAGCCCTACAATCATATGGTGAAAGAAGTGAGTTACTCTTTGGAAGTAAGGGGACAGGGGGACATAATTTTTTGTTATAGGAGCAGACAAGTATTTATGAAAATAGAATATTAACATTTAAAATTCCTTCATATTAGTATTTCAAATATATAAGTAAGGCATACTCACTATAGAAAACTGGAAATTATGGAAATCAGAAGAGAAAATAACACATTTCTAGCATGCATGGACAGACATTGGACAATTTGGTAAATTCTCCATTTTTCAGCAACCTCCCCTCCAACACACTCGCTGGAACATGCACAACTATAGCTTTTCTTTATATTAAATAGATCTTTAAAAAAAAACACTGATCTCTCTGCATTTCTGGTTTTATCGTAATCAGAAGAGTTTGATACACTTACATGAACACTTTGGTTCTTTTTCTTATGGCTCCTAATGAACACACAAGAGATCCTCTCATCTGATTAGCAGGTAGAGATTATATTTAACTCCCAAAGTGAAAGTAATCATTGTATAATATTCTTTCAATGGTTCTGTCCCAGTCTATGTAAGGGTCATCTGTTATCTTTAAAATAAGGAAAATAATAGCTCCTCCGTCCAAAGTTTTGTTACGAGAATTAAATGAATTCTTACAGGTGGAGGAATTAGAACAATGACAAGTGTATAGCATAAGTTCAACAAATACTCACTATTAATTTAATGTTGGCATCATTGTTATTGTTATCGTGCACACGGTCTTGGGGTTTTATAGAACAGAATGGGGCAAAGAAAGGAGAAAAATGGGGACCACACCAGTATCAACTGAAGCAAAGTTGGCAAAGCTAAAGAGCTGTGTTTTTTTTCATTACATTTTTACCACAGTATATGGGAAGAATCACTACATACATGCATCAAGAAACAAACCCTGTTTGTGAGTATGCATGGCAAGATTGGGCTCTAAGACTACAAAATATTTAAAAATATTATGTAAATGCAATGTAACAAATTACCATAATAATATTGTGAAACCTCTCAAGATAATTATTTCTCATGATCATTGTGTAACCAAAGCTAATATTTGCTATTCAACAGAAGAGTAAAATAAATAACTTCATGGAATTTGTAGTATCTTAATTAATCTAATTTCATCTATAAAATATGAGTCAACTTGGCGAGGATCAAATGCATTTTTATTTATCCGTTTAAAATTTAAAAATCCAGTTGACTATTTTTAAATTGTATAAAAGTAAAAAGAAACAAAAAAGGAATTATTGCTTTCAAAGGCATCCTTTCTGCTTTTCCTACTCAGAAATGGCTCTGATTAAAATTTTTAGCTTTGGCAAGCAGTTATCCAAAAATATGATCAAATGATAAATGGATGAGAGATTCATGAGTAAAACCCAGCTTTATGCTGTGCTTTCTAAGTAATATTTTTCAACCAAATTTGAGTAATTATTTTTACAATGGAGGCTGATGTGACTAATATTTGAGCAGTCTGTTAAAAACATAAAGTGGGAGAAATGCTCCTATTAGGGGGATCAAACGTACAAAGATAAATTCACAATCAAAGTCTTTAAAATGCTTTCTGCTTATCATGTTGGGTTTTTCAGAAAATGGGCTCTGAGATAGAGGTTTAGGGTGTTTATTGAGAAGGGCCCTAAGGATCAATACCTGTGAAAGGAAAAAAAGGGAGCAGAGAGAGAACTTAAACTGTGTAACAGGCCCCATGTCATCCTCCACTGGGAGCTCCAGAACTAAATTGGCCCTTCATGGTTGCCCCATCTTGACTCCAAAATGGCCAAGTCCTTGTACCCAGATGTCATGGAAAGTTGCCCTCTGAGACAAGGTGTGGCCATGGATGAGGCTGCTCTGTCCAAATGAGGCAATTTCTTGAAGGGCTTCCCAGCAGAAGTTTGTCTTCTAATAGCATGCCTAGTATCTGGATCACAGACTCCTCCTCCAAGGATAAACTGGGCAAAACACTACCACATACTCTCTCATGTTTATCTAGACAAGTAATGTAAGTTCAAAATAAAGCTTCCAGGGAAATTTGGTGAAATTCCCCCCCTGCCCCACTCCCCTCTCCCACTTGATTTCATCATTCATAACTGACCTTGAGACAAGCTTCTGTATCACTTCCTTCAGGAAGCCTTCCCCACCCAAACACATATGTGTTTATTCCTACTCCCACATTTTGTTTTAGAATTGTCTTTTTTTTTTTTTAAGATTTTATTTATTTATTTGGGAGACAGAGATCACAAGTAGGCAGGCAGAGAGGGAAGGGGAAGCAGGCTCCCTGCTGAGCAGAGAGCTCAATGCGGGCTCCATCCCAGGACCCTGAGATCATGACCTGAGCCAAAAGCAGAGGCTTAACCCACTGAGCCACCCAGGTGCCTCTAGAATTATCTTTTAATGCTTCCGTTTCCCTTTGGGAAGGAGAGTTCCTCTAAGGCAGGGACTGTGTCTTGATCATTTTTCTTTGTTAACTGTTTACCACAGAATCTGCATTACAATGGTCACTCTATGGAATATTGTTGAATGAATGAATGGATGAATGAATTTTTCTTGTGTCCATTTGGCTCTGTCATTTTAATCTCTCCTAATATTTCTCATATAGCTGAATTAACAGAAAACTTTCTCCTTACCATAAATTATAAGCTCTGTTTTAAAAACAAAAAACAAAACTCTGTCTTTATCACCAGTGTATCGTTGGGGACTGGCTTAAAAGACCGTAAAAGACCTTAATAGTCATTGAGTGGGTGAATGTTGATTTAATAGTTCTGGAGGTGACAATAATGTAGTCTGTATATAAAGAACCACATAATTTAGAGATTCATTTTACTTAGTGTTGGAGGCTTTAGTAAATGTTAGGAAAAATTCACATCAAAATTTTAATATTATTAAGTAAAAAATAAAGCATTTTATTACTCTAGTACATTTGTCATAAATTATATCATATGATACTTTTGCTGAAATTAATTTAGAAATGTCTGGATTCCTATTTCTATAGTCACAGACAATGCCTACATCCAAAGAGACAACAAATATTTTTTGAGATCCTGAAAGTTGTTTGGTTTCACTGTAATATATCATTTAATCCTAGTAATTATATAAAGCATGTATTATTTTCATAATTTTCATATTCATTTTGTAGATGGTCTTATTTTCATATTGTCATTTTGCAAATGAGAAAAAATTGAGGCTCCAGGGATTTTATATAAAATTCCTCAGTGTTCACATCTAATGAGTAGAAAAATGGATTCAAACTGATTTATGAGATTTCAAGAAAATATGCTTTAATAACCACAACAAACCAGCAGTATATTAGAAATCTATAGATTTTTAATAATATTTTTATTATATTTATATGCATGTATTTTTATTTTCAGAAATTGTGAAGAGTAAAGTTTGTCTTATAAAAATGGAAGAACTGACTGTAATATTTTGTAAGAAAAACTCATAGCACATTGCATTTTCCAAAGATGACCACAAAAGTAGTCTCCTATTGTACATGTTCCTCTGCAGTGTGACCTTACCACTCCCCAACAAGTTGAGTCTTTTTCCCTACCTCTTGAGTCTAGGCTGGCCTTAGTGACTCTTGAAATCAATCAAATGTGGCAGAAGGGATACACGTGACTTCTGAGGCTGAGTCAGAGGAGGCTTGCCACTTCTTCATTGGTCTCTTGGACTATTCACTTTCTTGCTATTCTTTTTCAGAGGCTCTCTTTGGATCGCCTGGTTTTCAGTCCTTTGGACTCAGACTGAATTACACCACTGCCTGTCTTGGTTCCTTAACTTTCATCAGGCAGATCAAGGGAATTCTTGGTTTCCAGAATCAGTGAGCCAATTCCACTAATAGATAAATACTTGATCTATTGGCTTGGTTTCTCTGGAGAACCTTGGCAACATTCTCATAATGTCTTCTCAGAACTTTTCTTTGCTTATTGTGTGATTGTTTTCCAGTCATATAGATGGTCCCTAAACCAATCAAGTCATAAACAACGCAGCCAAAGTAGACACAAGCTAGAGGTTATTATTTCTAGTTCCTAATTGTTATCCTTGACTAGAGTGAAATATGGATAGGCTTTAGTCCCCTTTTTACCCAAATGGATATATTAGAATACATGTAATGAGTTCTGGGGAAAGGGAAGAGGCTAAAACTTCTAGAAATAATTTTTAACAATTCAATTCTCTGTATATAATATTCCCCAAAATATATTTGATTATAACTATCTTCAACAGTGCTATCAACATTTGAGGACTGTGATTTTTTTGTTGTTGTTATTACATTTGATTAGCTCTTGGATACCATCTGTCCATCCACATTCAGAATATGTTATATGCTTATGTACATGTATGTGTATATACATATGTGTGTGGGTGTATGTGTATGTGCAAATATGTGTGAATAATTAAGCAAACCATATAGTACAGTAGGTAATTTATTTCTATTTGTAGAATTTCATAAAACACACTGAAAGAAATATTAGAAATTAGAATGGGGAATAGTTAGCATAGATCTATTAAGATTAATTTTCATTCTTATTCTTTGTAAAGTGAAAAGAACATTTATTTGCATCAACTTTTAAAATTATTTAATTGCCTCTTACAAAGCAAACAAGTAACATTAAATATATATTTCTTGAAATGGTAAAACCAATCATTAATTAAACATCATTCACCTTTACCTTTTTTGGGGTTCTCAGTTCTGAAGGCAGGCTAAAATGAAATTCTTGATGCAACTATTTCTATTTTTCTATTGCTACAAAGAAATCAGATTAATAAGAGTGTAGCTGAGGGGAAATAAGTCAAGCCTTGGTTATAGTTAACATTCAAATTAAAAGAACAGTTTGGCATTTGATCTGCCATTAGGAAAAAACAAAAACGGACATAGGAAAAACTCAGTGCCTGGAAACAAATTTGTCTTCCTTAAAAGCTCACTTTCAAGTGTGTCTGGTTTCTAGCCCAGTTTGTATCAAAAGGGATCAATTTTTTCCCCCTTCTCCCTGTTCCACTTTTGCACTGGTATTGTCTGAATCCCAGAGTGAGCAGCAATACATCATCTTGCTTCAACATCTGCTAGAGCCCCCTCTCCTCCTAATCTGCCCAGATCCCCAAAGCCTTTTCCACCTGCTATAGCGCCAAATGCTCATTATAGCGTACAGCTACGCCCTTCACTGTCCTTCCTCCCAGATCCTCAAGGTTAACGTGGAACAATGACTATTATTAAGTGGGGGCTTTAGGAATATAAAAGCAGACTGGGCAAGGAGAAAGGGGGAGGGGCAGTGGAAGCACTGGGTAGAATGCCAGGATAGCTGGCAGGAAAGAGCTGCTAGAAAGCTGTGGCCAATTTTCCAGTCCAAACATGAGTCACGGAACAGAGATGCCCTAGAAATAAATAGCTTCCCTATTCATTGCCCAGTACAAGCAGAGACCACACCCTCCAATGGTTTTATGTCAGAGTACTTTGGGGTATGGCTTTGAGCAGCTTATGGAGAAAGGGAGATAAAAATGGCCAGCGTAAGGAGGCTGGCAAGTCTAGAAGTTATGTTTACTGCTTCGCCAACAGTAAATTGTAAGCAACTGGAAATGTTCTGCCACCTCTTCTTTTTTCTTCAAACCACCAACCTATTCCTTCTTCTTACATCATTGGACCAAGCCCCAATGGAAAATCTGAGGTGCATTGGATTAGACGGCTTAGAAAATAGAGAAATTCCACAGTCTCTCTGACACTCTACATTCATCTTCTATTATCATGAGACCTGAAAAAAATATAAAAAGGAATCTAATCGGGGGGATGGGGGAAAGCAGCTTTAATTTAAATTTCCTGTCTTTAGCAGCTGTGTACCTCGCTCCCAGATGCCATACTTGGTGCAATTTCCTTTTAGTTTTGTACAAGATATTTTAAGAAATGAAGTGCTGCTTCCTCAGTGACAGTCACAGGGATGATCTCGATACACCACATAAATGCCTGCTGGCTGCTGACAGAGTTGGCCAGTTCTGCCCTGGACACACTCAGCTCTCCTGCTAACAGGACACTGGACAATGTCTCCAGCAGGATCAAGTCACTCCCTATTGCTACTCAACTCTTGGAAAAAGTATAAAAGGCCACATCATAAAATTTTACTTGCCTCCACTCCTCTGGGCCCCAAGGAAACGTGCCACCATCCTGTAGCCACACAATGTGCTGATCTAAATAAGGCACAGGCCACCTAGCTCAGTCGCTGCTCTTGCCAAGAGATGAGGGGTATTGAATGAACTCTCATTAGTAAAAATAGCCAAGTGTAAAACTGCCTGGACTAGGTAGAATAGGAGCTTGTTCCTTGCTCTGTGAAATGTGACAGTGCACCTAAACGGTAGACTTACAAATTAGATGATTGTATTTCCCTTTTCTTTTTTTTAAAATCCATGTTTGAAAGTTATAGTGAATTTTGGATAGACAACTTTTTAAAAACTTGTAATTAAGAGAAGAGAGACATTTGGAGGGTTAGAAATTCTTCATTGTCTCTTGGAATGATCAAGAAACTAGATCTTTGCTGAAGTTTTGTGTAGGATTAAAAAAAAAGGGGGGGAGAGTTTAACTAAATGATGGACATTTCAGAAAACAATTCCTAACAGCTTTATTGAGTTACTGACATATTCAAATTGTATATGTTTAAGGTGTACAACTTGGTATTTTGATAAATGTATACACCGTAAAATGATCACCCCACACTAATCTACATATCCATCACCCCTTGTGTGGTTGTAGGTGTGATAAGATTTAAGATCTATCTTCTTAGCAAATTTCAAGTGTATCTACATTATTGTTAATTCCCATCACCATGCAGTAAATTAGATCTCCAGAACTTTTCATCTCCCATGACTGAAACTTTGTATCCTTTCACCAACATCTCCCCTTTTCCCTTCTCCCACAACCCCTGACAACACCATCCTACTCTCTGCATCTATAAGTTTGACAGCTTTTGATTCCACATACAAGTGAGGTCATACAGCATTTGTCTTTCTGTGTCTTGCATAATATCCTCCAGCTCCAGCCGTGTCATTGCGAGTGACAGGATTTTCTTCTTTTTTAAGAATGAGTAATATTCCATAGTGTGGAGGGAGGGAAGAGGGATGGTGGTAGATAGATATTATACATATCCATTTGTCTGCTGAAGGACATTTAGGCTGTTTCCATATGTTGACTACTGTAAATAATGCTCAATGAACATAACCTTGAAAATCCAAAATCTAAACCTTGTCCTAGACATTTCACGTATATATTAGTCTCTACTGCTGCTGCTTTACTATCTCCATTTTGAGAGAGAGAGATAGTAAATGAATGGTAGCATGGAATATTTTTTTAAGTGTAATTTATATGAAAGAAAATTAAGGAAAATGATTTTTTTTAATTGACATAAGTCTTCAAAGCATATGGATACTGTAGAAGCAAGAGCCTAGCTCTTTTTAATGGCATGTGGGTAATACTGGGCAAGTTTTATTTTAGTTCCCTGGGTCTTTTCTTCCTTATGAAAAGTGGGTACCAATAGTGTGTTACCTACCTTAAAGGGTTCTCATGAGGATTAAATGAGATGGCTTGGGAAGGCGCTAGAGACACAAGAAAAGATCAACTTCCGTTGCTACTATTCATAGCTATTTATTTGAGGACATTGCAAGATGTTTTAAAAATTTTCCAAATGACTCTGTTTCTTTGCTCCTTATTTCATTTTTTTCTGCTTTTTCATTACTAAATTTCTATTCAAACCTTATAAAGAATAAGATTCTGTTTTGTTTTATAAAGTTTCATATTCTTAAATTAGATATTAGACTATAATTAAATATTATACAACAAATATCCAGAATTAGGGGTAAAAATCGCTGACTGTGTCTTAATTAACTCAGGCTGCCATAACGAAATACCATAGACTCAGTGGCTTAAACAGCAAATTTATTTTGAAATTTGAGATTCTGAGATCAGAGCGCCAGCATGATCAGTTTCTGGTGAGAGCTCTCTTCCTGACTTGCAAATGGTTACCTTCTCCCCATGGTGGGGAAGAGAGATTCGGGTTCTCTGGTGTCTCTTCTTGTAAGGGCACTGATCCCACCATGAGAGCACTACCCTTATGACCCTTAAGACCTAATTTAAACCTAATTGTCTTATTAGCTCCCATAGGTTCCATCTTCAAATGTCATCACAATAGACTTAGGGCTTCAAAAATATGAATTGGCGGGGGGGTGGTAGCCAGTTCAGTCTATAGGAGATTTTTTTCAAACTTCGAGACCTTATTTCACCAGCTTGTTGGAAAGGTTTTCAGTAGAGCCAATAAACATTGATCACAGAGATTCCACATTGTAAGACATTTTGACATTGTAACTGCAGATTTGATTTTGATTAGCTCTATACATTAGTTTAATCAAAATCTTTATTCCCTAGGAAGTCCCTCCATACTGCTCCAGTTAAGTGTTATGCACAATTACCAGTCTAACACAAATTCTGACCTTTTCTCTCCATTACCTTTTTTTTTTTTTTTTAATCTTTCTTTAGCCAGCTTTGGCCTATCCTGTCCACCCATCTTCTCCCCACTTAGTGCTCATATTATCCTACTCACCCTTAGTCCGTATAGTCTCCAAGTCTCCCTTTAGTAACTCTGAAAATCTTGACTAATTTAACCTTCTTATGATAACATCTCTTCTTGGGTTCTTTTCCTCAGAACTCTGTGTGTTAACCTGCCAGCAACATTTCAGATTTCTTGACCACTTCTCCTTTTCGCTCTTCAGGCAAATCAGCTTTCCTGACACTTTCTCCCCAGATTTTCCTTCAATGCCTCTTATCATGCCTCCTCTAATTTTCTCTGCTTCTTCTGTAAACCTAAATCTAGGTGTTTCCCCTAAGGCCACTTCCCTCTCCTCGCTATTTCCTCTGCTTTTAGTGACATCATCTACTTCCAAAAAAAAAAATTTTTTTAAGATTTTATTTTTTTTTTTAAAGATTTTATTTATTTGACAGACAGAGACCACAAGTAGGCAGAGAGGCAGGCAGAGAGGAGGAAGCAGGCTCCCTGCTGAGCAGAGAGCCCAATGCGGGGCTCGATCCCAGGATCCTGGGATCATGACCTGAGCCGAAGGCAGAGGCTTTAACCCGCTGAGCCACCCAGGCGCCCCTAAGATTTTATTTATTTATCTGACAGACAGAGATCGTAAGTAGTCAGAGAGACAGGCAGAGAGAGAGAGAGGAGGAAACAGGCTCCCCGCTGAGCAGAGAGCCCGATGCGGGGCTCAATCCCAGGACCCCGAGATCACGACCTGAGCTAAAAGCAGAGGCTTCAACCCACTGAGCCACCCAGGTGCCCCTACTTCCAAAATTTTTATTTTTGCCCTTGTGAACATGACATCCACCTCTTCTTCTTTGTCCTAACTCTGTAGCTCCAGACTTTAAGATTCAGGCCATCAGCAGGAGCTGAATCCTAGGAGAGGATCCGGCCTGAAAAGAGAGCATGTGAGCTTACGGGACAGGGAGGAAGGAAGCACGAAGTTGATGACTGAACACTGAAATAGTTAAGATGATTCTCTTTGACGGCCTTCTTAACTGATTCATGATCTGACCACTTCATTTCATTTAACACTTTAAATTACTCTTTCAGTGTTTCAAAAAAACAAAAAACACTCAGGCTTCCCCTCTACCCTGTATCATAATCACACTGATATAGTTGCCTTACTTTTCAAGTTGCCATTTGGATGTCTCCTAGAGAGTGTGTATCTAGAGTTGATTTCCCCTAATCTGTCTTCTTTTGTAACTATCCCCATGTCTTCTGTTAATAGTTTTATCTCCCTGTCCGTAATCCAAACTCCCATCTCTTCAGCAGACCCATAGTCTCCCCAGTTCACAGGTATCTATTGGTCATCAGCAGTTAGGATTCTGTTAGAATTCTCTTGT
Organism: Enhydra lutris kenyoni; assembly: GCF_002288905.1. NCBI lineage: Eukaryota > Metazoa > Chordata > Mammalia > Carnivora > Mustelidae > Enhydra > Enhydra lutris. The sequence goes on along the minus strand of NW_019154103.1, from coordinate 14,245,876 downwards.
ACCTGATACTTCAGTGCCATTTCTCTTTTCATTATTTTGTTCAGACTCTTGTTTTACATTGTCTACGTTTTGTGTCCCCTCCTAAACGATGCCTCTGTTTCTGCTCATCCTTTCTTGCCAAGTTCATCATCACTCCTTTTCTTTTTTATCTTTTTTTTTTTTAAAGATTTGATTTATTTATTTGACAGGGAGAGACACAGCGAGAGAGGGAACACAAGCAGGGGGAGTGGGAGAGGGAGAAGCAGGCTTCCCGCTGAGCAGAGAGCCGGATGTGGGGCTTGATCCGAGGACCCTGAGATCATGACCTGAGCCGAAGGTAGAGGCTTAACGACTGAACCACCCAGGCACCCCTTCTTTTTTATCTTTATCCCCCTGTCGGCAGGGCCCATGAAACAAACCCTGAGGTGTTAACTTGGCTTTCAAGGCCTTCTGCAAATTAGGCTGTACCTCATTTTTATAATGCGCCTCTTCGAAGTCGCCTTAGCGCTGTTAAAGCTAAATCAGAATTGATCACTTTGACTGTATGTACTTACAAACACCTTGGTGTTGTGGCTGCCTTCACATGGCCAAGAGGCTTCCCCACTCTTCCCACTTGTTGAAATGTTCTTCCTTCAAAGGGCAGCCCAAATTTCAACCTCAGCTGAAATCTTCCGTTTCTACTTGCTGAAATGTTCATAATCACATGCGCGTGCTCACACACATTTTTAAACTTAAGTGCCTTACCAGATTGAGTCTTGTGCTAAAGCTATTTATACCCCCTTCTTATCTCATCTAATATATTAGAAAGATCTCTGTGTCCAGAATCAGATCTTATTTATATCTTTTTCCTCCCCACCAAATAAAATTGCATGGCTCCATAAATATCTGTTCAAATAATGCTGATTAAGTCTTCATAAATATATTTGAATAAATATAAAATAAAATAAATTACTACTAAGAAAAATTCTCACTTCTTATCATTAGGTGTTATTTCTGACATGATTGACTATTTAAAATAATTATTATACTGCAGTGGTTAGAGGAAGAAGCCTTTAGTTTTTTTAATATATTTTGTTGGTAGGATGACGTGACATGGGCAGCTGCATCCTTGGTTTTTTAAAAAACCTCCATGTTTGCATGTAAAATGGGTAAAACTGTAATTTTGTTTGCATGAATGTACATATCTGCATTAGGAATAAAATCTTGAATAGAAAAATAACTTAAAGAATGGAATATGGATAAAATTCGGTCATAGTTAATCTGCAATGGAATTATAGTCCAGCTAATGAGTGTAATATATATGTAAATTAATTAATTAATATATGTAAAATGTATAGTTTATTCCATGAAAACAATACAAATTAAAGAGCCTGTATTTAATAATTATTTTTGGCAAAAGATAAGATTATTTTAATAGAATAAACCTTTCTGCTACTTTTAAAAAGTAATTTAATAAGTTACGTGCAAGGCAGAGTAGGGTTTTTTTTCCCTTATTTAAAAATGTGAAATAACATTGTTAGGCTCAACACTGTTTCCTTAATAGAGATTGCGGAGTCTTTCTTTTCCCTCAATTCCCCTGAAGTCCAAGAAATTTCAAGTAGTGTAGAAAGCCCTATGTTAAAAAATGCATTAAAACCCTGCCAGAAAAGCCAGTTATTTGAAAGTATACAGGAGATACATCCTCAGCAAAACACGCATCATAAAAGCCTATATTTAGTGATTATTTAAAAGAGAGAAGAGAAGCTAGCTGATGCGATGGCAGCTGTGGGTGGCCATGCTTGGGAGATCCCATAAAAGGCCTCGGTTGGCTGCAAAAGGTTTCAGTATGGGTGACAGGATATTTCCATGTGTGTTTCCTTTCAGTTGATACCTTCCGGTAAGGCTTCCTGTGTGCTGCTGGAGCTCACCTACACCACCCACAGCACATTTCTTGATTTGAATTAGGGTTTCATGGAGTATGGGTCTTAGAAGTTCGATTCAGTACCCAGACACCCGAGAAAGTACTGAAGCCCTGATTGTTGATTTCAAAGATTCTTGTGACTGCCAAAATAAGTTTTCACAAAGGAAAAATTAAAATCCACAGAATTTAAATATATGAATTTTTTTTTTAAAGAATTTTTTTTTATTTATTTAGTTGACAGAGAGATCACAAGTAGTCAGAGAGGCAGGCAGAGAGAGAGAGGAGGAAGCAGGCTCTCCGCAGAGCAGAGCCCGATGTGGGATTCGATCCCAAGACTCTGAGATCATGACCTGAGTCAAAGGCAGAGGCTTAACCCACTGAGCCACCCAGGCGTCCCTAAATATATGAATTTCAATTCTTAAGTTGTAAGGGACATTTATTCTAACTTTATGATTTTGCAGATGAAGAAACAGAGAGAGAAAGGTAATTAAGTTGCCCAAGGTAGAATCCCCAGATGAATATAGGTTTCCTAACTTCTAGTCTTTGGACTTCGTAGGCTGACTTCTCTAAAGACAATTACCACCTGAATATTAAGAAACAAATGTTGTATTTAATAGTGAATATACTGTTTGCCCCCAGATCCTTATTAAAAGAGCAGATTGAAAGAGGAAGAATGTATGTCAAATTAAAATGGACCATTATTTGGTTGCATATGATTTAGTTCTTAGAACCCCAAAGAGAATGTACATATAGATAGATACAAATATTTTATATTTTTATATAATTTATATTTATATATTTTCATATAATTAAATAAATTTATGTATATACATACACACATGTGCACACACACAATTTCTAAATGCTAAAATTATAAATGATGGAATGAAATGGAATATGTTTGAATTGTCTTTGGATGTTATTATGATAAGCTTCACACAATTATAAAATGTTCTCTAAAAATTGGCAACTTATTTTTTACATGTTATTTCCCTAATGAGTTTGTGAGGGATGAAAAAGAGTTAGTGAAAATTATCTTTGTCATACACTTGAAAAGGCAGAGAGGCAAGTCAGAAAAAGGATGGATTTAAATTATCTTTGAATCTATCTCCTATGTGGCTCTGTTTAAACATCCTCAGGCCAGCTGAGATGAATCATTAAATAAATTCCTATATTAATACAAGGAAGGCAAAGTGATTTTAAACTTCAGTGTTACCTTAATTTGTGCATCAATATCCTTGACTCAAAGGAAATTTAAAAAGAACAGTAGAATCTGTAATTGAAATTCATTTCGGTAAGTAAAAACAAAACTGAGATGATCTTACTAATAGTTCAGCTGTCCCATTATGGATGAGCAGTTGTTAAGTGGTGACCTTCTAGGTTATGATTCTATCTGGTCACCATAATGATTACCTATTTAGGGTCTAAGCCTATGCTTGGGAAAAAGTATAGGCCAAGGAAAAGAGCCCAGAGCTGAAATATACTTAAAAAACTTGTGAAAATTTGTAACCAGATGTATTATTAGCTAGATTAACTGGAGTAGAGAGTTTTGGGAAAGCTATCCAATATGAACTGGACCGGACAAAAATTAGCAGGTGATTAATTATCATTATGGCAACACATAAAATCCTGAAGACTGAGCCAGTGGAAAAGAAGGAACAAAATAACATTGCAAAAGAATGGTAAATAGAAGGTAAGGAACACTATGAATGATTAAAAATCTAGTAAGCAGAGGCATAGATAATAATAAAGGTGAAAGTCTTTGTGGTTAAGTGGCTAGAAATTTTTGTGGTACAGTCCTTGCAGAATATAAGTCCTTGCAGAATATAATATAAGTCCTTGCAGAATATAGATTTTGTTCTCAATACCATAGTCTAAATGATTAAAAAAAAAAAAAAGATACAGGGACAGCTCAGAGTTGTTTATAGCTGATGTTCACAAGGGCTCACTCAACTGATTCATAAAACTCAGTAATCCTCACATAATTTTAGCTATGATTCCCTTATCCCTGTTCACACACACACACACACACACACACACACACATCCTTTCTGCCACTAATTTCATTGCAGGCATCCATAAGAGTAAATTAAATAACCAGAGCTTTTTGACATCTTGAGACAACTAAACTGTTCCCTACGACATGTGAAATGACACTGTGAAGCATTATAAACCTTAAATATTGAACTCAATTTGACCCTAAAATTGAGGAAATTACATTTAATCAATTATATCTCTGTAATCTTGATAGGTATGTAGATAGAAAGAAAGAAAATATTTCCATCGAATGAATGCTTTTTGCCTAGCTAATACTTAGACCCCTTTCTGAATGAAGTCCTGTATCTTGAGCAAGGCAAGATTTTTACCCCACCCTTCCTTTCAACCTAAGCAATATATAGGCTCATCAAAATATTTTTCTAAAGAAAAACAATTCTCCAAATACAGTATAATTGTAACATTCATTGTGCTTAGGGATTACATTTGTTAAATTCAGTAGAAGAGGGGCGCTTGGCACTTGTGCATTATTGGAAATTCCCCAAACACAGACAACAAAAGCTCAGTCAGTTTAATCAAATTATCAGCTTTTCCTCAGTCTGTGTTTAGTCTGTGTTTGTCTAATGTCCGGGTGCATATTTTCTACTTAAGAAAATCAATAAATCTGCTGCTTTAAAAAAAGGCACATTTCAAATGCAGTATACAGCGTATTGCACTATCTGATCCAGCAATCTGTCTGCCTCTGCCCCACAGAAGGAATGAACAAGAAATATGCCTGACAGGCTTATAAGATGGTTTCGAAACTCATGTGGGAAGGGGGAAAAAGATGCCATTGAGAAGTGCACACCATTCACTTCTGATGTAGAAGGATGGCGTGAATGTGTATCCGAAACTTCTTTCTGCTCTTCGGAGCGGTTTTAAGTATAATGGGCAGCACTGATAGTATCTTAGCAGTGAAGTAGCTAAAGGTGTTTTCTTAGGTAAAATATTTATTCTTGTAATATTCTTTCGTCAACGTAGCTGTTACTTCTCTGTATATCTTGAGGTCTGACAGCATGTCTTCCTTTATTATCAGCTTTTGTTCTATAAATATTTGAATTCTCGGTCTATTGTATGATACTCAGTTTTTCCAACTATGAAAAATGGTAATGTTGCTCCAGGAACATTCTTCATGTCCATGTGGCTCTTAGGTTCTCCACTGTTGTCTCTTTATTTGCTGTAATACTTCGCACATAAGCGCAAACAAGCTGTTGACCAAAAAAAAAAAAAAAAAATTCTCTTCAGTATTAATACTTCTGATAAATAACTATTTTATAAATATTCTATAAAGATCATCCTACTAATAAAATTGAAGTTCAGGCTTTTCTTAGATCCAGACAGAAAAATTCAGAATTTTGATGGTAAGAATCTGGCTCTTGCATTTCCATGGATTAATTCTGACTGTATTAAAATTAGTGAGTGTTCTCACCTGTATGGGTGGATCTATAGTAAGTAAAATCTAAAATGATATAAAGAAGACAGACATTTTGGAAATAAGGTAAATTTTTTCCTACTGGTTGAGACATTTAAACGTAACAGAAAATAGATCCTTCTTATCTTAATAACAATCAATAAATTATAGACTGCTACACATGTTATATTAGAGCTTTTTGACCTAAAGATTTGCTCACCATTAATCCTTCGAAATGAGCTTGTCTTGATATAAGTCTTTAATCTCATAACTGGTACTGATTCCTCTCAATAAGTTGGTTTGAGCAATGACAGTACACGGAGTTTGGTTGCTAGAGAAATGTTATTTACTCTTTCTCCTTCTGTGTTTTTTTGGCAGTGAGGAGATAGGAGAAATTATGAAATTTAGATTCCAGTGAATTTGTCAAATATTAACAATTGCCCAAGTAATTCATGACATTTTCATTGATGTGTGTGTTTATGCTCATAGGGGGCAATGAGTGAGCAAGTACTAGAGAAAGAAAAGAAAGACCATTTAGAACAGTAACCTGAATTCATTCTCAGTAAAGAGAAATTTCGATGAGCTGACTCCCCTTTCCCCTACAACATTTGATAGCAAATGTTTGCTTTGTTTATTATAAAAATGCAAAAGTCATCATTGTCAAATAACTTTCTTACTTATTCCTAATGATTCTGGGGGGATATTTTCGTTTTTGGTGTAAAGCTCCCTGGATTTGGTTTGCTGTTTTCCCCACTGTTGTTTATGTGAAGAATTTCTAGGCAGGGTAAAAAAGGTGTTGCTTGTGCAGAGAATCCGTTTAGTGGAGCAGGCTAATAGGCTGACCAGTCATTAACTAAAACACAGCTGGGAAGAGGCTATAATCCCCCAATTTCCTTCACAAATGCAGTAAATAAATATTCAAATGAAGCAGTGCACACATTTGCATATGTGTTAAACAAAAGCCCAGCTGAAAATCTGGTTTAAAAGCTCTCCCAATGTTCTTCCCTTTTCTACCTACAATTCCTCTACCTGAAGAGTTTGCATTTCACAAATGTCCCTGCACGTCCCCCTTTTACTTCAAGAATTATCTTAGAAACCTTCTGTCTTGCTGACCCCCGTTAATTCCTTCATTGAACCCCATTTTTAAGAGGAATGAAAGCCTCATATCAAATTAAGTCAATTTCCTCCTCTTTGGATGATTTAAATTTGAGTATCCTTAATGTGTAAGATGCCCGTGTTACTCTCTGTGTTCTGCTGGTTTGTGAATAAAATTCTATTTTTTTGGACCCTGGAGCAGTAAATACTTGGGAAATAAAACTTGGAGACTTGATCACTGATACAACTAATTTGTTAAGCTCATGGCTGTAGGAAACTGATTCAGATCAGCTTCCTAAATTCTTTAGTCTGTCCTCTGAGATTTCAAGCAAGTGATGTAACATAGGAGGCTGTTCGGTTAATTATTCCTCAGAATAAGCCTCAATATCATTAGAAATTCCCTATTCTGCCTCTCCTTTCCCTCTCTTGTTCTTATTCCATGATTGTAATTTCTAGAGTTAGATTCTAGGGCACACCTGACCTTAGGCTCTTCTGGGTTGCTTATCCTGAAGCAGTGTGAGTCCCTCCCAAGGTGAAGAAATATAATTAGAAGAAAAAGAGATCATTCAGTGAGGAGCCTAAGGTAGGACACAAGGGGTTACTTTCTAGGGGAAAAAATAGATTGCAAAAAAAAATTTTTTTAAGTGATTCTGAAAAGAAAAAGAGAAAAAAGAAAGCTCTGCAGTTAAAGAAAAAAGCGTATGAAAAATTAGCAAGGTACAATTGACTTGCACTTGTTTTCAACCCTGCTCATGATTCCGGCAGATTTGTCCCACCACAGTGGAGAGAGAAAAATAAAAGTAGCCAAAGACCCATGGAGTTCCTAGGCTACAGTGAATTTGTGCTTTTTTTTTTTCCTAGTTGTAAGAAGTGCACTATAATTATTATCATACATATAAAGCCATATACAATGAGCTAAATATACATAATCTGCATTTTTTCACGTATATTTGACTACTATATATAAATATGTTTGCATGCATTTAGAAGACACTATTGACTCACAGCAAAGTGAAGTGCATAGATTTGAAATATGTGAATCTTAGAAGGAAACGGGCTAGTAATAGAAACACTACATCAGAATTTGGGCCTTCGGCTTATATTTTTAAATAAATAATAGAGGAATTATTTTTGCCAACCTGTACTTAAATGCATGCAAGGATCCTTATTAGTGCCTTGTTAGTTGTTTGCTCCACAACATCCTGACGTGGTATAATTCTGCCATACTTAGGAGCAAGTGTAGCTTACACAGTAAAGCTTTTGAGAGCTGAGATAATAAAAGATTTTTTTTCCTTCTCATTCAATCACGTTTACAAAGCATACTTGTGGGAGAAGGTCACTATCATATAAACGATAATGCTTTGTATTTTTAACAAAATCATGTCGGTATGTTTTGTATTACCCATTTTTTACAAGTAAATTTTTTCCCTTAAATAAAAGCATTAAATCTGGGAGGCTTGTTCAAATACATGCTCTAACCCATATTATCCGAGTACAAAAGGCACTTTTAAGAATCAAGTTGTGTGAATTGTGCTGGATATCTATGAGCATTATTTTGAAGAGGCTTCAAAGCTTTCAAAATGCATATAAAACATGGCAAAATAACAATAGAGATCTCTCTGTTTTTTTATCTAAGTTTTATCTTTTGCTTATTTCCTTAACAGGTTGTTAAGTTTGTGTGTGTGTGTGTGTGTGTGTGTGTGTGTGTGTGTGTGTGTTTTCCTGTTCTAGCCATATTGAACAAGATACTGAGTTACCTTACTTGATAACACAAAGGTGTGGCAAGAGAAAGGTGCCCTAAGGGACACCTGTTGAATTTAAATAGAGTTCTTGTTTATTTGCTTGCTTTTTCATTTGAACTTTTCAAAAAAACTGGCCTCTCCTCATTTTGTTTTATTATCCTCAAAGCTGAAAGCTTCCCTAAAGGGTTGTAGTAAAGTCTGAGATCATATACATTTATCCACAGCCACTTCAGCGTAGCCCCACCAAGAACTCCTGTCCCATTTGTATAGGAGATAAACTACACTTTTTGGATAACTTGCAAATGAATTATCTCTTTTGATTTGCACATGTTACTTTTTTTGCTGTTGCATTTATTGCTTTAAGCACAGAAAGTTATTTTATAATGACCTTTCCCCCTACTTTTTCTTTTCTTAATTGTAAAAGCTCCAAGTTACATGAGATTGAGGTGTTATGCATTGGGTTAGAGTTTCCTAATCAGCTCCGTGTCAAAGATTCTGGAATTCATGCAAGTAACCATAAGTTATGAAGTGACAAGAACTAGAGAGAGAGTGAGAATTTCAGTCATCAAAACAGGGAGATTTTTATCAGGGACTCTGAGCAAATGCAGTGTGTTCTACAGTCCCATCTGAGGTCATGGCTGCCCCAGAATTTGGGCGGTTGGAGATATTTTGGGATGCTTTCATTAGAAGGTACAGAATACAGTTAAGAAACAGGCTTGGGGCGCCAGCGTATGATTATGGCAAGACGGGCTGACCACGGGTAAATTGCTGAGCCAACAGGCCGAGAGTCGGGTTGACCTCCCCTGGGGCCAAGTCCACAGAGACACTTCCCAACACACCTTCTGAGGGGTAATCTGAAGCACTCGGCGTTCCAGATACTCATCTGAGCAACAGATGTTTTTATAAGACAAAAGTATTGTACATTTTCAAAGGCTCTGTTTATGAATCTTCTTCCTTTCTATTTTTAAAGGTGCTTGTATCCAAAAAAATACCCCTTATATTTACTTTAGAAAGATCCAGCATCCTTGATGCCCATTTCACTGGTGGTGGTGATTGGTGAGTGGGGGTGTGTGTGGGGGGGTGGATGTTGAAAAAAAAAAAAAACTCTAACCACAATGCAAGAGTCACTCACTTAGCAGGCTGCAAGTTGCAGAGAGCTTGTTCAGAGAACCATTATATAAAGCAGGTATTTTTTAGACTTCTTATGTTTAATGACATTTAATGCTTCTGGATAAAATCTTTCCACTTTCAATTTGTGGTTAACAAAATATTTCTTTCCTTCTGTGTTTCTTGCTTCTTATAGCACCCAAACTTGATGTTTTTTTTTTTTTCCTTGATTTTCAAGCAGCCTGTTTATACAAAGCACGAAAAAGAGTTAAAATGAGAGAGAATTTAGAGAAGGTGTCATTTGATAACCATGACAACTCAGAAGGCAATAAGAAATTTGGAATCTAATATTTGTTTTATGAGCATTAGAAAACCTGGCAATTGAAGCAACAGCCCTCTGTTACCTGGCATCGTCAGAACATGGTTGAAATAGAATAAATCTGAAGAAAATGGGAAAATGTTAATTTGATAAGTGGGAAAGAAAAAAATACACAGTAAAAATCCACTAATGTCAGTTTTTAATCATCTCACAACATCTCACACAGTTTCTTTGGGGAAAAAAAAACAAGTATAGTGTTATCCACGGATGCCTCCATGCCCCTCCGTTCTCCTTCCCCACTTCCTTTCCCATTCCCAGTACACACGAAACAACCCGTCAGGAGGTTTGGATTGGGCAGTCATGTGTACATTTTCTTAAAATAACAGAAAAAAAAATGAAATAAAATCCTGAGCAGGATAAATTAATTACGATAGACTCAAACAAATTGTGTTAAAGCCTTGACTCTTAGGGTGTTGGGGACTTCAATTTAATTCAGTTTGATTTAAGTAAATCCCTTGAGCTTTTCTGAATCAAAATTTATATTTCAAGTTTGGATGCTATAAGAAGCAAAAGTGCAGTTATATATCAACTAAAACAGACTAAGCCCAAACCAGCAGTGACTATGATTGTCAGGTTTCTCCTAAAAAGACAACAAATCAACAATAATGAAAATTAAAGTTTCTACAGAAAAAGCAAATCTATAAAAAATCAGGTCCTACTTACCACTTTATACTTTGCCTTCATTTGTGTGCATGTGTCTGTGTGTGTGTGTGTGTGTGTGTGCGGGTACTTTTCCTGGCTACACATTTGCCTCTTCTCTAATTTATTTCCTCCCTTATTGTTTCTTTCCCTTTCCTCTTTTAAATATATCTTAAGGTCTTCTTCAGCAATTCTAGGCCATCTGTCCTCAGCGTACTAAATAAGCATTCGTGGACACATGGCTGCCTCCTCCAGACTGACAAAGGCTCTTTAGTATAGCTAAGAGAAATGACCCAACAGCAGTGGTAAAGAGGCCTAAAAATATTTAAAGTAAAAAAAAAAAAAAAAAAAAAAAAAATAGCAAGACCCACCAACTTTCTCTTTGCTTGACTCCCCCATTTTTCTTAAGTTTATTTTCTGTTTTACCATTGGAATCTGCCCTAACAGAATACATTTGCATAATTGCCTGCCAAATTGGATATACGCTTATTTTTAAAGGTAAAGAATCTTTATATCAGAAAAGAGAAATTGATTTAAAAAAAAAAAAAAACCCTGTAACTTCCTTTTAAGCCATGGCTACATATATTGTCAGGTAGTATAATTGGCAAACATTTAAAAGATGAAAGGTGAGTATGTTTAAGAAGCACTCTTGAAATTTCTACTTGTATGGTAGCTATGAAGGGGTTGGTAGATATATATTTTTTAGTAGTTCAATAAGAATACACCCAGTAAGCAGATATGCTTTCAAATAACTTACATAAATTGTAGGACGTTAAGGACACACAGTTTTTAAAAAAGTATTCAGTGGATTAGATTTTTACATAAAAGACTTAGACTCTTAATTCTTTTTTTAGTTGACCAATCTTGGATTCTTTTCATGCTCTATAGAAAATTAAGTTGTTTTATTTCCAACGAATACTATTTTCTTATATGTTTGTTAGTTTATTAAAGCATTTTATCTAATGAAAAATATTTTAATTGGATGTAAATTATCACTTTATTTTTTCACAACAGATGCTGTGTGAATTACATGAACTTATATGAATTTCTGAGCTACTCATAAGTATTCAGAAAACTGCTAAAACCTGTTAACTGAATAGAAAATAAGATATTTCTATCTTCTTTATGGCCTAAACCTTGCTTATGTAAAAATTGTTAGGCTCTCCCTCCCTCCCCAAAACTTAATAATGTATAAGCAAGTCTTTTTTTTTTATTCTTGCACCTATAATATATGTGCTTATACCTACACTAAGTATACCCCAAAGTGATGTCTTCTAGAGTTTACAGTACAAAATGGCTGAATACTACCTGTTATATATTTTATGTTAAAAGAAAAAACTTTGCTCAACTATAGTCTATCATAAATTATTCCTTAGTGTGTTGTTTCTGGCTTGATTCCAGTTATTACTAGTTAATATGCTGAAAAAAAAATACATTTCTTTAAAAAGTCTACGATAAAAAATTTTCAGCAAATTATATTTTTATAATTTCTAGAAAGAACGGAATATTTTTTAAATGATCCTTAAATTAGGATGGCACAAACACAGCGAGTCGTCTAGTTTGATGCCACAAAATGAAATCCAGACATCAGAGAAACTATTATCTCCTCTATTTGAAACTCAAACCAAGTTTTCCAGTTTTAGAAACCCTCTTTGAAAAATGTATACAGTAGTATAGATAACATTAAAACTAGTTTTATGAGAACTTTAGTTTGTGTGTGGAGGGGATAGAGGCAATGAAGTGGGGCAAGAAGGAACTGAATTTAGGTGATGATGAATTTCTTTAAGCACTAGGTGTTCATCAGTGTGTGTCTTACAGCAGTCAGTGTTTTTTATAGAATGTTTTCCCCCTTCAAAAAAAAAAAAAAAAACTAGGGGATGTTTAGTGGGTTCTTTTGTTGTTCAATCTGTTAATTAGAATTTTGCCACAAATCTTAGTGAGGAACAAAATATTGCAGAAAGGTCTTATTTTAAAATTTAGAAAATATGAATGCCAACATCAAAGTCAGAGTTATAAACATAACTGGAAAGATACCAAAAGATTTTATGTATTTGAAAATAAAAAGCACAGCACCCTCTGTATAACATAAAGCTAGAATTAGTGAAATGTCCAGAATCTGATCTGGGAAGGAAGCAGGATCAAAGCAACAGAATTTTGTATGGATACTAGGTAAAATGCCCATCTATTTACATTTTCATTTCAACTGGCAGTGAGAAAGTAAATTACAGTTCTAACTCAAGAGTTTTCCAAATCTGGGATAAATGGGTAGAAATCAAAGAACTGCTTCATCTCTAATATACTAAACCAGCCCCCCTCCAAAGAAAGGAAAGAAAAGAAAAGAAAAAAGAAAAAGAAAAGAGAAGAAAGGGAGGAAAGAGATTGGAAAGAGAGACTACAGAGTAGAAACAGGGTCAGGCCAACCCTTCCTAAATAGGACGTAAGCTACAACTGTAAGGCATATCTTGTACGTTTTTTCATCCTGTTAATGAAGTTTACTTCAGTAGTTCTTTCCAGTTTGTTCTGTCAGATTCTTTTTGTTGGTGGTGATGTGTCAAATTCTTGATGAATATCAATAATGAAAAATTTGAACCATATATCTTCTTTCTATTTTAAATTGATTTCATAGGAAAATAATTGGCCAAGTACTTATAGACAGTGCATTTGAAAATAAGCCCTAAATTAGAGAAGCAGCAATTGCACTCTCTGGGAAGCAACGTAACATAATGGAATAATACAGACATTAAAATCAAAAGACCTAAATTATAAATTCTTACTCCATTTCTTACGAGGTATGTGGCCCCTGTCAAATTACGTACCTCCCTGAGCCTCAGCCTCCTCCTCTGTACTCAGGAGATAATAATTGCTTCATCATGGACTGATTATGAATACTAAACATGATAATATATGTAAAGTGCCCAAAAGAGGTTTGGGCCCATAGTGGGTACTTAGAAAATGTAAAGTCCCCCACTCCTGCCTACCTCACCCTGTACTGTCTAATGGCATGTGATCAGCTTGATCACCAGAGAAGTGATTGCTCAGAAATTTTCTGGAACAATGAGACATTCTTTGGGATGTTTATCATATTGAAGTCAACAGTCTTCTTAATAAAGACTGTGATCAATGCAAAGTGGATTTTCATATTTAAAAGATGTATGTGGGTATCTCTGGTAGGGGAGTTTTCTTTTAAAAATCCCCTGATGAAAGCCACAATTATCATGAGTTATGAGTGCACTAAAAAATTATCAGAATTGTTATTTTGTTAACAAATTCTCCTTAGTGCATGTATATATAACCCAATCCATAATTCAGAGAATACGAATATGGAATGTGATCCATTCAAGTAATACTTAGAGTTGTGTTACTGTCAGTCAAATAAATTTTATAAACCTGCTGACTCTCTATTGGTGCATATACTGTAGATGGAACTAACGACTAGTAAACCTTGTGCAAAACCACTGTGTTTCAGAAAAATTGCTATTTTGCAAAGGCAAAAAATCCTTCTGAAAAAAATACCATACCATAATGCTTCATTAACTTGTAATTAATTAATTAATTAATGCCTCAAAACCTAAGAAAAAAATTCTGTGACTTAAGAAAAAGAATTTAGTTCTGATCAGTAATATAAATAATACACTTTGTTACTATTTAGATTTTTTGGAAGTCCTCATGGCCTTCTGCCAAGTAAGTCCATAAGTGTGGAGTTTAAATGTAGTAATTCTGGAGAAATATATGAGCAAATATAATGCTGTCACTTGTCATAATTTTAAAATTTATAAATGTCCGTTTTTAACTGATTATATTGTCTTTTTTCTTTTTTCTTTAAGTACATGAGCACGTATGTACACACATAGTCCTTGATTTTATGCATTTAATTGTGCTCACAGAAATACCACTCAAGCTGTTGTTCTGGGATAATCTCACAAGTAAACAGAGAAATACAGTGGGACTGCTTAAGAGTTCTATGTGTTCTATTTTACCCATATTACAAAGGGCCCAAATATTTTTTGGAGTCTAGAAATCCCTAATGGAACTGATAATCCTAGCAAAGATTCCATAATGCCAACATCTAACTTTGCTTTCCATGTACAGCAGAAAAAGTTTAAACTGTGAAAACAGAAGCACAAATACTTTGCCCGAATCTGTTATATAAAATGGTAATAATCACTTTCTCTTGTTATCAGACAGGAGGATACCATATAAGTAAAGAAGAGAGAAAGAGGCTCTCGGGGGAAAAAGATAGGGTGTGAAGTTTACAATATGAAAGGAAAAGGCTAATAAAAAGGAAAATGAATGGGGTCTGGCTGAAAATTAATACCATTTCATAAAATTTTGGTTTGATTTATAAGACAACACATTAAAGAAATTATTTCTGGTTATTTCAGGCAGTGAAACAGTTCTTCTGGATTGGTCCTAGTGTGCATTTGAGTTTCTGTCTGAAGAGCATACTTTGACTATAAATTCATGATCCTGCACTTTATTTCTAGCCAGAGCAGAAATAGTCTTATTCTAGTGAAAACAGTTGGAGCATTATCTTCATTATAGCTTCTGATAAAGATAAAGAAAAGATAAAGAATGATATTCTTTTTAAATTTTTTCACATGTGTATTTGTGTGTTTATTTAAACTTACATTCACACGGTATTGTGTGTCCAAAGTATTTCAACAAAGAATGGTATTCTTTAAATTTCTGCAACTCATACTGTGAGCATAACTAGAATGGACTTGTACTGAGATAGCAACTCTAAAACTGCTGTAGATTAGCACAGCATACATGAGCTTCTTGCTCATCCCAGGACACCTGGGAACTCTGTTCTACACCTTCTCACCCTGGGCAGATGATATTTCTATCATCTGGAAAGTTACTGATTGTCCCGGCAGGAGAAGGGAATGGCAAATTGAACTTTTCTTTTAAGATTCCAACTTGAGGTGACACCTGTCACTTCTCACATTTCATTAACCACAGCGAGTCATGAGGATATAAATGGGTTTCATGTCATGAGGACAGGGAAATGCAATTTGACCATGTGACTAAAAGAAGAGATGCCAGTGGCCAATCACAATTAGACTCGCCAGTGGGAAGGCCAAGTGGTCAATTTCATCTGTTTTCATTGTTGTTTGCAATTCTTCTCATCATACTGATTATGTGGAAACCCACGTTGTTTAACATGGTCAAAATTAATGAATAGTTTATTCCTTATAGTTTTGTTTCAGACAAAAAAAAAAAAAATAATAAGTCTCCTACTTGCCAGGATCCTTTTTCCTGACATGTTTTTTCCCCATACAAGAACAGCCACTAGAAAATTGTTGGCCTTTTAAAACTTAATTATTACAATAAAGATCCTAGAGTCTCAGTATAGAAAAGTCACAGTGTACTCCATCTATCTGTGCTGTGGATATCACCTTTGCAGTTTCTTTTACAGGCTTTTTTTCTGCCTTTCTACATTGAAAGTCAAGACTCCTGTTTTATCCAAAAATGTCTCAGGATTGACATTGCCACCATGGTTGCAGTTGTTACTGCTGCACTGTTGCCAAGGCAGCCATAATACAGATCTGGGTTCAAAGTAGTGGCTGGGTGTGGAAGAGGGTGGTCACTTCCACTTTCATGAATACAGCTGCTCTGGATGTGACAAATACCATTATCAAAATGGGTCTTATTACCTCCAGCCACAAGGTGCTATCTGAACAAATGCTTGGTTTTAACTGTCAGACCCTTGAATATGTCACATTTTTCTCTGGATCATTGGGTGATTGCAGCAGCTGTTTGTAAACATTGTAAAGCCTACATTAGGTACAGAGTGGGCAAGAATATTTTGACCCAAATGTCTGTCCTCTCAACTACTGTAAGGAATGCAGCATGTCTGCGGACACTTAAAGCAATAGATTGAAATAGCAACTGGGATTAACTTCCAGCTGAATAAGTCAATAGGCATTTTCAGTTTCAGACTCCATCTGGGTCTGTTTTCTTTCATCGGCTGGCCCGAGAGCGTCCCCGGGTATTAGGACCATACTGCGAAGAAGGGTCAGGGGCGGGTATGGCAAGTAGGTATTTCCACCAAGATTTTGTCTGGGCAGTACTTTCGCGAAAAGTCTACTATATGCCCTTCGATAGTGCAAGTTTCCAGTGCTTGTCGAAAAGCATTCATTCCTTTTCTTTAGAAACAGGGACACGAGCAACTTTAGAATTTGTCATGCTCTGATCTCTTTCATTCTGTAAATACCCCATGCTATTTTATGTAGTGGTAATGAGTTAGATATTTCTAGTGCTTGCCTGGTAAGCAGTCATGAGGGCTGTTGTAATAAATAAATAGTAAGAGCACATTGCTCTGATAATAGTAACTTTCATTGAAGGATGTGAATGTGCCTTGCAGAAGAGTGATACCGAATCCTTAGAAAGACGTTTATTAGCAGAAATATAATACACCAGTTTTAAAATGAAACAGTAAAGCAGAGTGCAGAGAGAATCTCTGACATTGTGTCTCTAGTGTCAGTTGTAATTTTGGACATCTAGGCTCTCCACCCCAGCAGTTGAGAAGCTAAGAAAAATTCTAGTATGAAAGTGCACTTACAGCACCTTGAATATTACGAGAGATCGCGTCCTCAGGACTTTTAGATTTTGTACATACCATATATCTCCCAACAAATGATGGTAGACAGTCACCTTTGGAAGTAGCCAAATGATGTATATCCAGTTGAAATTTTACTTGGGCTTAAAAATAAGGCTCTTACAATAATAGTCCTATTCTTTTGTCTACTCTTCACAGGATAATTAGATTTATTGCAGCCATGACCCTCAAACATTAAAAAAGTTTTCCACTGAGCTTGCTTAAATGTAGTAAACCGTTGTGTGTATGTATACAGAAACGACTCTAACAACCGAGATATAACTCATGTAGTTATCTCTAAAATAAGTACTTTCTGAAAGAAAATTAATCTTGTTTTAAAATGTCTGGGTGGTAGTTAGGTTAGAATTAAATGCATGACTACCAAGATAAGTAACTTAGTATGCGTATGCCGGGGTGACAGGACAAAGTCAGACAGAGATTTAAATTCACTATGGATAATTGAGAATTGGCTAAGTGTGGGATATAAGATTTCATTTAAAAGATGTAGGGGAGTCCTTTTAATGTTTTCTTTTCATGTGATGGTTGAACAAATTGAGGTTTGTTCTAGCCTCAACACACACACACACACATACACACACACACACACAGAATCTCAAAACGAAACAGGCAAAGTTGTGTTCTGCTCTTTTATAGGGTGAGGATGTTTGTGAAGTTTCTCACTTTGTTCACATGTTGCCTTGAAATAAAGAAGGCACTTTCATTTGAGCATGTGTCCTGAATTTCTTTATAAAATTAAAATTGAAAATGGAGGCTAGGAATAGTGCCTGAGATCTCTTACATCTGTTTTGTCATGAAAATTATTCTTTGTCAAAGCTGGCCCTATGTAAGTGGTGGGAAGGAGTCAATTTTTGTTCTATTGCCTTCTGCATCTCTTTTTATTATTCTAGTGTATATTCTAGTACATTTTTCTAGATTGTGTTCCCATTCCAAAGCCCTAAGGAGCCCACAGTTTAGTGCCCCTAAGAATGTAAGATTTTTCTAAAGTGCCCTATCTATATATTTTGTTAATTCTCATCGATTGTTACAGTTTCCTGGACCACAGTTCTGCGTGCCATGGACTGTAATGAAATGATACCAATATACTGCACATCCTCTGTAACAAGCAAACATCCATTCTATGAAGGGATTTGCTCAGGGAATTTTCTACAGAAATAATGTTATAAATGGTTGCTGTCCTTATAAATTCAGAGAAAACAAATAAAACAAAATCTTGAACTTATATTTAACATTGAATATCCCTGTTCCCCTCCTGGCTGCCCCTTCTCCTGATCGGAAATGTCACTCTCCAAGAATAGGTGATCTCAGCTGTGTTGGTAGAAAACAGTCTGAGAGTACTAATTCCCACTCTTTCATGAAAGTGTGAATGACTGTTAATCCCTTAAACTCCCAAAGGTTGAGTGGTTAGAATAGTTGTTACCAAAATAAATCAAGTATTTGTAGGACCGTAATACAACAGAAAAACTACAGCTAAAAATGTTCAGATAATATGTAAGGATTTATTTTGCAGCCAACGCATGGGCAAATCATACCAGTCTAGACTTTTGTCTCTGGATCTCTCTGTCTACAATGCTCTTGATTCAGGGACCTTTTTCATTTTCAACTTCTTGCACCATAGAATTTCTAAAAAGTCCCGTTCGTCTACATTGTGGTTCCCATTTCAGCAGCTGCAAGGGACTAGTGTGTGGGAAAAGTGTGGCAGGAAAGAAGGTATTATGTACATTGATTTGAGGTAAATCAGAAACCCTGGGTATTTGCATTCAACTAGGGACTTTCTGAGGATAGTGACTTAACTGGAACTGTGAGGTGTGTTCAGGCTCTGTGGAAGGCAGTTGAGAAAATATTGAAGTCCCTCAAATCACACTTTGTGACCTTTTGTATTCTTTATTTGTAATTCAGTTATTCATTTTTGCTAATTTCTAAGTGAAATACTAGTTGGTAAATCAAGAACCTGGCTTTCCAGCCATTGTGCTAGCATTCACTAGCTCTGTGTTCTTAGGAAAATCACTTCATCTCTTTGGGTCTCAGTTATCTCATGAGTCAAATGAGATGGTGATTGTAGCTGTGCCTCAAAAGATGGTGGAGACCCAATGAACTAATAGATATAAGCATGGTTAGACAAAGTCAGGAACATTATGCAAATGTAGCCTATTTTAATTAAATACTGTAAGATGGAACAAAATGTAACCTTTAAGTATTTTCTCTTAAAATATTTTTTAAAAGTTAAAAATATTTTAAAATATTTTCTCTTCCTCTATATTAGAATTAATTTATTGTAGAAATGAAGTTCAATATATTTAGAGAAATTAAAATGTCACTACTTTCTTGAAACTGAAATTAATTGCCATTTCAGATTTTATAAAGCAATTGTTTGGATACCTACTTACAAATGCTTATTTTCTGCCTCTTAGGATGCCAGGAAACTCAGTATACTTCTAAGGATCCTTTAACACTTGAAACAACATAGATTTATCTCCCTTTTATGGTCTGTGCCTTTTTCTTTTATTCGTGGGGTACCAAGTTTTATTCTAGGTACGGATTCGAAGATATTTGAACATATGTGATAAACTAAAATTAAACTAAACTAAAATTAAACTAAAACTGAACTAAAATTAAAAATAGGGTTTTAATTTTATATCATACAAAGCATTTATTAGAGTGCATGGTTTTATTTTGGAATCCAAGAAACAGCCTTTGGTAACTTCAAGATGTAATTGAGAAAATATTTCAGAGGATTGGGTCCTGTGTTTAACAGATTGAAATGGAGACAAGAAAGAGTAAAGCTTTCTCTATTATTGTCACTGAGGTCCATTTATACCCACAGTGCATGAAGCATTAGAAAATACAAGTCAAAATGAAGTACCTTCAGCCAGACATTTCTACTTTACCCAAAAAGATGGTCTAGAGCAAAACAAAACACTGTATGACTCGTTTTCATGGATTGCCATTGCCTAGATTTAGGATTATGGCATTTGTCATATTATGTGTCTAACTGATAGCCCTATTTGATGAAAATCTGAATTAATCTCCGCTATCAATACTAATATTCTAAAGTATTTCATGATGAATCTTATTCTTTTTAAACTATGGAACATCATACTATATCTCAAATATAAAACATAAAACCAATTAGGAACAGGTTTTAAATACATATAATACATGTTTATTTTATACTGTGTGTATTAATATATAAATATATGCATATATTATTAATCTCGAATCTTCTCAATATTATTCTATTCTATTTTCTCCCTGGATTTATGTTAATGTTGTACTTTAAAATTATTTTTTATCCTCTTTATCTATGAAGGGCTCTGGTAACTATAAAATATCCAGACACTTAACATACACTGATTTATTGAACATTAAGGTGACTTGAGTGCCCAAACTTGGGAATTTAGCAGATTTAGGCTACCTACGAATCAGTGCATTGCTCACAGCTTCAGCAGAAAGCAGATTGGACCAGGTGGGCTCCATTATGTCCCTTGCTAAGTAACTTGGCCCAGGGAATTGGAGAAGAATATCCACTCTCCTCTAAAATGGAAATAATGAAGGTGAAAGGGTGAGTTTGGATCTCCTTGACTCCTGATTCCCCCTTACCCTTACTTCTAAACACCAGGTCTATCTCTCAAACTTCTGTTGTATTCATGAGTTTCTCTACCATATCCTCTCCAGTCACCATTATTTCTCCCCTGAATCACTGAAACAGTTTCCTAAATGGTTTCTTATAGTTGACCTCCCCTGAAATTAGTTTTCCACTTTGCAGTAGTATAATCATCCAAAAATTCAAATAATACCAAATCTACTCTCTACTGAAAAGTCTTAGCACCACTTCCCACAGTCCTAAGGACAAATGGGTAAGTTTGCTTTGTTTGTTCATATTCATCTTTTATTCAGTGGGTTTTCCTCAACTTTCTCAAGATTTTTGGATGTGTACTCACACTTACAAATGATGGACTATATTGAATAGTAAAGATAGCTGGCACATACTCTGTTTTCTCTTGTTTGGGACTGCTTCCCCAGGAGGCCTCTCACCTTAGTGTGAATCGGCTGACTGAAGGTTCTGTGTAAGTAGGGAAAGTCAGGGGAATGTTTTGACAGGCAGTTTCTTTCAAGTGCCCCTGGGAAAAAAGCAACTTACAGAACAGGAACCTCCTCCAGGCCTAGTATATTCCCCTCCCAAAAGGGAGTGCTTTCTGACTGTCACTTTAAACCTATTGTTTTCTGTGTCTGCGTGGCAGTGTAGAGGTATCTGGAGGTCTGCTCGACTTCCCTCTCAGACAGCAGCATCTTCCACAAGAGAATTTTCTTAGTAACATGACCCAAATGCCCACCTGATTTTGAGAACAACTCTTGGCCTTTCACTGCTAAGCAGAAGCCTTTGCTGCCAAACCATAGATCTGTTTACACCTGTAGAGGTAGAGAGTTCAACTACCCCAGCTCTTTGGAAAACAGATCGCTAAATAATGACCTAGGATTGGCCCTGGGCCTATCACTGCCCTCTGTGTTTATTGATAACACCTTGGGGATCTCTCGTGACTTCTGTTAAATTTTATCTTTCATTTCTCCAATAAAAATTCCCGGAATTTTTATAAAATTTTGGTTCACTGGTGATACACATTTCTTGTTTCCCAGAGTGTCATGGTGTCATTCATTTAAATTCATCATTTCTCTTCAAAGAGAATTTGAGAGAAAGAAAACACAACAGATTTGAGTTTAGGTGACCATTAGGAACGAGAAGATTAAGTTTACTTTTAATTTAAAAAAAAGTTTGAATAAATTAATAATTAGATCTAGGAGAACTCACTGTTTAAACACTGTTAAGAATTTCACAACCTATGTATCCATCTGTGGATAAATGGATAAATATATCCATCAGTGGATAAAAAGGTTGAGGTATACATATACAGTGAAATATTATTCAACCATTTGCAGAAACGTAGATGGGATCTTAAGGAAATTATGCATGAATTATGGATGAAGCTGGTTAAAAGGTACAAACTTTTAGTTTTAAGATAAATGAGACTAGGGAGGTAATGTAGAATGTGATGACTGTAGTTAACACTGCTATATGGTATATTTGGAAATTGTTAAGAGAGTAAATCCTAAGAGTTAGCATCAGAAGGAAAAAATATTTTTTCTTTTTTTTTTTAATATCTGTATGAGATGATGAATGTTAACTAAACTTACTGTGGTAATCATTTCATAATATATGTAAGTCAAATCTTTATGCTGTCTACACTAAATTTATACAGTGCTATATATCAGTTATACATCAGTAAAACTAGAAAAAAAGAATTTCAAAAATATTTCTATTTATATTTTTATTCATTCCTATTTGAGAAGATCCTCCAGAAATCAATTTATAAAACCACTATCGGACCACATAAAAATTAATAAAATTATCTTTATAAAGAGTCTATTTTCCAGTTTAGATATTGTTTTAAGGAATTTTAACTTGTTAATTATAAAATATCAATAATCAATGATAGGGAGATGAGTGTAACTGATGATTAGTGAATATACCATTTTGTTGCTAAAATCTAATAAATGATATTTAGTCCATTTTCAGTTATTTAAACAAAACCTTATTTATTATGCCAGTCCTCAGCCAATCTTCTTGATGATTCTTTCCATCACAGTATAATTTTCAATTATCACATTTTCTTAAAGTCAATTGAAATTATAGTAATTAATGGAGATTAACTAAATTATATACCTTTTTGAACTCTCCTAACAACTAGAAGATTACTGACAAATGATTCAGTGAAGATTTGAAAACTATCATAATATACCCAAAGGAACTGGTTATTTTAAGAGATATATAATGGTAAAAAAGGAGAAACAGAAAGAATCACATAAATGGGGTCTTTCTTCCTAAAATGGCTACAGATATTATTGATGGACACCAAACATTAATGTTCACTGAAATCTAGCATTAGAAATAAGTCTATGGGGGGTGCCTGGGTGGCTCAGTTGGTTAAGCGACTGCCTTCTGCTCAAGTCATGATCCTGGAGTCATGATCCTTGATCCCAGGATCAAGTCCCCACATCAGGCTCCCAGCTCGGCAGGGGGTCTGCTTCTCCAGCTGACACCTCTCCTCTCATGCTTTCTCTCTCTCTCGTTCTCTCTCTCTCTCTCTCTCAAATAAATACATAAAATCTTAAAAAAAAAAAAAGAAGAAGGAAAGAAGTCTGTGGGTTGTACATACATTTCACACAAAATTCCATTAAATCTGTCTGAGGAGATAACCCATGGGATCAGCAAAAAATGGTTCTGTGGTAGGAAATGACTTTTAACTAAAGGTTGAATAAAATTTTACTGATGTTATTTTAAACTGATTGCTCAAGACAGTAATTTCTTTGGAATTGTCCTTAGTTCAATTTGCTCTCTACTTCTGTTTTTGTTTTTGTTGTTGTTGTTCTTAATCTTCAGTACCCCCTTTATTTCCCTGATGGTCATACTTTCATCTCCACCTGCTTCTGTCAGTCTCCCAAACCAGATCCTCTGTCCAGGATCTATCAGTGGTTGTCTTATCTTTCACAGAGGTCTGTGTGCCTGGGAAACTTCCTTATTCTTTTACCCCTCTCTCCCATGATTATCTTTTGTTCTATCACCAATCAGAATGAAAGGCAAGTATAAATTTGGTTAATTGTTTCTATCATGGGTCTTAGCACTGTTGATTAAAATTCTAAATGGTGGATGACAAAACTGTGGTGATAATTTAAACTACTCAAGACTAAAATATCCTGAAGGTAATTATTATTTATTTCTATTACTGATCTGTCCAAAATATCTTGCAAATGATATATATCATAATAATTTGTATCTTTTATCTTGAGGAGAAATATTTTTGTCTCGAAACAGTATAAAAGTAGTGCGTAGGGGAGCCTGGGTGGTTGAGTTGGTTAAGTTTCCGTCTCAATTTCAGCTCAGTTTATGATCTCAGGGTGATGAGATGGAGCCCCATGCTGGGTGTGGAACCTGCTCAGATTCTCTCCCCCTCCCTCCACTTGCACGCATGCTGTCTCTCTCTCTAAAAAAGAAAGGAAGAGGGGCGCCTGGGTGGCTCAGTGGGTTAAGCCGCTGCCTTCGGCTCCGGTCATGACCCAGGGTCCTGGGATCGAGCCCCACATCGGGCTCTCTGCTCAGCAGGGAGCCTGCTTCCTCCTCTCTCTCTGCCTGCCTCTCTGCCTGCTTGTGATCTCTCTCTGTCAAATAAATAAATAAAATCTTAAAAAAAAAAAAAAAAAGGAAGGTGAGAAGGAAGGTAGGAAGAAAGGGAGGGAGGGAAGAGTGGCATATCAATACAACTCTTTTAATGTTTTCTAGCCATTATATCTATAAAAATACCCATTTTAAATTAAGCATACACCTGATAATGCCTTTGCATTAGAGTTATAATTAAAGTACACTTTGAAACTTCAGCCATGAATATACTGATACTCAAATTTTTCTTTATTAGTACTAATAACAGTTCTCACAATTGTTACATTCCTATAAGCCAAACTTGTTCCCTAAATTATGATTATAGTGTATTCTAGAAAACAGTTTCAACAGTTAAGTAAGTAGGTAAAATGAGTGTCTCTAACACACATTCAAGTGTGTTTACATACAGAGGTTTAAAATTTGGTTGTAGGTAAATTATAATAAGGTGAGGTGAAACAGATTGAAAGGAAGGTTCTAATTTTAGTTTTTTCAAATGGAATTTAATTCAAGAGCTAAGGCACATTTTATTAAAAAAAAATAAGCCCTCCTTCATACTTTTTCATGGAAAGTTGCCTATTAATGCTGAATGCATTTCTCTGTCATTTGATCTCAGAGAGTTCACACAGCCCAACTCTTTAGGATGCCTAAGAACCAGAAAAATGAAAGATTACTCAAAGATATCAGGTAACTGAAAAATAGAAATTTTGTTTAACATTAAAATGAAGACCTTGCCAGGGCAACACTTTCAAAGATTTTGAGAGTCATAGCCACAAGTTCAACAGCCAGTATTTGTATATTTCTATTAAGTAAAACATTACATAATGTTCTGGAGAAAGACATGGAGAAGCCAGGAAGAATCCTTCATTTGAAGAGATTAGAATTTAAAATGGAAGATAGAATGTCATAATATTGTAAATCAAAGAAGGGGTAGAGGTAAATTCTGTGGGGTTAAGAATTTCTGATATAATACAATTTTGTTTTAAACTGTTCTACAAGACAGCTTCCATTTCTTTAACTCTTATAATTACACAACGAGAGTTGTAGGTTGTTCTCAAATCTTATATGTAATCAGAACAGCTTTTTGCTTTCCACCTCAAGGTCAGTCTCAATATGGAATCACATAAGAAAGAACTCAGATCTGAGGAAAATGACTTTTAAAATAAATTATTGTCCATCATCTTAAAGAAGTCAATGAAGGCACAACACATTTGCGTGCGCGCACACACACACACACACACACACACACACACACACACACACTATAAATCTTCTTTAAACTAACTCCTTGTCCAGTGCTTTCTCTAGGGTCTCAGACATCAAACAATTGTTTGTATTTTTCTTCTTTTTAAAAAATACTGAGTACTTTTTCTAATAAACCTTTCCATTTTGGAATAATTTTAGATTTCAGCAATATTGAAATGGGAATATAGAGTTTCCCTCTATCCCATGAGGTTTTCCCTAATGTTAACATCTTACATTGCCATGTTGTATCTGTGAAAACTAAGAAGTCAACACTGGTACGTTGCTTTTAACTAAACTCAAGACTAATTTACATTTTGCAGTTTTTATATTAATGTTCTTTTTCCCTACTCCATGATGGATTTCAGAATACCACCTTGCATTCAATCATCCTGCCTCCTTTAGTTTTCTCTGATCTGTGGCATTTTTTCCACCTTTCTTTTTCATGTTTTCAACAGTTTAGAGGATTACTGGTCAGGTATTTTGTAGAATGTCCTTTGATGTGGTCTTCTCTGATATTTTTCTCATGTTTAGTCTGGGGTTATGAGTTTTAGAAAGTAACACATGGGTGAATTCCCTTCCTTATCATATATTATGGTGTACTTCTTATCATATGATATATCGGGATGATGTTAACATGATCATTTGAGTAAGGCCATGTTTGCTAGGATTTCTCCTCTGCAAACTAATATGCTTTCTGTTTCCATACTCCATTCTTTCGATGAGTTACTAAATTCATCACACACTCAACGCACGCGCATGTGTGGGTATGGTATGATGGTGGTGAAGGAGCTTGGGGAAATACGCTCTTAGGAGTGTCTACATGAGTATTTGAGATTCTTTTGCAAATAATGATTGCCTCTTCCCCATTTATTTTATTTCGTTATTTGTTTATGCCAGTGTGTATTCATATAGATCTGTTTTATATCTTGGGTTCCAATCTTACATCATTGTACTGGGTTGAATAATACCTCTAAATGTTCCTATCAACCCAATTCTATGAACGTAACTTTATTCAGCCACAGGGTCTTTGCAAAATTAATCAAGTTAATGTGAGGTCATGCTGAACTAGGGTGGATCATCAATCCAGTATCAATCATGTACTTTATGATGAGGGGATTTGGCATGCTCACAGGAGTGAACACCATGGCAGAGGCAGAGATTAGAATGATGTGGCCTTACAAACCATAATACCAAGTATTGCTTCCACCACTAGAAGGAAGAAAGAGATAAGGAAAAATCCTCCCCAAAAGCCTTCTGAGAGAACACTGCTCTGCTAACGCCTGGTTTTCAGATTTCTAGACTCCAGAACTGGCAGAAAATAAATTTCTGTTGTTTTAAGCCACCCAGTTTGTGGTAATTTGTTATGACAACCTACAAAGCCAATAAAATTATGCTGTTTGTTTTGTTGCTCAAATTGTTCCAAGTTTGACCATTGAGAGAGCATTCAGTTTGGCACTTACATCCTTTTGACATGTCTCATCCCATGCTGGATTTTTATACTCATTTTCCTCTTCTCTTTTTTGTCAAGCTTCTCTGACTTCTTGTATATCATTTTTTCTCTCTTCCAAATACTACCGTCTCCTCTGTAGGTAGCAGAAGACTGAACTTTCCCCCTAGTCTTCCTATTATCCTCTCTACCTGCCACCCAGGTAGAGAGGCTAGTACTGACAAGTTAAGTCAACTTCCTATCCCGAAGAACATGAAAGGGGGGCAGTAAGAAGATGTCATAAGTGATGTGTCTTTTAGTAGCTTTTTTCTGTATCTGTCACGTAATCGGTAGGCCCCATATTTAATTGGTTATCTTTCTGATGACTAAATATTTAATATTTACTGATTTAGTTTTTTAATGCTTAGTCACAAATCCAGACTTCTCACTCTTTCCAAAATACCATAAATAAATATTAAAAACAAGTACAAGATTTGGATGCTTACAAATTTTAAAATTATTATACGTCTCTTTTTTTTTAAGATTTTTATTTATTTGACAGACAGATCACAAGTAGGCAGAGAGGCAGGCATAGAGAGAGAGGAGGAGGAGGCAGGACCCTGCTGAGCAGAGAGCCCGATGTGAGGCTCGATCCCAGGACCCTGGGATCATGACCTGAGCCGAAGGCAGAGGCTTTAACCACTGAGCCACCCAGGTGCCCCTATTATACGTCTTTAAAAAATTATCATGTATTATAAAATCAGACAACAAATACATGTAGCAAATTTTTCTGTGGGGCACAGCATAGAGTTAGCCAGGAGAAATCAAGCAAAGTAAAATGTTCTCTTTCTACTTGACCGTGATCTCATTCAAGAATTCCAACCAATTATTTTTTATGAAATTTTATTAGTGCAATTATCCTGTAGCAAAATGGATAGACAAAATATTTACATCTTTTTGTATTGCTGTCCAATTAACAACACAACAGATAGATTTCATTCAGTCTGTAGGAAATTAGCAAATTAAGCACCAGGGGAATAATCCACAAACTAGATAATTACATAAATTGATTAAAAAACCCTCCATCCTGAGATTCTTCTTGATAAATGGAAAAGTAAACAATTCAAATCTCACCATCCTGATACAGGAAGGAATTGTAATGATAGCAGTTTTTCTCATATTTCATGTACATGTCATCCCTATTGTATGACAGCACAGCAAAGATAAAGGACTAAAAAACCGGGGAAAATGTCATGGGAACAAAATTGCAAATTAGAGTAAAGAAAAGGTTTAATTTTTCATGATTCAGTGCAAGCCCCGTATTTAGCCATTATCCCTATTTTTTTTTTCTTCCAGTGAGCTCACTGGAGAGCTTTATTCTAACCCACACTGAGGCTTGTCTAATTCATGACTACACTATCAGAAGCTCGGAGGGTCCAATTTCTATTTCATTTCTTATATAAGAATGGCTAAACTTGAAAGTAAAAATCAAATATTCAGTAAAAACTCATGAAAACTCATTAAATTCTTCAGAATTTTTAGAGTTTCTTGCTATTCTCGGATTAGTTATCTACCCCGAATCTCAAAGAAATGTACGTATTTTGAGGATTTACTTGTGAATAACATTGTCTCAAATCTGTGTTCATAATATTATGATAAATTAATATTTGTAAAGCATGTTTTTATGGATCATTGCACACAAACATGTGTTAAGTATGACATTTACTTAACCTGGAAGTATAGGGAATCTTCCTTAGAATATTATGTAAATCTAGTATATCGGTAGTATGTGTTATGTCTACCCAGTGTACATGGCATTGCGCTCTGGCAGCCGTGCACACAGAGAAAAAGGATTGAAAAATCATATTTGAAGGCACTTTAATAAATCAAGAAATGAAGAAGCATACAACAGAGCAGTTGCCAGAATGCACTACAAGAAAATGCCTTATGTATAATTATATAAATGTCCGGAAAGTTTAGGTTGTGATCCAGTAATTGAAGGAAGGATGTGCACAGAAATAATAATGAAAATAACTCCACAGTGCTTAAAAGTTGTCACTCATTCTGTTATAGCTGATTACCTGATGTCATATAATCTGAGCCCATAAATAATCTGAGTCCATAGTCAAAGTATTCTAAGACAAGGCTGAGCATACATAGTATTTTCCTGAAATGCTGAATTCTATATGAGGAGGGATGAATCATAAGGTATAGTATATTTGAGATCTATGATATATGTTATTATTGTTGTTCTCAATTTCCACTCTTTCCCCTCAATGTGTATAATTCCCCCCACTTCCAATTTACCATGCCTTTCTGTAGGTAGACACTTTCCTACCTCATTGTCAGGATTAGCCATGTGACTTGTTTTTTTGCCAATGAGAGTGACATACACCCTCTCAACTGAAGTCTTAAATGTGCTTGCATGGTTTGGTTGGGTTCTTGCTTCTGTCCTCTTCCAAAACAACAGCATATCCCAGATAGAGGCTCCCTTCAGCCTAGGTTCATAGAATGAGAAGACACATGGAGAAAAGCTGAGGTAACTTGAAAACCATCAGGCAAAAAATTAATGTCTGTTGTTGTAAATTACTAAGATTCCAGAGTTACTTGTTAAAGCACCATAAGTTACTAATATAACACAAGAGATAATTTTACAGTCAGTAGTCATATTCTAATCATCCAGGACCCTCAATCAACTTACTGTCCCTCTGAAAATAAATATAAATTAATGAAGGTGGCTGCTCAGAAGTTTAAGATGGTCGTACCTCCTGACTCTCACCCATGGATTTACCTGTTAGACTCCACCGTCTGGGGGGATTTACCTGTTAGACTCCACTGTCTGGGGATACTTTGGCTTTTAAACCATTTAAGATTTTATACCTCCATTGAAGCATTCTCTCTTAAGATATTTTGAGATGTGAGGTTTCTAGGCTGAAATGCTTTGTTTTGGGATTTTTTAGTTGGGTTTGTCTTTATTTATAGACTATTCTGAAGGAGTAACACCACACTGACATTGAAATGTATCAAACCTCTGTTCCTGCCAGATGTAAAACTAGAATTCTACCTGGACCTGTGTTTCCTGTGTTTTTCTCTTATTAAGAGTAGAGGAGGGTCACTTAGACGGTAGAGGAGAACATCTACGAAATCCAAGTTTGAGCTGGATTCCAAAGGCAGTATACATCCAACTAAGGAGATCTGTGTGCAAAAGGAAGCTCAGTAAAGGTTTTATGGGAGGGAATAACAAAATTATTTCTAGTTTTTAGATGAATAATTCTAGTCGCAAAATGGTGCCAAAAGTGGTATAGCACGAAAATTGTGGCAGGAAAATAGGAAGCTTTTCCAAATGTGTAGTACAGGCAAGCTGAATTTTCTGAAGGCATGGAGTACAACAATAGTAGTGACAATAGACAAACACACATTTGGGATATTTTAATGTGATCTCGCCAACCAGAATAAATTCAATGTGGCGGCAGTAGCATTGTTGCTTTAATTAAATATATTGCACATTCGACAATGTAACAAATGAAAAGTGATCCAAGAGATGCTCTATATGTGAGATGATGTTCTTCATTAACCACATAATAGTGTGTGTGAAGTGAGCAGAGAGAGGAAAGACTAAATAACTCCAACCTTTTAGGAAGAGAAAATACAAAAAAGGAAAATAAAGGGTGGTTGAAAAGTGACTAAGGTTGCTAAATAACACACATTATATGATTGGACACAGTTCTCTATGAGATACTATTGTGGCAAAAATTGAAAATGACAGATGATGTCTCTTTTACTCATAAAGGAGTTAATTTGGCTTATTTATTCTTAGCACTGTGAAAAATAACCTCATTCCTATAAATTTCAGTATGGCAGTTTGACTAAATGAAATTGTTATTACCAACATTTTATTTCTGAATAGTGAAACATTAACAAGTTAGTCAAGTAACTGAGGCAACAGAGTTTAGAGCATTTAGAAAAGAATGTTTTTATTTTTCTTTTGAGGACCACAGGTCTAGAGAAACTGGAGTTGAGGTCTCAGGCCAGGGTCCAATCCTTTGGGTTCAACATTTGTGATATGAATACTAGTAAAGAGTAAGACCTTAAGGGTGAGAAAATAGTGAGTCAGTATGGAGAGATTCCAAACTAATAATCACAGTCAGCAAAATCTAACATCCTGACTCTCTGCTTAAGGGAGATGATGACTCATTAATTATACAGAGCAACTCTGAATAGTTTTCACACATTTCTGTATTCTAACCCATTTTGCCCCTCCCTAAGTGAGGACTGGACATGAAATGTGGGGTTAAAACTTCCTTAAGGAAGGGAGGGAGGTGAAGGAGGGAATGGGGAAGGAAGGAAGAATGGGAGGGAGAGAGGAGAGGAACCTTCCACTTACGCATTAATTGTAAATATACTAGTTCCAGTGTTAAATAGTCTTATCCTGAGGGTGGCCTTTTGATCACTTTGTTAATGGAAATTTTCTTTCCTTTTTTCAAAAACCAAAATGAAAATCTCAAGTTTAAATAGGTAGGAAGTAAGAGAACTTTTATGCCAAATGTGGAAGATACTCAGAATTGTATTCTAGGCACTGTTTCCAATTAACTTTTTTGATAATTCTGATGCATGCCCTGAAAAAAAGAGGTAACATTTATCACAGAAAGAGCTATCTTGACTTTTATGAAACCCCTAGTGTACTTGGGGGGCTTCTCGTGGCAGCAGCCTTCATTGGTGGAGGACAAAGTCATTTTCTGGTACAAGTGACTGCAAGGGGAAATACAGGGTGGGGAATACAAAAGTAAGTTGGGGAATATAAATGTAGTATTCCAGTATTAGATAATCTGCATTCTTATGTAAAGGTAAAATAATTACAGTATTGAGAAAGAAATAAATAGCTTTTTATAAATAAATAGAGCATTCTTCTTACAAGATACAAACATAACAAAATCTCCCTTTTCTTATTTCTCTCTAACATATCCATGAAATCATCTAAAAAAGAAAAATAATCCTTAACTATTATTTGAAAGAATAACAGAAATCAAATTTCCAAAACTTAAAAGAATTTCTAGATTCTCTCACTTAATAGGATATAGAACCCAAGAACACTGTCTTCTGTCATTCAGATCTCTAGGCAGTCTTTCTGGAATTTTTCTTCTAGCAACGGCACCAGTAAGACTTCAGCCAGTGTGAAATTAGGCCATAAACTGAGTACTTGGCACCATACTGCAAAACTAGTTGCTCTTAGTTAGACATGGTCTCTAAGTTTTAGCCAAGAAATCGTCAGGGAAGATGAGGAGCAATAATAATAACTGACTTAATCAAGTTTTAAAGAACCAAGTAAAAGGAAAAGAAAAAAAAGGTGAGGGAAAAAACATCTGTGCCATCCCTGATATGGAACAACACAAAAGTAAATTTTGAAACTAGCTGCTTTTCTTTTGTAAAGACAGCAGAGTAGCTGGGAAACAAAACCTGAATTGGTCAAGTCTATTGAAGAACAATTCAAGTCATTGTTGAAAATAATTAAGTAGTGAAAATTAAATGGTCTGGCCATCAGTTCATATAACAGGAAATAGAATTAAGAAACATATGAAATGTGGAAGGTATCATAAAGAACATGATAAAATAACAGAAGACGATGGAAGAATGTTACCATTTTTTAAATGTCCAATGAAATTATATCTGGGTGATGATTACCAGTGCCAATTAATATCACAAGTTGAGATACCTGGAAATTTTACACATTTTAAAGGAAGTATATAGCACCAGTTACAGAGAATTTTTGCCAAAAACTCAAACATGAATCTCATTGAGCCTAATGATCTAATCCCAATGCAGTAAGAAATATCTGATTATGGGAAATTCTGTGAAAGAAGTAGTATAATGTCTTCAACGGTCCATTGGAGAGAAAAAAGAAAATAATAAATTAGAAAAGACTTAACCAAATCTAAATCTAAACTGAATCTAAAGTTGTTATCAAGTCAATACAAGCATATAAGGGAAGGCTAATCTCAGAATGCTTAAAGCAAGACAGTAACACATAAATGCCATGCAAAACTTAATTTTCATTAATTTATGACTGGAGTTAAGGAGTGAGGGAGTTTGGGGAAGTGGGAAGCTTCTTTCTCCTCTGCAGGTTGGGGTTCTAGCCACCTAACACTCCTGGCCTTTCCATTTCCCAGATTATACAAAAGCTGGAGCAGCTGAGGCAAAGATTTAATTGTGGGAGAGAGGAGGAGGGTCACAGAGGGCAAGCTCCTTGAGTCTTTATAGCAATGGGTTAACAACAATATCACTGCTTTTAAATCCACGAACAAATGTGTTTCATGGACTAGGGAAATTCTAATTTAAATTGTGAGCTCCATTCCTAGACGGACAGCTATAGAGCAGCTAACTCAAATCCACTTTACATTCAGTATTAGGAAGGAAAAGTGAAGAGAGTAATCTAAAATTAATGTAGCCTTTTGCATAAGGCTCAAAATTACCTTCCATTTTGTTCCGAACTGGTTAATTACATATGAGAACGAAAACGTCCTTCCCAAGTGTATTAACTATGCCTAGGCAATTCCATAAGAGACAGTGGAAATAGTCTCAGTGCCAGAGATCTGAAAGTGCCGGCTTAGAAAGAGAGTGTGGTCTTTGTGTCTGGAAGGTCACTCGGTTCAGTTCTGCAGTACAGAAAAGAGGGACCAGAAGGAAATAGGAATTCAGATGCTCTCCATATACTGTGTAGAAAAGAAAGAACTTTGTGAAAGACCTCACAATGGGGATGCTACCAAGTCGTATTCTGCCATACAAACATATGGAAGAATGTAATGATGGCTCAAATGGAACTCTGAGAGGAGGAATTATGAATAAGTGGATTAAAAACCCTACCATATGCTGAATGCATAATGCCAAACTTAACCTTTTGTTGGGAGAGTTTTCCCAACTGGGTCTCTTCACTTTAATTTCTTTGAACTTAATCTCGTAAGGGCAGTGTAATTTAGTGCATGCTTTTTTGTCTTACTCCTGAACCTCTGGGTGAGTGAGTTTGCTTCATTCAGAGGTTCAGCATTAGGAAGCATACTAGAATACAGGTATAACCCAATTCTTCATTGAATAGTTGCTATTGAGGTGCTATTTTGGTTGCCATCTCTGTCTTTCTCCTTGTATTATTTCTCAATTTGTTGATGAATATGACAGGGAATATGCAGTTGCTAATCGTTCATGTCCTCAAATACTAACCTACGTGAAGGCAAAAGAAAGATTTTCACATTTAAAGTATACTTTCAGATAACTGACCGCACCAAAATTAACTGTTCCTACAGGACCATGAGGAGCATTGTCCAGATACCTTTCAACAAAGGTGCCTTTAAAAGAGAATACTGAGGTAGAAAATAACCAGTAATTACTAGTGACACCAATCAAAAAATTGAAGATAAATAATAAAAAGAATTAAAGGATGCTTAGTTTAAAATAAGGCTTTATTCATTAAACAAATACTTATTGACAACATGCCATGCTAAGCTGAGGAAATAGTGTTAAAAAGACATAGGGATACCTGCTCCCACAGAGTTTAAATTTTTGCTAAAGAGAAATACTAAAACCAAACAAAAATTAAATAAAAATGCCAAGAGAGAATACCATAGTCTTCTGCATATCTGAATTGGGAAACAGAAACACTGTCAAACTACTTGGAACAAAAAGGGTAATGTGTTGAAGGAATAGGGGGAGGAACTGCTCTTTGTCTACTGAAGTTACATGCTATTTAAGCTCTGTAATTTTCTAGAGAGGAATTTTTTTTCTCTTTTCTCTTTCTGGACTGTCCCTAATTCAATATGCGTATGGTAGACAATGAATGCCCCAGCCTTGGTTCTGAGCTCCAACATCCAACACAGATTAAGTATTCTCTTTGAATCACAATTCCCAGTTGACACATAGGAAAATCTGTTTTACCTGAAATTAGGGGTCCAGTCCACCACACAACAAACCAACAGTGACTAGGGGTTGGATGGGGGGTGGGGTGGACAGTAGACTCCTGTGAAACTGCCATGGAGGTTAGTCCCCTGGGCAGACTTTGCTACTTGCCTATGCAGGATCTATTTTCTACATCTTTATTTTTATAATAGAATCCTGATTTTGCATGGGACAACAACATGTCCAGATAAAATACAACATTCCTTAGGCTCTCTTATGGTTAAACATAGCCATTTTAAAGGGAAAGACTTAGAAGATACATACCTTTTGTCTTTGGCTTTAATATTCTTCTTCCCCAAAACTCAAATGAATGCTGGTAGTGTCTAGCCATTCCACGAGCTTGGAATGATAAGCCCAATGGCAACAGATCATTCCAAACTCAGCTGAGTAGAAAGCCTAAAGGAGACCACATCATTAATGTCATGGAAAAGCCAGCATAAGAGCCCTGGACTTCTCCCCTTCTGAATATGGTGATGTGACAAAAATAAACTTTTGGTTTATTTAAGCCATTGTGAACTGTTTTCAGCCACATGTAGCCAAGTGACTTAAGTAGTGCCCCTTCGTGATCACTTTATGATGTCTAGCTATAACAGAGAGGTGGATCTTGACTGGCTCAGCAATCCAAAGAAGACTTACTTTTAACAAATGGTAGGGATAGCAACAGTAATAAGAATATGGAAAGAAAAGAATCTGTCAAATATACAGATAAATCAGTGAAAAATTAAAAGAGCAGGGAAAGAGGTTGTACAAAAGCACAACATGTTTTATGCTCCATAAAAGTTTAGACCAGTATATGTAGTGTGCATAAGGATATTTGCATAATGCCTTATGATAGTCAACGTATTATAAACATCAAAGGCTGTGGTAGAAAAGGAAGTATCAGTTAAACCTAACTAATAAAATTATGCAGAAGATGACAAAGAGCAAACCTTATACAAAGATGAATGGAAATAAAGTACAAACAAAAAAATTAGATTAAATAGAAAAAAAATGCTAACTATGTGTAAGAAATGGACCCAGAGCAAAAAGAATCCACATAGCTAGAATAATGGCAAATATTTATACAAAATAAGTTTTGTATAAGTCTGTCATATGAGTGTTAATATTATCAAACAACTTAGAAATTAATGCAAAAACACTAAAGAAGTTTATTATTTTGGCTTGAAAAAATTATAAAGGCCAAACATAAATAAATACCCATGCACCAAACAATATAGCACCCAAAAGAATTAAGCAAAAATATTTAGAAATATAGTATTTGTAAAAAAAAAAAACAAAAACCCATAAACAGCAAGTTTTATTCTCCTGTCCTATGCAAAATCAGGATTCTGTGGCACATTAACTATGCAAAATTAACCTCTAGAGAAACCTCTAGAGAAAATTAAAAAGCTAGGATGAAGAAAGATTATGTTGTGGTATAGGTCTTATTTTGAATCCTGGACCCAGGTCAAATGCTATGGAGTTCTGAAGACTCAAAAATTTTTATTTTTGAAATTAAGGAGGAATAAGGAATAGGAGAAAGGGAAATGAGAGGAAGAGGAGCAGGTGGTAGAGAAGAGGCGGTGGGAGGGAGAGAGGGAGAAGAGGGAGGAAGAGAAGAACCTAATCCAGGTCCTGTGTTATGACCCTTATGTATATTATTTCATCATATCCTCCCATGTACATATCCCTATTAATAACAGAAGAATGAACACACTTTCAGAGATAACTAATTTGTCAAAAATCATACAGAGTGTTTGGTTTTGAATGTCATCATGGTTTTTTATAATATGTGAAATTTATTTTGGGGAGGCTACACTAGTTTGAAAAAGTCAAGACAAATAAATTCATACTTTGAGGAAAACAAAATATTAAGGTGTGAGGGTGATAACTTCTTGACTAAAGAGACGAAGTTGTATATTATCATTTGCTTAAAACTTGATAGATACTAATGATTAGTTTGCATTTTAATGACCATTCAGTTAAATGTGAGCGTTTTGAGAGAAACTGTTTCTAGAATTGTTTGCTTTTGTTTTCCATCATCATAAGCATGAAATACAGAGAGGAAAATAGCTTTAAGTAAATAAAAAGTTATTCAGTTTATACAAAAATTGTATAATCCAGGCTAAAATATATCTGACATCGGAATCTTTTCACTTTCATGAAAGTAACTATTTGAAACCTTTTGAAGCATTATTCTCTTCAAACATTTTGAAACAAAAAATTTGCCTTTTGATAGGAACTATGTGTTTCATTATAAAGATGGAACATGATGTTCTGGCTTACATATTCTCTGCAGAAGGAGGTCCTTTTTTGTACTGAATTTTTAGCATATAGTAAAGATCCAGATTGTAAAAAATTAATTTCAGGCATGACAGACTGGAAGTATATATTGAACAGATCTGGGAACAGAAATGATGCAAATGCCTTTCTTCCAGCTTCTGAAAATTATGTAATGGACCAGAATTTCAGGATAGACTTCTGTTTGAGTGAAGCATGGACTCTTAATCAAAGGAGAGTACCAAAAATGACTTTGGAAAGCAAAAGTATAAGGCAATTTCCCACAAATGGTAGTTCCATTGCCATTGTCTCTGGAAATATCACTGTAGCTAAGCAATAGGATATTCACATATATTTGAATTATTAGTGATGGTAGCAGAACTACGATAGAAAAAATTTTCCTGAATGAGGAAGAGTAGTAAAGGAAATTGACTCATGAAAGGAAGAAGACCAGTGATGCATTAAAAGCTAGAAATAAAAATCAATGAAATTGTTTTAACTCTTCACTATGCTGCTATTATGTTTTAAAATATTACACACTTGTTGGGTCACAGTCATGATGGTAACATTTATATTGCCTATACAGTGATTTATATGTTATTTAGTGTTTCTACCTCAAAACAAATGAGAATGCGGATAAATAGGCTGATAAAAAGTACTTGAAAGATTTGTGCCTTCCTATCATTAAGCCATTTAAAATACGACAGTTGCATAGAGTGCAATGAATAGTAGTAGATGCTTGTTAGTATAAAAGTTTTACCATAACATTGCTGATGAATGACAGGCCTATACTCAGAAAAACTAATGAAAAATTAGTAATTCTAATACAGGAAGTGATGAGCTTATTTATATCTGTATACATATTACTGAATTAGGAAGATACTACATAACCACTATCAAAAGAGCAGATAAATGGGCTTTTAGAAAGGTACTGTTAAACCAATCAGCTTCCAAGTTGTCTACAAATTTTGTTCAATTCAGTGCAACTCAACAAATGTTTATCAAGATCCTATTCTATGCCAGTTTTTCTCACAAAGTGTTTTTAGGAAGGGAAGGAATACCTCCCCCCAACCAAAAAAAAGAAGAGAGACATGACAAATCCATCATTCAAGAAGTATAAACAAAATGCTGTGGGAATTTACAGGGATTTAAAATGTGTGAAGCATCAGGAAAGACTTCATGGCAGGGCTGGCGTTTGAGATGGTACATTAAAAAGGTCAACAATTCAACATGGGGAGTTATGGCGGGGGGGCAGGAGCATTACTCAAGGATGAAAGCAAGTATAAGTCTACTCCCATAAAACTGCTTATAATAAAACTCAATAAAGTCATTAGCTCACTTGGACTCAATAAGTAGAAGGCAAATGATCTGTAAGAGAGAGGAAGTGATATTAAGTTATACACTCAGGAGACTGACCCTAAGTAGGCAGAACTCATGAATGAGCAGCTTGTACAAAATTGATTTTCATTTCCACCTCTATCTCTAATCCATTTCCATCATCTATTTCTTCAATCAATTCCTATTTTCAACTATTATATGTGTATAAAATAACTCCTACCTAATTTTGTCTGTGATAGAATAGAGTTACAAATGTGTATGTGTGTGTGTTTTACAGAAGTCTGCTGTTCTCAAAATACCACCCCCAGATGTCATGCCAGAGCATTTATAATGCTTCAAAGCTCACTCTGTGAAATGCTTTCAGAGAAATTTTTCAGAGTGACCCTGCCTAAACTCATGTCTTTAAGATAATATGTAGGTGAAATTCTATACCACAGAGACTCCCAATTTAAATATAAATTCACATTTCTCTTACCTGAAAGCAATCAACCCAAAAGATAAGAATTGTGTTATGGAAAAACCAATTTAAAAGAAGTATAATGAATCTCCTTTCCATGTTTACTAAAATAAGCAGAAATGTGAAATATTAGTTGAAAAAATAGGGAGGGGTAAGGGCAGGGGAGTCTGTGTAACTGGTTTATTTTAGGATCCACTTAAAACCAAAATATTTTTATATTTTTAATCACAGAAACATTTTTTAATTTAAAATTATGGATGATACCTAAAATTCCTATTTCTTCCTCATTGTCCCTAAACTTCCCTGAATAAATAATATATCTTCCTCACTAAGTAGGTTTTTATTTCTCTAGTGTATTTTATGTAGATCTAAGCTGACATCTTTATTTCATTTTAAACAGTAATTTCTTTAAAAAAAAACACCTCTTTTCAGTCTTAGAATTTTATTTCACATGGAATAGTAAATTGTCATATACTACTTGTTGGGGTAGAAGTTCATACCTGTTCTTGAATAACTTTCTCCTTCTCTACTTATTTTTAAATGGAACTCCTTCATATTCCCATTTCTTAATGTTTGCTTATACACTGCCTCCTCCAAGAAGCCTCCCAAAAGAAAACAAAATAATAATAACTATAGCTCTTTTTTGCTTTCATATGATAGACACTGAACTAAATTCTTTGCATCTCTTATTTCTTTTAATGTTTTAAGAAAATCCTCTGTGGGTAGTATTGTCATTCCCACTCATAGATGAAAAAATCGAGGCTCAACACTGTTCACGGAACATTCAAGATGTCAGATTCTGAAGAGTATGCTCTTTGTATGTTTTCTTTTCCTCATCCTTTTACTTGTGTGTACACGCAAATATGTGTGTGCACAAACATACACATATATCGTTGCATAAATGTGTGTATAAATGTGCAGATATGTATGTATGTCTATATATAAATGCATATATGTGTGTGAATCTTTGCATTTCCTTTGTTAATACAGTATCCGGCACATAGTAGTTCCTCAATAAATTATTGGTTGAAGAAAACATCACTAAATTTGTGTGAACTGTACTGAACACAGTTACAAACGTCTTAGAGCCTTATAGTATTTTCATTCACCACTGTCCTCATGGTTGCTTTTCACTAGGAATATTTTCTATTCATTATCCCCCTCTATATTTTTAAATTTGTTTTACGTAAGTTTACCTATTACTAAGAATAATATGTTCTGACATTGTCGTATTTGATGTTGAGTGGCAAAAATGATTACAGATTAACAATTTCATCACAAATCACCTTTAATATTAGGGAAAGTAAGAAAGAAATATCTTTAGGGATCTTCTTTTTCAGTTGATACTAATTAGATTTCTTTAAACCAAGTTTAAAGCTCACACTGTTCTGGCTTGATAGTGCCAAGTGATAATCCAATGTGACATACATTTCCTATAGCAATAACATTTTGGCAGATAACTCCCCAATGAGAAACAACCATTTCTATGCTTAGATGAATTTTGTGATAAAACGCAAATGCAAAAAAAAAAAAAGTAACAGAATTAAAAAAGAAATACTCCACAGTATAATGAATCTCCTTTCCATGTTTACTAAAAGCACCTAAATTCACAGAGGATAAAAATATTGAGTATATAATAGCAGACACATCATAGGTACCTCATTGTCCATGGAAAGTTGATAAAATAACAGATTATTATTTACACTGAAATTCATTCCTAGAAATCTTGTAACCTTTCCCTTCATTATGCAATACTGTCTTGGACCTGGGAATCTAGAAATGTGGAAATTATAACACTTTGACATACCATGTAAATGAGGTATCGCTGTAACATGCTATTTAAATAAAGTTTGGAACAAACATTCAGTAGGGAAGTTTGGAAAACTTATAACGAGATTACCTCCTAACTTTTTTTTAAGAGTATTCTTGTATCCCCGCCCCCAGCCATCTTTTAATTCCAACAAGAATGTACAGCGTGCCAATTTAGTTCTCTAGCAGCAAAGCCACACATTGTCGTATTGTGGCAATTAGTCAGGAGCTGAGCTTGTCGTTTGAGCCTCTGCTTTTCTTCATGTAGATAATATTCGACTTGGAGGATCT
This sequence comes from Enhydra lutris kenyoni, assembly GCF_002288905.1. NCBI lineage: Eukaryota > Metazoa > Chordata > Mammalia > Carnivora > Mustelidae > Enhydra > Enhydra lutris. Next base: position 14,204,998 of record NW_019154103.1, on the reverse strand, counting down.
TTGTCTTTCTGATGGAAATACCTGAACTGGATAGTATCAGTCTTCATCAACAAGATAATTTCCCATCATCAGTTCTGAAATCGAGGCTAGTGTAGGATGGGTAGTGAAAGTTTCCATGTTGGTCTACACACTTTATTTATTTTCCACATGTTGTTTTCAAGATTAATTGCAAGACCTGGACAACTGGATTGTCTGGAAAGCTTTAGGATAAATCCAATTTAAAGGTTTCTTTTAAAAATGTGAGCTTATTTTTAAAAGATCATGGCTGTCGTGGCACAAACTGGCCACAGTTAGGGATGTGGCCCGGAAAAAAAGAGAACAAAATGAATCTATCTAACCTTTAGAAATAAAGTCAGTATCTTTAGAACTGTATTGTTCGTAGGGTAATGTATTTGCTAAGGAGTTAGAGACAAAAACTCTTTAAAAATAAGTAAGATGTAGGTTGGAAGTGTAATTAAAAATTCCAACTCCCTTATTTTATAATCTCTGCCAGACAGGCCAGATCTCACCCAAGATATGTATTTAATAAAATACATGTCCGTCTTTGTACAGTTCCACAGCTGTCAGAAGGTGTTATAGAGACCTCCTCTGGCATCTGAGTGTCCAGTTGGAGCACCCTAAACTCTGTTTTTTTCTCCACTTTCTAAACTTTTTGAATTCTAATCACATCTTCCCATCCCTTCTCTTCAGGTTTTCCCTTTTGCTTCTTTTTCCAAATTTCTTTCTATAAATGAGTGTTGAATGTGAAATCTCTTTCTGTAAAAAATAAATTATGTAAATCTAATGGAATAAATAAAGTTCCACCAGGCTAAAGACCAGAGAGAGCAAAGAACTATCCACAGAAGAATTTGGCAAGGGAGGCCCAGACAGTCCCTCCCTCAAGAAAAGCCAATGCATCTCCTCAGAAACTATTTCAGTCACCATGTGTTCTCTAAATAGCCTTCTGAAGAATTTCCCAAGGAGATTTCTTCCCAGGGCACTTGGGAAAGGTTCCTTCTATTAGGGTGGGCTTTTGGGAAGGAGTGGATGAAAGAGACCATTAGGTCAGGTTCTAAAGATAGCCTGCCATACACTTTAATCCTGAAAGGGGGGGAAAAAAAAAAAGTAATGGAACAGTGGAAAGCTTTCTGAATAACAGTAGGCAGTTTTCAAATTCAACTCTGGCTATCCCATTGCCAGTGCATATTTACATCAGATTATATAAAGTTATAAATAGCATACCTTCTAATGTTTTCATTCCTCAAACTGTTTCCCACAATAGTGCCCTATCTCTTATGAAATTCGTAACCTTTCTTATTACATGAATAGAGGAGTAAAAAGCAAATTATTATCATTTTCATAGCTCTTAGGTATATGCAGTATAGAAAGCCATTTGTCAGTTTCATTTGCCCAAGTATTTTAAATTGATGAGTCGTTTTTAGAGGAAAGCAATAGAATCTAAGTTTAGTCTCCATTTATGCTCTTTGCCAGTTTCCAGCAGAGCTGGCTGAGAGAAAGCTGAAGGGCACTGATTTAAAATCGGAGTGAATAGGTTAAGTGGCTGCTCTTCCCTAACACAGAGTTCACCAAAGGCACATTTTAATTTCTTCTATTTATCATTTACTTATAATTATAGACTTATTTGTGCCTGGTTGTTTACTTTATTGAGATGTATTTAAATTTCACACTTTAAATGAAATACTTCTGCATGATATTATCAGCTAACCCCAATTTCTAGCTGTTCATCCTTTAATTTTTATTTTGTTTTTGTTGTATCTGGGGTCAAAGGTATAACATTAGATGCGGCAGCTTTGTGTTGTTTTGTGTGCCTATGTGTGCCTATGTTCAAAAATTTAAAATACTTTGATATTGGGTAATTGCTATCTTCAAATGTAGAAATATATGCCTTGTATTCTGTCTGCTGACCTCTGAACGTATATAAACAGAGGTCCTTCACCTTGAACACACTTCCCAATGAAAGATTTTATGATTATGACTTACTCTTTTCATCCAACAAATGGTCATATTTTTATATGTTTTCTGGGGGCCAGAGGAAATCATGTCTTTCTCCACAAATGTCTATAACAACATTTTGGATCATTTTGCTTCTCTTTACTGGTAGTTTACATCTAAGGAAAATTCAAGGGAAGGTGATTCCTAGGATTTTTATCCATTGATTAGATGTTACAGGTTTAGAGGAAGTACTGACAAAATTTTGTCTGATATTTTAAAATAAGGTTTTTTATTCTTAAATCCTTTTTATCATCTCTGGCCTGTATATACTAGGAAGCTGTTTTATTATACCTTGTATCTATTTGATTACATTCATTTTTATGTTTTATGAAAATATCACAGACTTAAACATTATTGAAAAATTTCTTTCCTATCTATTAAGATTGGGGAAGTCAACCACTGACAGGCATATGTTTTACTCTTTTCCTTTTAATAGCTCAGAAAAGGTATGTTCTCCAGATACTACTTAAAATTTGATGAATATTAGAACATCTCTGGAATTTGTTTTTCTTTTGATAAGTTTTAATTACCGACACCACTATCATTTCAGCTTCCACTGTAAGCTAATATTGTAAAAAGAGAGAATTAATCAAGATACAAAACCTAAAGAGATCTTAAATTTTGCTAATTCCATAGTGAGATAATCAGATAATACAGATTTTAATAGCTGCTATCAGCCTCTATTTATGGCTATTTATTCTAAGATCAGAAATCATGAATCAGAAAGTGTTAATAATTACCACCTTCAGGCTTTGCCATTAAACTAAATATATGAAAGAAAACCATGTAACTCTAATACTAATTCTGTACAATTCTATACTATCAAATAAATGTAATCAGTTAAAAATCAATTTAGAAAAAGTAAAATGACTGGGAGAATGTGTGCAACAAATATGAAAAACAAGGAGTTAAGTCCTATGACACAAAGTACTCATTGATTAATATGAAAAAGACTAGCATGCTGGAAAAGCAAATAGATAATTCATACTAATTGTGTGAGCACATGTGTTGTGTGTGAACACATAAAAATACAAAAACATAAACAAAAATATGCAGAAATATTCTCTAGGAAGAGAGAAAGGGGAAATGGAGAATAGAAGATGTTTCAAACTTAGCTATCATGATCTGTTTCAAAAATAAATAAATCAGTAAATGAAGCTAATATCATAAAATTGTTAACATTTGTCAGACTTTGCTGGAGGGTTCAGGATAGCTTATTTTCTGTACCTTTCTTATGTTACTTATCTTTAAAATAATTTGTAATATGAAAACAATCATCACAGAATTCACAAAAGAAATTATTAAAAAGGAAAATAATTAGTAAATTCATTAATGAGTTTTTTCAACATTATAAATAACCAAAAAATGCAATTAAAGGATGATAAAAATAGGCAAAAAGTTATCAGAGATTTTTAAAATGTAGGATACTCAATGTTAGCATGGGTAGGATGACAAAGCCACATTCATACATTGCTGTGGGAGTGTAAATTGGTGTAACCTTTCTGAAAATCCATTTGGCAGTAGGTATAAAGAGCATGAAAATGTTCAGCTCACTTTGATCCAGTAATACCATTTCTGGGAATCTGGCCTAAGGACAAAAGACAAATGTGAAAATATATATAGGTACAAATATGTTGATCGTTTCTCCATTTATCTATTTAATGAATATTTACAGAGCTCCTACTATGTGTCTCATAGTGTATTAGCTATTGAGTCTGTAATAGGCATCAAGACAGAAAAGGTTCCATTGAGTTTCCATTGAAGCATTTTTCTAATAACAAGAAATTGAATATAATTTAACTGTCCAACAATAGGGGAGATATTTTATAAAGATAGATACAGATGTAGGTGTGGATATTTATATATCTATATTTATAATCTACATATATGTATCTGTCTACACACACACGCATCAGTGGGAAAATTATGATTTTCGATAGCAAATAATCACATGTATTGAGCAGTTACCATGTGCTAGGACCTATTTTAATCATGATTACATGTATCATCTCACTCAATCCACATAACACCCCCATCATATCGTGTATGTATTTCCTATTCTTGCTATAACAAACAAAACCCATAATTTGTAGTGGTTTAAAACAACACCAGTTTCTTTTCTTACAGTTCTGGAGGTGAGAAGTCCAAAATACATCCCACTGGGCTAAACTCAAGGTATTGGCAGGGCTGTGTCCTTCTGGAGGCTTTAGAGATAATTTGTTTTCTTCCCTTTTCTGGATTCCTTCTAGCCTTGGTTTACAGCACTCTCTACATATTCAAAGCTGGAAAGGTCAGGCTGTGTCCTTTTCACATGGCCACAGCTCCTGTCTTTCTCCTGCCCCTTCTACTTGTAAAAACGTTTGTGGTTACATTGGGTCCAGCTGGATAATTCAGGTTAAACTACCCTCATCTCACAGTCCACTAGCTGACTAGAAAACTTAATTACATTTTCAGTTTTAATCCCCGTTTTCCATAAAACCTCATTTAGTCACAGGTTTTGGGGATTAGGACATGGACACTGTTGGAAGATTATACCACGGATATGTTCTATTTTTTTTTATCTTCCTTTTGGATAAAATACACATAATAAAGAGGTGTTCGTTATTTTGTTCAAGGTCATACACTTACTAGTGAGAAATGTGGTATTCAAACTTAGCTAAGCAAACCAAAACCTGACCCTTAATTACTGTTGTACTTCATAATCACTATGTTGACAGTGTTAAACCCTTTATAATAAAAGGAAGTGTTTCAGAATAAAGATCTGTTAAGGGTTAATAGCATTTACCTCTCAGTCCCAAGCATATGGATAATTTTTATTCTTCTTCTTTATATGCAGTTTCTTCAATGACTATAGTTATGTCCTCTTCTGTTATCAGCTTGATTAAGTGGGGAACTATGTTTTCTGGAAGCCCTTCCCTGGGTGTAATGTAGTAATGTGTGTGTTCTGGAAGGTGGAAAGCAAAACACAGTCACTATACCCTGATGAACATTATTAGCCACAGGCAATGAGAGACAGAGAGCTGTAGGTGGTTTCCCATTTTTCCTTTCTCTTCTCATCTCTGTGTCTAGTTCTCCTTCTGACTGACAAACCTTCTGGTGAAAATCAGCCCTAGGCTCACCACCAGATTTTTACAGTGAACTCACAGAGTAAACAGACAGAAAGAGGCAATAACCTTGCACAGATTTCTTCACCTGCCTCCTTTTGTGACCCCAGTTCTGTGGCTGGATATGCATAGCTTCTAGATTTCCATGTAAGAACCAACTCATTCACTCATTCAACTCACTTTGACAGGGATGGTTAATTTTCTCTGAAATTATGACTCCTTTTTTTTTTTTTAACTTTTACATCTCTGGCTTCTCTCACAATTGTGGAAGTCCTAACTTCTCTAATACATTTCTTTTTCCCAGTACATGACACATAGTGCTTTGCATCTCTGATTGAATACTGACAGATACAGTTATTGGAATCAGAACTGGGTTGATTTTCATTATTTAAAAAAAATGAATACAGAAACATTCACTTTGAGACTGGTAGTGGAAAGAGGCTGCAAGGACATTCATGGGGTCAAAGAAGACTTAAAGGATAACATAGAAATTATTATTGGAAGCTGGAGGAAAGGGAGCTCAAGTTATGTATTGGCAGAAATATTAGCCTTACCTGTGGTAACATGGAAAACAGAAAGGTAACCTAAGGAACTCATTGATCTGGCTAAGGAGAAGGTTGAAAATGCTAACTGGCTTTTTCTAACTACATATGGCAAAATATGAGAAAAGAGGTAAACTTATGGAGGAAGTGTTTACTTTTTAGCAGAATTTAAAGGGACTATAGATTAGGTAAAGGAAAGTTGACCATCGAGAATAAGGATCAGAAAGTAAGAAATGGGGGTGCCTGGGTGGCTCAGTGGGTTAAAGCCTCTGCCTTCAGCTCAGGTCATGATCCCAGGGTCCTGGGATCGAGCCCTGCATTGGGCTTTCTGCTCAGCAGGGAGCCTGCCTTCCTTCCTCTCTCTCTGCCTGCCTCTCTGCCTGCTTGTGATCTCTGTCAAATAAATAAATAAAATCTTTAAAAAAAAAAAAAAGTAAGAAATGGCCTCAGGGTAATGATCAACCCAGCGACCTACTAGTAGAATACCATCTCAGTTGAAAGATGGAGTCATGTATGCAGCTTGAATCCTTTACTGAGACTGGAGATTGATCTAACGATATTCCTCACAGACCCTCTCCACTAGACAAAGATGACAACAAGGACAACAAAGCTGTAAGCTCGCCTGTTAGACCCTTTTTTCCTAGAGGGTTTTTATGGATTTTAAGGGTGCTATACCACAGCACCCTGACTCTCAGCCCACGACAGAGAGCCACCTATTTCAAAGATATATGTGATGTGCTTTTGTCTAGTAAACATCAGCAATATTCCTGAGAAAACCGCAGTGTTTTTAGGACAGTTTTAATTGTGGAGACACTGACACCTATATTAAATGAAAGAGGATAGTTCAAAATAAAAATTTCATAGAGTCCCAAACTTTCTACAATCAGAAAGCAGGGTGAAAAAGTTAAACAGCTGTACACATGGGCCATTTCCTGTGGAAAAGGAAGGATGCTTTGGTGTGAGGCCAAAAAGCTGGAGAGTGGAGTTTAAAACCATAGAAAAGAGCTCAAAGGAAGCAGGACTGGGCTCTAATTAAGGAGCTGGCTTTGGTGTCCTGGCTGGATTTCAGAACTGTTAGGGACTGTTAACTACTACTTTCCCCTCTTCCCCCCTTTTGAGTGGGAATGCCCTTTGACGTTTTCTTGCTACTATACATTCTCTGAGACCATCTTGCTGTGAGTATGATCAAGCTAGCTACATGGAGTGGATGAGTGGGAGAAAAGTGGCTGGGTGAGCCCCTCAGCCATGCCAGTTGTTCCAGGCAGCACCTCCAAGAACATTGTGGAGAAGAACCAAGGAATCCTACAGAGAGGGAGAACAGAGGCCCCAGGCAAGCCATCCTAATCATCTGCAGATGTTAGAGCCACCCCAGCTGAGACACAGACATCATGTAGGAAAAATAAGTCTCTTTGCTATGCCCTACCTGAATTCATGACCCACCAAATAATGAACAAAATAAAATAGCTGTTGTTTTATTCTATTACGTTTTGGGATGGAATAAACATGTAATCATGTAATACATCTTGAAACAAATATGCACTGATCTTATAATTCATATAAAAAATAAAACAAAGATTGTGAATGTCCCTTTTCCCCATTGGCTAATTTAGTAATGTAAATTTAAAAACTTGGAAAAATATACATCTTAATGTTCCTAATCAGAAGATGTCACTTGGTCTGTAATTCAAATGCTGCTTCTCCATAAGCATTTCTGTGTGGCCTAAAGGTGGAAGTTGCCTTCCCTTCCTCTTTTTCCCCATAGCTCGTAACTGTTTATACCATTCATCTGGCATTCTCTCTAAACTTCCCTGTGAGATGGGCATAAGAGATTTCACTACAAAGTTTAAGGTACTAAGCCCTGTATTTTAGAAGATGAAAGGTATATATGGTACTGTTCCTGCCCTCAAGGAACTCAATGTCTTACAAGCTAGTCAGATGATCTGTATAAGGAAATATATGACTGTGATAAAAGAATGGTGAAACTTTGTTCCATAAGGAAATTCAGAATATTATGAGGGCCTAAAGGGGAGAGTATTTGCTAGAGGGCAGAGATAAGTGTAAATATAAGATATATCTGTGATAAAAAAAAAAAAAATGGGAATGTAGAGGCCTTTGGCCTATTCATCTGTGGATTCCTCAAACACCTCTCAGAATTTCAGAACATATAGAAGCTAAAGAATTGTTGAACAAATTACTGGACAGGTTTCTAATTTCTGTGTACTATAATTTTAGAAATAAATCATACGATTATCCTGTGTCCTAGGGTAATAATTTGGCAGTAGTGTTTTTAGGGGTTTTGTTTTTGTGAAGCTTTTTTGCTACTAATTTCTATGAGATGTAGAGTTTACATATAATGCCCTTGTAACAGATTTAGATAAAGTAGTCATAAAAGCATAAATTATTAGATTAAAAAAAGGACAGAGTTTACTGATACTTCTCATGCAGCAATGTTTTTGCCATGTATCTATAAAAACAGGGTCAAATGGCTTCCACATGAAAAATCCATGCAGCTTGTTCAAGATATTTTGACAGTTTCTGCATTTTCTCATAATGTTATAAATTGTAATGTTTATAGCCATCAGATGAATGAGAACAGAAGAGAGAGAAAGAAAATCTAATTCAGCATAGAGCCTTTAGAAACAAAAGAATGGAATGAGGTCCTTTATGTCACTGAGATAAATTGTTACATCCTTTTATGTTCTACATCATGGACTTCGAACACATTCACAACTTGTATGTGTCATATGGGCGTGAGCTATTTCTCATCCTCCTACTCATACTTCCTTCCTAATAGCAAGTTGTTCCAAAATATCTTGTCAGCAAGCCTTTGCTGATGCTTGAAGACAAACTTGATTCTGAAACCCTTTGCTCTTTTCAAAAGAAAGAAAAATAATCTTGTTTTATTTCCAATGTTAGAATATAAAGCAGTATCATGGATAATTTCAGCATTTTATGAGTGTTTAATTTAAATGCAAGTAAAATACAATGGCCTATTCTTGATAAGATTTGAATTGTAAAATGGACTCTATATAGATAGGAAACGTTCCTCAAATTCCTGGTTTTCTTGATTGTTTTTACATTTTTTTTTTATTCAGTCTATTTGTATGTTTCTAGTTAAGGAAAACTATTGGTAATTATGATGTCTTTGACACATTTTAGAGAAAAATATCAATTGTACTTAATATAACCACATTACTTAAATCAGAGATCAGTTAAAAAAAAAAAAAGTCTATTCACCAACCCTGACCCCAGTTCATTTGAAAATTGAAAAAGGCTGTGATAAAACTTCAGCCCAGAAACTGAACATGGCTTATGCTGACCATTGCTTAGGCCTCAGAGAAATCCATAACTCTCAGAGAAATTCATAATTCTCTGAGTGAGAGAGTCAGCTCTCACTACCTACACTTTAGTGTTAGACCCCAGTGTCTAGCTCGGAAGAATGACCAAGGAGTAAAGGTTGGAACCAATAAACCACTCCCTCTGTGCTGACTGATAGGCACATTCTACATTTGCAGTACTTGAGCTGGAATTTCCAGTGCAAGGCCATCAACTAGCTGGGAATAGGACACACTTTTGTGATGTTCATAAAATATCTCTAACCCACAAAGAAATGGTCAGCAAGGGACAGGAAAGACATTCAGTCAGTCAGTCAGTCAGTCATATACATATATACACATTCATGCTTTTCAATACATTTACTTATTTACTTTTATGTTGGTGAATCAAAAAGAAGTCAATGGAAATGTGACAGAAGATGGACATCAATTGAGCAAGGTTCTGAAATTAGTGATAATGTGCAAGTAACGGTGTGATATTGGAAAGGGTAAGAGTATCTCTTGCCTGAGGCAACAGAGAAGATTTGGATGAGTTAAAAAGAAATTCTGATGTGGGGAGAGTAAAGTCTTCAACTTACCTTCAAAAGCTCTGATCAGAAGCTAACTGTGATCTCAGTAAAGAAGTGATTCTGATTGTAGAACAAAGGGAAGGTAGAGCGTGGCTTTGGGGCATGAGGATATTGGACAGCACTGAAACATTAGAAATATATAAGGCAAATGATAGACATAAGAGGCTCAGAAATTATTTAGGACAGTAGTATAGAATTGTCAGTGAGAAAAAGACAGATGTACAACTCCCTAGGAATTGTTTAAGGAGGGTTCATTAAGAAAATTATCAAATCGAAGGTAAAGTCAAATTTCTGTGAAAGGCAGAATAATAATGGAAAAGTGATGGCATAGAAAAATGAATTCACATTTGGGAATTGGGAAAAGATTTGGAAAATCTTTTTTCCCAATTTGGAAAATTGGGAAAAGATGAGAGCAAAGGAGCCATCAAGGTTGAAGTGTATCTAAGGAATCAGGTGTGATTTTGATAGGAATCCACATATCACTAGGTAAAGCAGAGAATGTTTGACTTTGACCTTTGGTGATCATTGGGAATAAGGAACTGACAGATATTGGAGTTGGGGAATAAACTAGAAGGCCATAGTAAAACAGAAAAACAGGATATGTAATCTTTGCTGTTCGCAGAATTTGTAGCTTTTAAAACCACAGAGGCCTGACTGGGGATGGGAATGTTGGTGTGATCTTGTAAACTTGCTTCCTCTGCATGGTTCTGTTGCTGATAACGGCTTCATGTTGGAAGAGTTGTTGTTGGAGGACAGCCTCTCCACACATTTGACTCCTACATGCTGCGCTCTGATATGAAGACAGAGGATGTTAAGTGCAAGAGACCCTAGGCCACCTTGCCCCAAGAATTGTGTTGAATGAATGAGCTCTGTGAAATTAAATTACTTGGCAGTTTATTGGTGAAGTGAAGATTTGCAAACTATAGTGTTATATCAACTTGTAGAAGTCAGGGCCTGAAATAGTCAGAACTATATTGCACAATTGCTGACTCAGGGGGCCTCAACTATTTCCTTCCACCAAACAGAAAAAGCAGCAACTAGTTTTCATCCTTAAACCTAAACATGCATTATAGGAACGCCTTTCTTACTGATCAGACTACTCCTTTTTGTTTTAGAACATCACATGGTGGTATAATTTAAAGAGCACTAGATAGGAAGGTAAGAGTGTTCATGCCCTTAAGCTATCAAATTATCGAATCTTTCCATATCATAGTGATGTCAGAAATGGATGATCCCTATAACTCTTTGAGGATCCACATGATCATATTTGGACGTTAGGTAATTTTGACACTAAGATGGGTCTGTGAACAGAAAGCATATGTTTAGGGAGATTAAAGTTGGTTACTAGTCAGATATGAAACAAATGATGAAGTAGGGAGAGGAAGGTAACCAGGATGAAAGCAAGATCTCTGGTTTAGGTGAAGATGCCTTTTCTGAGATAGGGAACAAAATATGTGTGAGAGGAAAGATTCAAATTCACTTTTAGGCATGTTGACTTTGTATATTCAGTTTTAGACATGTTGGAAATACCCAACAGGCAGTAAGATAAATATTTCAATAGTTAGAAGATAGATGATAGATAGATAGATAATATATATTCAATATTACATATTGAATTCAATCATATATATATTCATTCTTTTGTTCATTCGTTCATTTGTTCTATCTATCTCGGAGCTCAGAGTATACATAGTTCTTAAAGTTGTGGGTTGCCCAGGGAAAAAATAGAGAAAAAGCCCAGACAAGATATTTTAAGTTTAACATATTTGAAATTTTAAGGTATAGATGAACAAGGAATAGTAAACCAAGGGCTGTCTTAACAGAAAACATCATTTGAAAAAGAAGTTACTGTATGCAAGCATTCGGCATTTAATGGATTAGTTTCCTCACAGTTGTTTGGGCATTTAAATGCTTACTTACCAGAGAAAAAGAAGCAATGTATCCCTGTTTATACTGTGTGTGCATGTGCACATGCAAGCGAGAGGATGCAGCAAAAAATACTGTGTATCCATGTGTATTTATGCTATGTATTTAGGTATCCATAGCATTCTTGTTAATAAATACATGCAAGGAAATACTAAAATCTGGTTCTTAAGCGCTAAGAGGAATGCTAGTTTTTGGATGATGAGGAAGGAAATGTTTGTTACATGCATCTGATGACTTTGCTTATAGTTCTCCTCGTGGGGTGTAAAGTTAAAACCACTCACAGAATTTCTATTCAATATTATAAAGGTTAGAAACCATGCTTTTCCAGGTAAAGACCTTCTTGACAGCAAGTAACTCTTAAAAATTCAATTGTTAGTTCTAGTTCGTGTGTGTGTGTGTGTGTGTGTGTGTATACGTACACACGTACATTATCCACACACAACCACACACAATTTTGTCACCTGTGGAAGGAAAAACAAAATTGAATACAGTGATCATAGTGAAACTCTTAAACCAAAAGAACTATAACCAAAAACTGAAATAAATGAATTATGATTAAATAATCAACTTAAAACTTGGTAGCATTTCTCCTGTAATAATACAGGTTTGAAAATTTTGATTAATTTGCATAAACTTAATGTGCCAATTCTTTTTTTTTAGAGATTTTATTTATTCACTTGAGAGAGAGAGAGCATGATTAAGGGGGAGAGGCAGAAGGAGGAGACTCCCTGCTGAACCAGGAGCCCAGCTAGGGGTTCCATCCCAGGACCCTGCAATCACGATCTGAGCTGAAGGCAGATGCTTAACCATCTGAGCCACCCAGACACCCCTGTGTCAATTCTTCATAAACTGGACATAACTTAGTATTGAAAATTATATTGAAAAGAACTATCATTTCTTGTTCTCTAAATTTTTATCTATATATTCTTGACATTTACACTAAACTCACATCATCCTTTCCATAAGCTTGAATATTTAATGGATTTTATGCCTGAAGTTGTCTAAAAACTATTCAGAATTCTTCTCTAAAGAAATAGACATTCCTAATGCCAACAAATTGAATATATAATACAAGAATTTTAGGGTAAGGGATCAATAAATGACACGTATATTTGTCCCTTCCTTCTGAGTTTGTAACTACTTGAGAACTGACAAATGGAGCACAAAATAATAGTTTTATTATTGATAAAGTTTATCAGAGAGAATGACTTTTGATCTGTGACCAAATGACTTAGCTAAATTAATTAAACGGCTTTGAATGGATAAGAAGTGATATCCCCAGAGAGAAACAGGTTGCTTTTAAGAGCTTAACCATAGTGCATAGAGCGAAAAGAATGCATGTATCAGAATGTGGCTCTGAGAAAGTATACAAAGTACACTCAGTTATATTCAGGTTTTCTCATAAACTCATCCCTCAGGTAAATCCCTTCAGTTTCAGTGAACAGAAAAAAAGGAAGGAAGGAGAAATATTGCAAGTATCCCTCTCATATTTTTCCCTTCTGGTGAAGTGGAACAGAAATTTGCTTTTTTCTTTGAAAACTTGGACAGTGTAAAATGCATCCCTATTTCACAGGTAATAAGCAACAAGGACATACCTCACTCACTGTATACAAAGTCCCTTGTATTAAGCAGATGACAGAAATCAATGTAACGTCATGGAGAATCAAGTCAATTCTATACTTTCAAAGATATTCAACTGCAATTGCTATAGCTCATTTAAATTAGTGATTCTCATCTTGGTTTTTTATATGTTTGTTTGTTTTGCTTCAGGTATTTTTATGTGCCTACTTGTCAGTCTAATTTAAACCTTATAAACCTAATAACTATTTTAGTGGACAGTTAAATTTCATTTTCCATATATCTGTAATATTTAATGCACTTATGAAATTGTTGCTTTGAACCTATCTGCACCTGCTTTATTCTATTTTAAAAAGTCACTCAGACAACTTTAAGTGTACAAAAATAATTGACATATAACACTGCATTAGTTTTGGGTATACAACTTAATAATTTGATATATATTATAGAACAGTGATCTGATATATATGATGTATAATATATGTTAATTATATATTTACATATAATATATTATGAAGTGGATGCCACAATAAGATTAGTTAACATCCATCACTATAGAGTTACAATTTTTTTTTCTCTGATGAGAACTTTTAAGAACACTTTAAAGAACTTTTACTCCCCTAGCATCGTTCAGAGATACAATACATTATTAACTATTGTCACCATGCTGTATATTATGTCCCTGGATTTACTTATCTTATAAATGGAAGTTGACTACTTTCACCCACTGTACCCACTCCTTAACCTCCTGCCTCTGGCAATGATCATTCTGTTCTCTGTATATGAGTTTGGTGGTGTTTTCATTTTTGATTCCACATATAAGTGAGATCATATTGTATTTGTCTATCTAAATTTCCCATGGCATAATGTCTTTAAGGTCCATTCACATTGTTGCAAATGGCAGGTATTCCTTCCTTTTTATGGCTAAATTTTATATATATATAAATATTTATTATATATACATAATATATGCACATATGCAAATATAAATAAATCTATTTATATGACTATCCATTCATCTGTTGATGGACACTTAGGTTGCTTTGGCTATTGTAAATAATGCTGCAATGAACATGGGGGTATAGGTATCTTTTTCAGTTAGTGATTTCACTTTCTTCAGATAAATACCCAGAAGTGAAACTGCTGTATCAAATCGTAGTCCTATTTAAAATGTTGAGGATCCTCTTTACTATTTTCCACAGACTATACCAATTTACATTCTTACCAACAGTGCTTAAGGGTTCCCTTTTCTTCACATCCATGCCAGTTTTTTTTTTATTTCTGGTCTTTTTAATAATAGTCATTCTAACAGGTGTGAGGTGATCTCTCATCATCTCCCTGATGGTAAGTGATGCTAAGCACCTTTTCATGTACCTGTTGGTCATTGGTATATCCTTTGGAAATGTCTATTCAGATCATCTGCCCATTTTTTAATTGGATTTCATGGGGTTTTTTTCTATTGTATGAATTCTTTATATGTTTTAGATATTAATCACTCTTCAGATATATGATTTGCAAATATATTCTCCCATTCAGTGGGTTGCCTTTTCATTTTGTTGATGGTCCTTTGCCCATACAGAAGTTTTTTAGTTTGATATAGTCCCAGCTCTTTATTTTTCCTTTTGTTACCTTCGTTTTTTTGTTAAGTCCCAAAAAATCATTGCCAAGACCAGTGTCAAGGAGCTTACCACATATGTTTTCTTCCAAGAGTTTTAGGGTTTCTGTTCTTACGTTCACATCTTTAGTCAATTTTGAGTTGATTTTTGTATATGGTGTAAGATAGTGATCAAATTCCATTCTTTTCTTTTTCTTTTTCTTTTTTTTTTTTTTTTAAGATTTTATTTATTTGAGAGAGAGAGAGAGAGAGAGCATGAAAGGGGCGAGGGGCAGAGGGAGAAGCCAACTCCCTGATGAGCAGAGGGCCTGATGTGGGACCCGATCCCAGGACTCCAGGATCATGACCTGAGCCGAAGGCAGTTGCTTAACCAACTGAGCCACCCAGGTGGCCAAATTCCATTCTTTTGCATGTAGCTGTCCAGTTTTTCCAACACTATTTGTTGAAGATACTATCCTTTCCTTATTGTATATTCTTGGTGCCTTTGTCAAATGTATTTTTGTAAGATCTTTATCAAAGAAAGTTGACCCTCAGATTAATGATAACCAGAATGATAATCGTTTTGTAGGAATGAGAGATAGAAGTGTGTTAAGAGGGTAGTATTTGAAAGCAAGTGACAAAAGAGTTTGGACTGGAATATGGTTAACTTTGAAGTAGATGTTTAAAAACTCTTGTAAAAAAAAAAAAAAAGAAAAACCTATACATTTAAAGACACCTAAAAATAAGCAATGTAATCGTATTTACCTCAGTTTCTAAAGATATTCTAAGTGGTAACTTAAAGGTAGAAATTGTACTATATAAAACATCCAACAGCTCATTCCTCCTATTAATGCTACTAGATTTAATATTATTACTATTATGTGGAACTTGAAACTCTACCCCAGAGAGGGGAAAAATGCCATGAAAATCTTAGTTTTGTGATTGAATCACACAATTTACATAAATTTATGAAGCTAAAATGGCAAGATTGTTATGGATCAGTGAATTGGCCTTATTAACATTTCTATTTAAAAACTTTTGTAAGATTGCTTTAGCTTTTTTTGTCACTACAATATATGTAGAAATTTAGAGGAATTGAGTGAAGATCACAGATTTCATGAAAGACCTTCACATTTCATAAAAATGGAGATAACAACTGATCAGTTTTGTTTACCAGTGTATTCTTTATGCTGAACACGCAGTAGGAGTTCAGTAAAGTTTTGTTGAATACATGAATAGATTAAGAAACTAGGGGTAGCTGACAATATAAAAAATAGCCTTATTCTTTTTGGAAGGCCTTGTTAATTTGTATTGGGGCTGAAAATTCCTGATCTTTTCAAGAAAAAGAGAAACATACAGGTCTCTTCCATAATTGTATTATGTCCAAAGAGACCAAAGATTTATAATGGATGTGAAAACATTTTTTTCCTAAATTTGGCTTGAACATTTGAAATAGTGTCTTAAAAGTTCTCTCATTCCTATTCCTAGAGGATATTTCAAATAGATCAAGGAGTGTGGTGATAACAGTTATTAAGCATAGAATAAATGAACTACTGACCCACTTTTATGGGGAACCAGAAACATTATCATGTATATTTTAATTTGTTTAGATTGTCAGTGAACAATAAAGGAAAAAGGAAGGCAATATAGTCTTCGCGAGGCTCTGAGTATGGGACAAGATAAAATAATTATTTAATATAAACTGGAGGATTTCCTACCTTTTAGGATAGAAAAGATGTTGCAAGTGTAACCATAATGACCCTGGGGTAATTTGCAATTTAAAGCATTTTAGAAAATGAGATGAATTATGTGACAATATAGTGAGAAATGAGATTCAAATCTGAGTTTATTTGCTTTTTTTAAAATTAACATATAATGTATTGTTTGTTCCAGGAGTACAGGTCTGTAAATCATCAGGCTTACACATTTCAAAGCACTCATCATACAACATACACCCCCCAATGTCCATAACCCACCTACCCTCTCCCTATGTACCCACCCCCTAGCAACCCTCAGTTTGTTTCATGAGATCAAGACTCTCTTATGCTTTGTCTCTCTCCCAATCCCATCTTGTTTCATTTTTTCCTTCCCTACTCCCCACGGTCTCTCACTCTGTCTCTCAAATTCCTCATTTCAGAGAGATCATATGATAATTGTCTTTCTCTGATTGACTTATTTCATTCAGCATAATACCCTCTAGTTCCATCCATGTCGTTGAAAATGGCAAGATTTTTCTTTTGATGGCTGCATAGTATTCCATTTTAGATAGATAGTATTCCATTTTAGATAGATAGATAGATATCTATCTATATCTATCTATCTATGCAGCCATCAAAAGAAATATATATATATATATATATATATATATATATACCACTTCTTTATCCATTCATCTGTTGATGGACATCTAGGTTCTTTCCACAGTTTGGCTATTGTGGACATTGCTGCTATAAACATTCAGATCACTACATTTATATCTTTAGGGTAAATACCCGGTAGTGCAATTGCTGGGTCATAGGGTAGCTCTGTTTTCAACTTTTTGAGGAACCTCCGTACTGTTTTCCAAAGTGGCTGTACCACCTTGCATTCCTACTAACAGTGGAGGAGGATTCCTCTTTCTCCATGTCCTTGCCAACATCTGTCATTTCCAGACTTGTTACTTTTAGCCATTCTGACTGGTGTGAGGTGGTATCTCACTGTGGTTTTGGTTTGTATTTCCCTGATGCTGACTGATGTTGAGCACTTTTTCATGTGTCTGTTGGCCATCTGGATGTCTTCTTTGCAGAAATGTCTGTTCATGTCTTCTGCCCATTTCTTGATTAGATTATTTGTTCTCTGGGTGTTGAGTTGGATAAGTTCTTTGTAGATTTTGGATACTAGCCCCTTATCTGATATGTCATTTGCAAATACCTTCTGCCATTCTGTCAGTTGTCTTTTGGTTTTGTTGACTGTTTCCCTTGCTGTGCAAAAGCTTTTGATCTTGATGAAGTTCCAATAGTTCATTTTTGCCCTTGCTTCCCTTGTCTTTGGTGATGTCTCTAGGGAGAAGTTGCTGTGGCTGAGGTTGAAGAGATTGTTGCCTGTCTTCTCCTCAAGGATTTTGATGGATTCCTGTCTCACATTGAGATCTTTCATCCACTTTGAGTCTATTTTTGTGTGTGGTGTAAGGAGATGGTCCAGTTTCATTCTTCTGCATGTGGCTGTCCAAGTTTCCCAACACCATTTGTTGAAGAGACTGTCTTTTTTGCATTGGACATTCTTTCCTGCTTTGTCGAAGAGTAGTTGACCATAAAGTTGAGGGTCCATTTCTGGGCTCTTTATTCTGTTCCATTGATCTATGTGTCTGTTTTTGTGCCAGTACCATGCTGTCTTGATGATGACAGCTTTGCAATAGAGCTTGAAGTCTGGAATTGTGATGCCACCAGCTCTGGCTTTCTTTTTCAACATTCCTCTGGCTATTCGAGGTCTTTTCTGGTTCCATACAAATTTTAGGATCATTTGTTCCATTTCTTTGAAAAAAGTTGAGGTATTTTATACCTCAAATGCAAATAGGGATTGCATTAAATGTGTAGATTGCTTTAGGTTGCATAGACATTTTCACAATATTTGTTCTTCCAATCCATGAGCATGGAAGGTTTTTCCATTTCTTTGTGTCTTCCTCAATTTCTTTCATGAGTACTTTGTAGTCTTCTGAGTACAGATTCTTTGCCTCTTTGGTAAGGTTTATTCCTAGGTATCTTATGGTTTTGCGTGCAATTGTAAATGGGATCAACTCCTTAATTTCCCTTTCTTCTGTCTTGCAGCTGATTTCTGTGCATTGATCTTATGTCCTGACACTTTACTGAATTCCTGTACAAGTTCCAGCAGTTTTGGAGTGGAGTCTTTTGGGTTTTCCACATAAAGTATCCTATCATCTGCAAAGAGTGAGAGTTTGACTTCTTCTTTGCTGATACAGATATCTTTTATTTCTTTTTGTTGTCTGATTGCTGAGGCTAGGACTTCTAGTACTATGTTGAATAGCAGTGGTGATAGTGGACTGCCCTGCCATGTTCCTAATCTTAGGAGAAAAGCTCTCAGTTTTCCCCATTGAGAATGATATTCACTGTGGGTTTTTCATAGATGGCTTTGATGATATTGAGGTATGTACCCTCTACCCCTACACTGTGAAGAGTTTTGATCAAGAAAGGATGCTGTACTTTGTCAAATGCTTTTTCAGCATCTACTGAGAGTATCATATCGTTCTTCTTTCTTTTATTAATGTATTGTATCACAGTGATTGATTTGTAGATGTTGAACCAAACTTGTACCCCAGGAATAAATCCCACTTGGTTGTGGTGAATAATCCTCTTAATGTACAGTTGGATCCTATTGGTTAGTATTTTGGTGAGATTTTTTTCATCTGTGTTCATCAGGGATATTGGTCTATAATTCTCCTTTTTGATGGGGTCTTTGTCTGGTTTTGGGATCAAGGTGATGCTGGCCTCATAAAATGAGTTCGGAAGTTTTCCTTCCATTTCTATTTTTTGGAACAGTTTCAGGAGAATAGGTATTAATTCTTCTTTAAATGTTTGGTAGAATTCCCCTGGGAAGCCGTCTGGCTCTGGGCTCTTATTTGTTGGGAGAATTTTGATGACTGCTTGACTCTCCTTACCATTATGGATCTGTTCAGGTTTCCTATTTCTTCCTGGTTCAGTTTGGTAGTTTAGAGTTTATGGATTCTCTAGGAATGGATCCATTTCTTCCAGATTGTCAAATTTGCTAGCATAGAGTTGCTTATAATATATTCTTATAATTGTTTGTATTTCTTTGGTGTTGGTTCTGATCTCTCCTCTTTCATTCATGATTTTAATAATTTGGATCCTTTCTCTTTTCTTTTTGAAAAGTCTGGCCAGGGGTTTATCAATCTTATTAATTCTTTCAAAGAACTAACTCTTACTTTCCTTGATTTTTTCTACTGTTCTTTTGGTTTCTATTTCATTGATTTCTGCTCTGATCTTTATGATTTCTCTTCTCCTGCTGGGTTTAGGCTTTCTTTGCTCTTCTTCCTCCAGCTCCTTTAGGTGTAGGGAGAGGTTGTGTACTTGAGACCTTTCTTGTTTCTTGAGAAAGGCTCGTATTACTATGTATTTCCTCTCAGGACCACCTTTGTGGTGTCCCAAAGATTTTGGACAGTTGTGTTTTCATTTTCATTTGTTTCCATGAATTTTTACAACTCTTTTTTAATTTTCTGGTTGACCCATTCATTCTTCAGTAGGATGCTTTTTAGCCTCCATGTATTTGAGTTCTTTCAAACTTTCCTCATGTGATTGGGTTCTAGTTTCAGAGTACTGTGGTCTGAAAATATGCAGGGAATGGTCCCAGTCTTTTGGTACCAGTTGAGACCTGATTTGTGACCCAGGATTTGATCTATTCTGGAGAATGTTCCATGTGCACTAGAGAAGGATGTGTATTCTGTTGCTTTGGGATGGAATGTTCTGAATATAACTGTGTTGTCCATCTGGTCCAGTGTGTCATTTAGAGCCTTTATTACCTTGTTGATCTTTTGCTTAGATGATATATCCATTTCAGTGAGGGGGGTGTTAAAATCCCCTACCATTATTATATTATTGTTGATGTGTTTCTTTGGTTTATATAGTTGGCTTCTCCATGTTAGGGGCATAGATATTTAAAATTGTTAGATTTTCTTGTTGTACAGACGCTTTACGTATGACGTAGTGTCCTTCCACATCTCTTTATTATAGTCTTTGGCTTAAAATCTAATTTATTTGGTATAAGGATTGCCACCCCAGCTTTCTTTTGATGTCCATTAGCATAATAAATGGTGTTCCACCCCCTCACTTTTAGTCTCTAGGTGTCTTTGAGTCTAAAATGAGTTTCTTGCAGGCAGCATATTTTTATTTTTATATTCATCCTGATACCCTGTGTCTTTTTTTAAAAAATATTTTATTTATTTGGAGAGATCACAAGTAAGCAGAGGGGCAGGCAGAGAGAGAGAGAGAGAGGAGGAAGCAGGCTCCCTGCTGAGGAGAGAGCCTGATGCGGGACTCAATCCCAGGACCCTGAGATCATGACCTGAGTCAAAAGCAGAGGCTTAACCCCCTGAGCCATCCAGGCACCCCACTCTCTGTCTTTTTTTGGGGGACATTTAGCCCATTTACATTCATGGTAACTATTGAAAGATATAAATTTAGTGCCATTGTATACTTGTAAGGTGACTGTTACTGTATATTGTCTGTGTTCCTTTGTGGTCTACTAGTTTTAGGATCTCTCTTTGCTTAGAGGACCATTTCAATATTTCCTGTAGTCCTGGTTTGGTGTTTGCAAATTCTTTTAGTTTTGTTTGTCCTGGAAGCTTTTTATCTCTCCTTCTATTCAGTGATAGCCTAGCTGGGTATAGTATTCTTGGCTGCATATTTTTCTCATTTAGTGCTCTGAATATTTCATGCCACTCCTTTCTGGCCTGCCAGGTCTCTGTGAATAGGTCTGCTGCCAATCTTTCTACTGTTGTAGATTACAGACCTGTGGTCCCGAACTGCTTTCAGGATTTCTCTTTGTCTCTGAGACTTGTAAGCTTTACTATTAGATGACGGAGTGTGGACCTATTTTTATTGATTTTGAGGGGGGTTCTCAGTGCCTCCTGGTTTTTGATGCTTGTTTCCTTCCACAAACTAGGAACGTTCTCTGCTACAATTTGCTCCAGTATACCTGCTGTCCCTCTTTAGCACTTTTTTCTTCTTCTGGGACCCCAATTATTCTAATAATGTTTCGTCTTATGATATCACTTATCTCTCATATTCTCCCCTCAAACTCCAATAGTTGTTTGTTTCTCTTTTGCTCAGCTTTAATCTCCATCATTAGGTCTTCTATATCACTAATTCTCTCTTCTACCTCATTTATCCTAGCAGTCAGAGCCTCCATTTTTTATTATACCTCATTAATAGCTTTTTTTATTTCAACTTGGTTAGATTTTAGTTCTTTTATTTCTCCAAAAAGGGATTCTCTAATATCTTCCATGCTTTTTTTGAGCCCAGCTAATACCTTGATAATGGTCATTCTAAGCTCTAGTTCTGACATATTACTAATGCCATCAGTACTGCTTGTTTTTTTTTTTGTTTGTTTGTTTGTTTGTTTTTTTGTGGTGAGTTTTTCCCGCATTGTTATTTTATCCAGATAAGACTAAATGAGTGAGAAAACAAAATACTAAAGGGGTGGCAAAAACCCCAGGAAAATATACACTAACCAAATCAGAAGAGACCCGAAACCAGGGGAGGGGGAGAAGAAAGGGGGAAACATTTAGAAAATAAATAAAGAAAAAAATATATGTGTGTGTGTATATTAGACTGGTGAATAGAACAGAGCCACACACTTGATTTTGGGTGTATTCCGGTCTCTGAGAAGAAACTGCCTCCTAAAATTTTAAAGAAAGAGAAACTTACATATAAATAAGGGTAAATATGATGAAGGGATGGAATATTACTATAAAGATGAAAAGTAAAAAAATTCTTGGGGCGCCTGGGTGGCTCAGTGGGTTAAAGTCTCTGCCTTTGGCTCAGGTCATGATCTCAGGGTCCTGGGATTGAGCCCCGCATCAGGCTCTCTGCTTGGCAGGGAGCCTGCTTCCTCCTCTCTCTCTCTCTCTGCCTGCCACTCTGCCTACTTGTGGTCTCTGTCTGTCAAATAAATAAATAAAATCTTTTTAAAAAAAAAGGTAAAAATATTCTAAAAAAGAATTGCTAAGAAGTTGGGTGAAAAAAGAAAAAAAAGAGTAAAGAATGTGATCAGGCTGGAGATTAGAATAAAGCCAGGTGCTAGATTTAGGGTATATTTTGATCTATTAGAAGAAATTGTATCCCAAAATTTTAAAGAAAAACCTATATGTATACTAAAAATTAGGTTAAGTACCACAAAGGGATAAAATATGATCATAACAATGAAAATTTTAAAAGATTTTTAAAAAGGTATTGATAAGATAAAATAGTTAAGAAACATTAAAACAGGAAAGAAAAAAAATTTTAAAAATAGAATAAGAAAAAAATTTAAAAATTTAACTTTGAGAGACTAAAGGATCATGGGGGGGAAAAGCCGTGAGTGCTATGTGTTGCTTTCCCCTAACTCTAGAGTTCCGCAGTTCTCGTTGATCAGTGAACTTGGTCTTGGTTGGATGTTCTTGCTGATCTTCTGGGGGTGGGGCTTGTAGCAGTGATTCTCAAATGTCTTTGCTCGGGATGGAATTGCACCACCCTTACCAGGGGCCAGGCTAAGTAATCTGCTCAGTTTTGCTCCTGAAAGTTTTTGTTCCCTGAGCACTTTCCATACTGCTTTGGAGGACGGGAATGAAAATGGCAGCCTCACAATTTCCAGACCCGTAGGAGCTGAGAGTTCAGGGCCCCACTTCTTAGTGCATTCTCAGAGAAAAGCAGTCAATCCCTCCTGCCTCTCTGGTCTCCAGCTGCACTCCAGGTTCACCCGGCCTGTGACCAAGTGTTGCTATCTCTGGCGCACGGCCCTGTTTGGAGTCTCCAAACCCAGGAGATTCCTGCAGCACATCCCCATGCCACTCCTCCCAGAGGAAGAAGGAGGGTGTCACTCTGGATCTGCCACTTGTGGGGTCCCTGCTCTTAAGAGCAGTGGTCCAACTGTGCCCTGGATCATGGTTTAAGGTAATCCCAAGTTGAGAGTACATTCCTCAGCTCCATCTCTGTAGCTGGCTTTCCTGCTCCAATACCTGGGAGCCCTGCCACACTCAGACATCCCCAGTCTTTCTGTGACCCCACATGTCCTGAGACCACACTGTCCCTGTGAGGGCTCTACCCCCAGCTTAGCCTCTGGAGCAACATCCCTTAGTGGACCAGACTTCTAAAAGTTACAATTTTGTGCTCTGTCGCTCTTTCACTTGCCGGGAGCCAGCCTCTCCCACCATGGTCTATTTTTCTGTTGCTTGGGATTCACTTCTCTGCACATCCTACCTTCCAGAAAGTGGTCGATTTTCTGTTGCTAGAATTTTTCTTCTTCTCTTTGATCTCCTGTTGAGTTTGTAGGTGTTCAGAATGGTTTGATAACTGTCTAGCTGAACTCCTGGGACCTGATGATATTTCAGTCTCCTACTCCTCTGCCATCTTTTTTTTTTTTTCTCCATCCTAAGTTTTTTATTTTTTTTTTATTTGCTTTTGAGCCATGCAGTTTTATGAAGGGACTCAATCTCTCTGTACCTCATATCATTTATAAAATGAGGATGAGAATACTTCTATTTCATATGGGCTCTTATGGGGAGTTAGTAAGTAAAATCATCTAAAGGACTGGTACTACTCCTGGGCATGGTAGATGTCCAGTATCAGCACCTCTTTCCCTCAGAAATATAAGGAAATTTTAGATTCTCCTACTAAAAACATGAAGCTAAGCAGTCTTACAAAAGTGTTATAATATTTAGCATCTTTTCATATGATGTTAAAGCAATCGTATGAAAGTTTTTAAACAGAAATATTAATAAGGCTAATGTATGGATTCATGACAATACTACCTTTTTAGCATCTACTAAGATGTGTTTGTGAGAAGTGAGAGATCCAGAATTTTTTACAGATCAAATTTTCTCTTGGTGTGGGCTGGATAAGGGAAAAACCATACTGAAGATCTCTGCCAAGAGACTCTCTGAGCACAGGGGCCATATCTTTGTTCTGATAAGCTCCCCAGGTGATCATAATGTACACTAAGGTGCAACATGCACTGGTCGCAGAATAATAATTTTTCTGGGCCCTGAAGTAGCTCCTTTTTTGTTTTGTGTTTTATAATAGGCAGCTACTTAGTGGGTTGTGCTCAATCATTGAAAAGGCAGCATACTCTTCTCTCTTTTTGTCCTTAGGGCAAATGGTATAATTATAAATAACAGACTACTGGAAAGAGTTTTCTTGGTGCTTGGTGGATCACTGAGAACCTCATCTTTGCCTTTTTTCTCAACTTCCCAGAGTAGCCCCTTGTGCTGCTAGGTAAGAAGGTACAAAGAAAACTGAGTTAAATCCCAAAATTGATTTGCACCATAAATTAGAGACTCGAACTATGCTGGGTTTATCTAAATGAGCTAGAGTTAAAGACAGAGTTGTTGAGATTAATATGAGCTGAGGATTCTTGCCTTATCTTCATTTCTAGCAAGAAGGAACCTTTCTGACATAATTGATGGATAGGCTTCATGACTTGCAGACTTCTATTTTTTAACTGTTGGTTTAACTGTTACTATTTTACCAATTCCTAGATCCATTCTCATGCCATTAATAATGCCAGGGAGCAGCTGTGCTAAAGCTGAGGCTGTCTCCCGAATTTACCAGCCATTGAGGTCACCATCTATAAGTAGTTCAAAAGAATTCTGCTCCCTCAAGGTCTTATGTTTCCCCCACCTGTTATACTCTTAGGACAGTTCCCAACTTCATTTGCTAATATAATCTTTCTGCATTTATTTTTCTGGTTGTTCTTCTGTTTTTCTAATGACTATTGCCATTCTTTTTTCCTTGTAATATTCATCTAGCTTACCCTCTCTGATTAAAATGTCTTTCTAGGTGCACCCGACTGGCTCAGTTGGTTAAATATCTGCCTTTGGCTCAGGTCATGATCCCAGGGTCCTGGGATTGAGCCCCACATCAGACTCCCTATATATCGGGGAGTCTGCTTCTCTCTTTCCCTCTGTCCCCATGTGCCGCCCGCCCCCCGACTCAGGCTCATGCTCTCTCTCTCTCTCTCTCTCAAATACATAAATAAATAAATAACACTAAGTCTTTTAAAAATATATATAAAATGACTCCCTAGAATAAGATCACACACTCCTTATTTTTATAATTCTCATTTAATGTTTCAACCAGTGAGCTGCTCCTGCCTTGTAAAAATTAGCTTTGGAGGCTTCTTCTTGAGTATATCAGTAACTTCTCCAGCTGTTCTGGTATATTTCTGCCCACAGATAAGTTCACCAATGTCAGTATTTTAAGATTCCAAGTTATATCCCTTGTGAGGGAAGACATGAAATAGAAAAAGAGAGCTAGAAACAATATAGAACACACAAGAACAAACAAGTGAGACTTTTGATGTTGCATCAAATATGGTACCAATGTCCTGATCTGGTGTTCATGAGTTTGATATCAGTTTTGACATTTTGATGTTCTAAATCAAAAATGTGGTTAAAGATCACAGTTACTATGGAGCCCTCAAAAAGAATGGCTGACCTTCAATGAGTTCTTTGTAGCATCAATGAAAGACACATGAAAAAGAAAGGCATTTAAGATGCCCAGATGCCCAATATTTCATTGAGAATTTCTTTTTACTAAGAATTTGTGAGGTCTAGGTTTATACTCTTTGTACCTGATATGAATAGTTTCTTAATATTAAGTGCAATTTAATACTAAAGATTTCCTAATATTCTCGCTTCTCTTTGTTCCTCATGCGTTCCAGGGTTTTATTATTTGGTTGTCAATTTGACTGAATTTGTAAAAGCAGTCAGTGATATCAGAGCACAGAAAAACTGAACTAATTCTGTTTACTTAACCAGCCCAATTTTGGCTTTGTAGCATTTTAAATGAGGGAGAAATGTTACTCATTGTTAGTTGGATTTCAAACAGGAGATCACTGCTGTGGGCTATTGCCTCTTGCAAACTCTGAATGCTTATCTTAGAAAAGAGACACATAAGGGCAGAAACTCAAAATGAAAAATGGAAAGCTCAGAATAAGTGGTACAATCTGCAAGCAAAGTTCTAGTACTCTTCCTTTGCCCATTCAGAAATTGATGTTTCTGATACATTCACCTTACCAGAATGAGGACTTCCTACTTTAATATACACATTCTTTGAGGAGAAGGCTGGTTCCTCCTAACCATTAAACTTTCAGGAAAAAAAATCTTCCTACAGAAATATGCCTGCCATCTTTTTCACTTTCTTCCCCATTATGAACATAGGTCTTGATGAATATATACCACACACACACACACACACACACACACACACACACACACACACAATATTTGCTTTCTGTTGATGCCTAACAAATTACTACAAACATAGCACTTTAAAGAACATAGCACAAAATTATCATCTCACAGGTTCTGTGGGACAGGATTCTGGACGTGGCTTAGTTTGCTTTTGTTCCTTGGCTCTCATATGGCTTCAGTCCACATGTTAGCCAGGCTGGGTTCTCATCTGGAAGGTCATCTGGGCAGGAATCTACCTCCAAGCTCATTCAGGTTTGGATGGAATTCACTTTGTTGTGGCTATATCCCCAAGGCGTGTAGGTCCGGCAGGCTGCCTGTACTTTCTTGCCATCTGGGCCTTTCCATAGGTGGCTCATATTGGTACTGTTTGCTTCTTTAAGGCAGACTGGAGAGTAAGAGTGGAGTATTTCAGAATTCCCTAGCCTCTAGTGTTAAAAAAAAAAAAAAAAAAGAAAAGAAAACTTATTGAGAGATGATCATTATTTGCAAGCAGGCCACATCAAGGAGGAAGAGCTTTACTTGGGGTTTTCTTGCAACAAGTCTAAAATCAGGAATTCTAAGGACTCCCTGCTGTACATTTCTCTGTATCATTTGCCTGTGTATTCTGGGACTCAAAGAAGGACTTGTATAATTTATCGTATGTAAATTTCAGTTCAAGGACTTATATTTATTAATCTTTTACTTGCTGAGAGCTCCCTGGGATTTCCAAATTGTGACATATATAAAGGTATATACCAGCTCCCTTCTGTTCTCTACTACTCAACCTCCACCCTCAACCGCAGGTAATTTCATTCATTTTGGGGGCCTCAGAGCCACTCTGTTATGCCAGTGATGCCCAGAACTATCTATGTAAAGGCCAAACTTCTCTTTCCATATTAAGTCCTACATCATATTTGCCCTCCAACATTTTACTGAGATGTATTACAAGTAACTGCATCTAAACAGTTCAGAACTTAACTCATCACCCTTCTTCCCCCTCACTTGTTCACCACTTACCTGATCCTCTTCCTGTCACTAAAAGCAACACCATCCATTCAGTGGCTCAGTTCACCAGCATAGGACTCCTTTGCTTTGTCCTCTTACCATTTACAAACTAACAAATACTGGCAATTCAGCTTCAGCTTCAGCTTCGTTTAAAAGTTTAATGGTGAATGTTATATGTTTGTAGCAAAAGTCGCTATTACTTTCTGTTGAATTTCACTTTGTGTTTCTCTGTAGAGCATCCTAGTTCTTCCTCCCCCAGAGTTAATTACTATTCTGAATTTTGTGTTAATCATTATCTCATTCTTCTTTGTATGTATTCCCCCAACAACACATTGAGCACTGCCTGATTTTGAACTCTATAAAAATGGCATTCTAATATAAGTTTTCTTCAACAATTTGCTTTTTTCACTCAAAGCTGTATCTTGAGATTTATCCATCTTACTGCATATAGAGGTAGTTAACTTGAAACTTGAGTAGTATAACAGTATAACATTTTATATGTATATGTAACAGATTATGCATTTACTTAATGGTGGTCATTTGTGTTTTAATTTTTCTTTTATTATTACAATGCTACTATGAAATTATACATATCCTCAACTCACCTGATGTGAAAAAGACCCTTAATTTATGGATCATAGTACATTCATATTTCTAACTTTATAAGTTAATGCTAAGTTATTTTCCAGTGTATAGATTAAAAATTTAAACTCCCTCTTACAGTGTCTAAGAGTTCTTGTTGTTCCATGCCCTGACCAACATTTGATTTTTCAAGACATGTGTTTGTGTCAGTATGGTGGGTGTGATGTGAATTTCTCTGAAATGTAATGTAGGTGGATATACTTTTATTTATTGTTGGCCATTTGTTTTCTATGAAATATATATTTCATATATATATTTTATTTTTGTCCATTTTTCTATTATGTTGTTTATCATTTCTTACTGAATATTATAGACATTATTTTCCAGTTACAAGTATGAAGATTTTATTCTCCCAATTGGTGGCTTTTTCTTATTTATTTGTAATCTATAGAAGAGCTCTTTTGATCAATAGTTCTTCTTTTCAATGTAAATTAGATAATTTTAATGTTTTTATATTAAGCGATTTTTGTGTCTCGTTTAAGAAATCCATTTACACCGCCAAAGTCATAGAGATATCCTTCAGTTTCTTTTAAATTCCTTATAAATATTTTAACTACTTCTGGGATGGATGGTTGGCTCAGTCAGTTAAGCATCTGCCTTTAGCTCAGGTCATGATCCCAGGTCCTGAGATCAAATCCCACATCCAGCTCTTTGATAAGTGGGGAGCCTGCTTCTCCCTCTGCTTGCCACATCCCTGCTTGTGTGTTCTCTCTCACACAAATAAAGAAATAAAATCTTTAAAAAATTTTTTAATATTTCTTCAAAATTTAAGATTTTAACCCATCTAGGATTGATTTTTGTGTAGGGTGTGATGTAAGAGACATTTTTTTTTCTTTTTCTTTTTTTTTTTTTTTTTTACAATTAGAAACTGATTATTCAGTTATCATTGATTGAACAGTGTGTCCGTTTCCTCATTTTGGATCATGTTTTTATACATTGGTGGTTCTACTTCTTGGCTGTCTTTTTGTTGGTATATTTTCTATCCTTGTGCCAAAATCACGCTGTAAAATCTGTGACTTCATCATCGGTCTGGACAACCAATGGAGCAAGTCCACCTTGCTTTGCTTCAAGGATATCCTGAATATGTTTTTCTCTTTCCTGTATACATTTTTTTAAATTGCCATAGGCTATGAAAAATCCTGTTAAATTTGTGTCAAAAGTATAAATATATTTGCAGAGAATTGACATTTTCACAATATTGAATCAACATATTATTGAATATGGTATACTTATTACATAAAATAAGTTGCTACAGTTTCAGTCTAATAATTGGTCCCGAGTTTTTCATAGAGATAATCATGTCATCTGTTCATGATTGTTTTGTTTCTTCTTTTCTAATACCTAAGACTTATTTATTTTTCTTGTTTTACAGAGAGCTTCAGGACATCAAGTATAAGGTAAGTGGAAGCAGTAATAATTTTCTTCTATCTTATCATTTTTTTTCCTTACAGTTCAATTTTGTCTTTGTTTATAGTCACTTCATTTTATAGTTCATTAATTTCTGATCCTAACCTTATTATATCCTTACTCCTACTTCATGCACTTTTCAGTTTTTTTTTCTAACTTCTGAAATAGAATACAGCTTTTTAAATTCTGAGATAAATATCAAAGGGTATGGATTTCCTTTTGAGAATTTTTTGGTTACATCTCACAAGGTTTGAAATTTTCCTTATTATTGATCAGGTCTAAATATTTTCTAATTTCTGTTATGAAATTTGCTTTGAGCCATGACTTGTTTATGCAATATATGATATTAAAAATTTTAATATATTTTTGGTTTTGTTGATTTCTAAATGTACTACATTTTAGCAATTTAGACATTAATTTAGTATTAAGCAATTTTGATCAGTGTGTATTGACTCTGAATTTTTCAAGACTTTGTGAAACAACTGTTCAATGTGTGCTTAAAATGAATAAGTTTACCTCAGAAGGTAGGTATACAGTTCTTTACATGTACTTTACATGTATGTGTTGTTAAAAAAAAAAATCTAGCTTATTAATGCCATTAAAATCTTTTATATCATTACTGGTAATTTCATCTTGACTTAATAGTTGTGATAAACTGTGTTGAAATATCTCATTTTGATGTCAAATTTTCACTTCATCTATTCTGAAGCTATATTATTAGGTTTTGGGAAGTTTAAAATTATTGCATCTTCCTAATGAACTGGAGCATTTATTATTATATTATTACCTTTTTCATTTCTATCAGTGGGATTTTTGCCTTAAAACTACTTGTGTGATTTTATTATTACATAGTATTATTTTGTAGATTATCCTTTTTCTTGAAGTAGCTCTTTACGAATCTAGGATCCATGTGCAGGTTAGTAGGGGTAGATATAGATAAAGGAAGGCTTTTGGTTTTTGTCTCCCACATATGCCAACCATTAAAATATAAGCTCTAGGCTACCCAAGATCTGTAGTCACACCTAGGGTAGCAGTTAACCTTCGCTGCTTACTGACTTCATAGGATTCATGTCCATGATTCATTTCTGGTCCCAGAGCATTTGGATTTCCTTTCCTACTTGAAAACTAATTTACTTACTAAAGAAAGCTTATAGATATACTGTATACCTACAGAAACACACGTGTAATTATTAAGGTATATCGAGGAAGAGTTTTAGTCCTCATCTATCATACTGCCAGAAATGGATGTCCTTCATTTTCAGCATCTTTTAAATGCATCCAGTTCCTACCATCTGCACTGCCACTAAGCTTATTCAGGTCCTCACTTGTTTTTTCTGCCTTTTTTTCCCCCTTCCAACCATTTCTCCTACAGCCTGAGTTTCCTTTCTGAAACACAGATCTGTCGGTGTCACTCCATCTTGTTCTTAACATTAAGGATGAGATTATTTAATATGTCCCAAATGGTCTTAGTGACTAAAACTGCTCATTTCTCTTTATTCCTGACTCACCTAACTCCAAAATATCCAATTCTGCTACAAAAATTGCTATCTACCTTTGTGGAGGATTTTTTGTTGTTGTTGTTTTCTTTTTGTTTTTTGGGGGGTTTTGGGGAGTTTTTATTGTTGTCATTGTTGTTTGCTTTATAAACACTATCTTAACTTATCCCTGCAAAGATCTTATTTAAGTACTATTATCCCCATTTTACAGGGAGAAATAGAAATGGTAAGTGACTTAACCAGAGTCACACAACTGTTAATTGAAGGAATTGAGATTTCATCCTATGTCTTCCCAATTTCAATGATGCTTATGTGAATTTATGATCCTCCTATAGTTCCTTTCTCATTTCTGGGATTTTCCTCTTCCTAGAAGACAGCTTTCCCTCTCCATAATATCTTTCCCATCCTTCAGGTCTTCCTTGATCAAGTGCACTTTTCAGTGTGCCTTTTTATCTATCATAATATCTCAGTTTCTTTCCTTTACTGCATTTCCCTTCAGACTCTAAACTATATGACAGCAGAGACCAAATCTACCTTCTTCTTAGTGGCATCTTTAGGAACATGACACATACTTTCTAAAAAATTTCTCAGATACTGGTTCCAAAAACCCTGATGTAATTTAAGAAAAGGGATTCTATGATAAATCAAAGCATGGGGACTTTTTTCTTTTCTTTTCTTTTCTTTTTTTTCAAAGAATAGTTCCCAGGTCAAAGAGTATTATTTTTATTTGCTGTTTTTAGTGTGAAGCTGCTTCCTCTTCTTGAGATTTTATAAATATAAAAGTAGGAGCTACAATATTAAGAACCCATATCATGTATGAGCCCATACAGTGATTGTTTAACTGCATGTTGGGCAAAATTTACAGCATTTCTAATAGTATGAAAGAAATGTGAATTCCATAAAACAAAAATCTAAGCATTATATTCTATATTCTGTATTCTCTTTTTGTTACACTATTGCTTGACTAACAATTCAGATAAATGTGGTTAGTACATTCTTGGCAGTTCTATGAGAAAAACATGTATTTTCATCAGAAAAAAAGTACAGATATTTGTAAATCTCTTTTAGGCATTAATACTTGATTTGCCTTTTATTTTGAAATTTTTGTTATAATATCCATTTCTTTCTGTGTGAAATATGGAACACTAGATGGAATTTGCCTTTAGAATTTAAACTCTTTTCTTAAATAAAACCAGTTAAATTGATACGACCAAGTGGTAAAAAAAATTTTTTTTACATTCATTGTTTTTCTTTTTATTGAAGTTAAGGATATATATTTTTTCATACCCAACAATTCACTTCTAATTATATACCATAAAAAGGCATGATTAGTTATATTAGTATATGTATGAACAAGTGCCATAGCATCTTTATTCATAATACCCCAAAACTGTAAGCAATCAAAATGTGCATTTGCAATAGAATGGCAAAATAAATTAACACATATTCATACATGATTATTAACAGCAACTCAAACAAATGAAAGATAAATATACCTAACAAAGAAATCTTAAAAGCTAACACTGGATGAAAGAAGTCAGAGGTCACACCAAATAAATATATACTTAAGATTCCATTTATATACAGTTTATAACAGGCAGGACTGAGTTATATTATTTGCTGATATATTTTCAGGTGGTAAAACTGCAAAGAATATAAACATCCAGACAGAGTAGGAGGGAAGGTGTTGCAGTTGAGTAGGCTGTTGGGAAACTTCTATTTTGTAACCTGGTGGTGGCTACAGAGATGTTTGATTTATTATAATTCATTAAATTATGAACTTAGGTTTACTCTACTATCCTTTATATTTGCATATTTCACAATAAAAGGATGACACCATGGTAAAATTTAATTTCTGTTTGCTGTAGGTCCAGAGAATTACTTAAAGTTGAACTGGACTTACCAATTTCTATCAACATTTTAGTGCATAGTCACTGTTCAGGAAGGAAATGACTTTTTTGAGGAAAAAGAAGATAAAGTTTGCTTTGGCTAAAGGAGAATTCACTTTCTTCATTAGCAACTATATAAAATGCTGGTTTTCCATTTATGGTGATAGGCAGGGTTGCACTGATTAAAAAAAAAAAAAAATTCCCTATAAGAGTGGTCAGTTTTGCAAACTAAGGCTATAGAGTAGAGCTTTGCTTTTATATGAAGTTAATTTGGCTAGTCATTTTAATACCTGATATTCCTTTATTACTGTCATGTTTTAAGAAAATCTGTAATTTTATCAGACACAAATAGGAAAAGTCTTGGCATCCTTAGTTTATCAGCCATTCAGTATAAAAAGTAAGCTATAGGAGAGTCATAACAGTGTGTGAATGATTTGGTGACAGTTCTGTACCCCTTACTTTTCTGCAGGACCGAAAAACAAACCCACTAATTTATTAAAGAAGTATTCATTGACCAGCCACTCTTTTGTGGTTCACGATGCTTAGAGCTAAGAATATGAACATAAAAAGAAAAGGCTGTCTGTCTTTAACTTGCTTAAAATATTTCTTATTACTTAGGCTTTTGAAATTCAGCATTTTAGCTATGGTTCATTCAACTGTTACAATTTAAAGAAGTTATATTGTAGACTCCATTTAATTTTAATTGTTTCCTTTATCTATCTGAATTATAACTTTCATACTCAATAATAAATGTTGTAAATGACTAGGTCACTTAATTTACCTTAGTCTGAATGAGAAGAGTGTTTTTAGAAGAAGTTCATGGATTTAAGAAATATTTGGAAGTTTGTCTGGAAGGAGGAGGGAAGGAGAGTATACATTCAGTTTTGGACATGTGATCTCTCAGATGGTTGTGGGACATTTAAGCAGAGAAGCTATGTAGTTAAATATATAGGATTGACTAAAGCTCATCAAAAAGATAATAGTTGCGGATTTTATTCCTTGGATTAGATTCTTACACATGGAGGTGGTAAGTGAAGCTACAAGCATATAGATAGCAACTAAAGCTTTAAATTATATTCCTCACATAGAAGGTATATAATGATAAGAGCCAAGGGCTTAAGAGATCGCCCTGAAGACACTAATATTTAGGAAAATGGGAGTGAAAGAGGAGTCTACAAAGAAAATGACAGTGTTGTATTACCGAAACAAAAAACTTGTGTTCAAAGAGGAAGAATTAGAAATAACAAGTTTTACAAGTAAAATAAGGTAAGAATAGATTTAGAAATAAGACATCATTGATGACCTTAACAAGAACAGTTTCAGGAAATTCTTGGGAGTGGTTTCCAGATTGCAGTGGGTTAAGGAATGCTTGGAAAGTGAGTGAAGGGTAAAAACAGTGACTCTAGGCCACCTTTTTCAAAAAAATTGCTTCTAAAAGGGAGAGATATGACAGTATTTAAATAGTGACTTGAAGATGAGGGTATTGGTTTACTCTTGAAATTGGAGAGACATAAGAATATTGAAACAGTATTATTTGAGAAAGATCCAGTTAAAAATATAAGAATCTGAAAAAGGTAAGAAATACATGATTTTTGAGGTACTGTGACCCTTAAAAACCCAAGATGGTTGTGTGGGGCAGCAGGGGGTTGGCCAGGAGGGAGAAGGATTGGCCTCATGTATGAGGAATAACACCTCTACACCTGGGATGGAGGAGTTGGAATCAGTGGGTGCTGATGTCCATTTGTTTGATTATGGGTTCGGTTTTCTTTGTGAAGAGATAATAAGCTGAAGGTAGAAAGATGGCCAGCATAAAGGAGAAGAGAGACAATAACTGTCTTTTGAATAATGGATAAGAGAGCTAGGGAATAAGGAAGAATTGATTTACTCTTGAGGTTTTTCCATGAAGACGGTGAAATAGAAGGAAAATTTGGGAGACTTTGAGGTGAAAAAGAGGAAGTAGTAGACCAGAGAGTCTAAATCAGTTGGGAATTAGATCAGGGCTAATGGAGATACACAGTTTTCAGCATTGAGGGATTAAAGGTCTTGATCAGTTTGGATAATGGGGATGACTGAATGGAAACCTGGAAGGCTAAGAAATTGTTGCCAAAGAGAAAAATTCAAAATTTTAGAGATGGGGCACCTGGGTGGCTCAGTATGTTAAGCCTCTGCCTTTGGCTCAGGTCATGATCTCAGGGTCCTGGGATCGAGCCCCGCATCGGGCTCTCTGCACAGCAGAGAGGAGAGCCTGCTTCCCCCTCTCTCTCTGCCTGCCTCTGCCTACTTGTGATCTTTCTCTCTGTCAAATAAATAAATAAAAAATCTTAAAATTTTAGAGATGGACTACTTCTAGAGCTAACAAGTTTCAAGTTTCTACATGGTAACTCACAGCCAAAAATGGAAAATGAACATTTGACCATATTTGCCTATGTATCCCTTCATCTGCTGTATTGGTTTTACACATCTTTATCTGCAAGTATTTGTTGGTCTCTTTTTGCCTTCCCCTACAATATCCAGTTATTTCCTTATCTCTCTATTCAGAATTTACCCACGCTTCACAAGTCAAGGCCAATGTCATTCAAACCTTTCCACATTACCTCAGCTCCTGGGATTACTTGCTATTATGAATGTGTAATGTTCAATGTGTTTCCCTCAGTGGCCTAAAGGAGTTAGCAGGGTGTGCCGCAAAAGCTGCATTTCTCACTCTCCCTCTTGTTCAGAGCAGTGTACCTTTGCTCATGCCTGTGCCTTTCTGGGAAGCCTGTCACCTTTTCCTTCTCTGTCTCATTTCATCAGCTTTCTAAGTTAGGTGCCCTCTCTGTTCTCCTCATTCCATATGCATACATCTATTTCAGCACTTACTACATTATGCTCACATTAAACTTTTTATATCTTATTCCTTATAAGCCTGTACACTTCCTCAAACTGGTTTTTAATTTTATTTATCCCAGTGCCAAATACTATGCCTAGTACAAAACAGATGCTCAGTCTATGTTTATGGAGGTGAGCTGAAGTAAAGCCTTGTTCAGTCACTTGGTGGCTTTGTGACCCAGATAATTTTCATACACTTTCTAGCCCCTGTCTTCTCTGGAAAGTATGAGGACATCTCACAGGGTTGAGGATTTAGGTGAGATAGCTAATGGAGAGAAAGCCTCCAGTCTGCTATCTAGCAGAGAGAAGCCTGTAGCAAAGTTTTTCAGCTTAATTTTAGTCTACTTTGTGCTACCTTGTGTTTTTCAACTGATATTTAATATGTGTATCACTATTTGACATTTTTATAAGAATGTCTTAACTCATCAACTAATTAGTTTTTTGAGAATAGGGATCATATAGTATATAAGCTGTGTATTTTACATTACCTAGCATATATTAGGACGATGAATACTTACAAACAATGACTATTAAACATTACCAAACAAATGAACCACTTTCACAGATTCTGTTTGAATCTAGCTCTGAGACAGATGAGGCAGGATGATTTTCCCCTTTAAGAACAGACAGCGTTACATATATCTATATTCAATGACACAATTAAACCATAACCAACCACTAACTGAATGGGGATTGAAAGCATGAATTGAAATTTGTATACCATAAGCAGAATGCTTTTTCATTCAATGACTACAAGCCAAATTGCATATAGTCTAGTCTGTATCATTTGTGGTTCAGGAAAATTCTAATCTGGGCTACTCACCACACAAACAAACGAGAACAGCTATAAGAATTGAATGACATAAGACATGCAGATGCTTATATAACACCTGAATCATTAAATCGCTTTTCTTCAAGTTCATAGCAATGTTCTGGCCTTGTATAGACATAGCATTCAGCTGCACATTGTGCTGAAAATGAAAATAAACAAAAGCCTTGATATAGATGACATCCGTCAAATGATTCTGTTTTTCCTCATATAAATGTATATAATTTTTATTAAAAATCATATTCTCAGCTCTTTAATGATTTCTTGGTGAAGACAGCAAAGCCTATTTCATAACTGTATAGTAGAAAGATTTCTGAATATCTTATTATACGGAAAGAAACTGAAGCAAGAAAAGAATGTCACAAAATCACTTAACAGTAAATGTATAGAAGATATACTTGGTCCTCAGTTCTAATGATTTAGAAAAAGGCAGGTGCAACCCCAGTCCATCAAGTCCATTCCTTCATTCTGGCAAATTTATATGGTTCTGATCAGGAAGTTTTGAATAAAATGCATGTCACAACCTCAGAGTGGAGAGCTGATTTGACTTGTCTATTTGTTTGTACATATTTTGAATTTTTTAAAATGACACAATACAACTTGAAAAAGAAACATTTGATTGCAGGAGTTCATATGTACTCTTTAGATGTTTTCATAAACCTTCTTCATCTATATTTTCGGCAATTTTTCTTGGACGTCTAACAAATACTGAAATCAGTTTGCCTCTCCACTTACCCTTTCATAATGTTCGTGACACAAGCCTGTGTAATTTTGACACCTTGGAACTTTAAACAGACTCAGAATCTTTTGGACCTTCTAGCCATCATCAATTCACATAGTGTGCAGTAAATCCAGCTCAAAATAAACAACACAGATGGAATCGAAGCTTATAGTACAATGTCAGCAGTATCCACAGATTGACAGAGCTAGTTAGGCTGCCAGATGCACAGAATGTTGTTCTATCTACTTGTTCTTTATAACTGGACTTGATGGAGTACATCAGTGTCAAACTCCTTGCTGGTTTCCACACGCACACGCACAGAAACGCACCCGCATACACACGCGCATTCCTGCGCTCTATATCAACGGCACCATCTGCTCTCAGCTGTACATGTGGTAGCTAACTAACTATCCTACTGTGCCTGGGTCTCACCGACTGCTTTCCCTGGAAACAAATGACAACAGTTTTTATCTTGTGCCCTCCTTGGCATTATAAAATAAGGCTCTTAACATTTCCATACGCATATATTTTACATGCATTTTTTAAAATTCTGTTCTCCGTTTTATTTACTGATTCCCTAGAGAATGGCAATATCTCTTTTTATATCTCCCCCAAATTGAGATTTGCCTATGGAAGTTCACATACTGAGACTGTTGCTTCTAAGATTTACATAAAAGCAATGTATGTAAAAGCCATGGGCCCTGGGATCATTTTGTTGTCTCCACACTATTTTGTAGGGTGCCGCATACTATTTGTAAAATGGGGGCGTTAAAATGTGGGGATTCAGAAGAGAAAAGACATCTATTTCTTTCCACTATCCTTCTATAAAATTTCACTGGCAATAATGACCATGCTGGGAATGTGAAGATTGAGGGAGTTGTACAAACATGAAATATTTTCATACACAAGTATCTTGCCTGCAGCAGAAAGCTCATGTGTTATTCTGTTACCAAGTGTAGAATTTTTGCCTTGACCTCTTTGCCATCTCATGTGAAATCTTGATGGGTAGTAAGATATAAAAAAAGATAATCACTTTTTTTTTTAAACTGACAAAATTCAATTGTAATGTCTTTTCAAAGCAATACACCCATATTAACTGAAAGTAGGAGCTGTTATAAGAAGGATGTATGGAATAAAATAACAGAGAGACGACCCAGGTTTGGGCCATACCAGATATCTTTTCCTGACCCATTTCCACGTCTGACACCTGTCTTTATGACAATCTTTCCAGAACATCTACGGAAATTATACCTACCTTCTGGTAACTAGGTAACATAATCTCCTGGAGGCTAGCTAATTGCAGCCCACGATAACCTCACATACAGTAACTGTTAAATTTTTCATTTCTTTCAAATTATTATGGATCAGTGGAGAGGGTATTGATTTGATTCATTAACGGATTCCCAGTCTGTTCCAAGGTTAATGATTACATGTATCTCAATTACATCCTTAACAGGTTATCCTGTATGATTTGTTTTAACTGCTTTGTACATTGTGTATCTTCCCCAGCTGAAAGGCTTCTTAGCACTTCATGATTTAACCAATCTTTCTCCTCCACTTCCTAAAACAATGAACCTGCTTTGAAAGAGCACATCAAGGCAGGACAAAAATACATGATAAAAGCTTTTTGCAGAATTCTCCAAAACCATAGCATAACAGTTTATTTTAGTCAGGTAAATAGTCTTGTCTTTAAGATGTTTATAAGTAGTATGGAACAGAGGGGTCGATCCTTTCTCTTGATATTTTATTCCACCTTTCTTATATAGGAGGGATTTTTCTTGAACTTTGATCTTTTGAACATACCCATTATGAAATTTATCTTTAAAAAGTAGAAGTAAATACATATTTTTAAAGTCACCTGTAATCCTTCCAGCAGAATCCAGACACATTATAACTGCTCTGAAGAGTCGAAAAAGATTTTAAAATTTAAAATGTAACATTCATGTGACACTATTTAGAATGACAGTAAGTCAAATGACTTACTTTGCACATTGGCCATGGATGGTCAGGCAGGAGGATAGAGGGACCCATTGCAGGGAATCTGGGGCAGAGAACACATCTATCAGAGGACAACGTGATTTTGACAAGAATGAAGACAATTATTTACTCCAGTCCTTCTATTTCCTTTTTATCCCTTTGCCCCTGCCTCCAACCCTACTTGCCTCTGTGTACTTAAGCCAAACAAACTTCTCTGTCATGAATAAGAATTTGTGAATCGAGGGACAGTCTAATCTTGCTTAATTTTGATGCAAAAGCCCTGTTTCTTGCACAGAGTACTGTAAAGTCCATAGTGGGAATTACATTTTAAAGTATCTTAGTACTTTTACTACCCACTTGTATTCTGAAAAAGCAAAACACTAGACTCCCCTCCTTTCTGGAACCCCCAAGATTCTGACAGAGTTTGGGGACTCAGAAGCCAAATGGGAATCATCAGGAGGAGAGACTTCAGTTACACAATCCATTAAATAAAACAATAGAGCCTGCAGCTGAGCTATTAAAAAGAGTAGAGCAATTTTTATTTCAATGGCTACATTTTATTTCCTCTTCTGAGTGACTGTTAACAAAGGGCCGCTGAAAGGACTGGATAAAAAGCAGGCGTCAGATGCAGGATCCATGAGTTAAACAACATTATTAGATACAATTTCATAAAATCTAGTTGCTTTTTTGCTACTAGAAATCATGTCCTTTTGTCAACTTGTGGTCACATCAGCACTTCTCTGATATAATTTGCTCCAGCTGCAGAGCATAGCTGGCCTGCAAATCAAGAACCAGAATGAGGACAGGCAGGAATAACTCAATGGCTTGGATAATGTGCAAATCACTACACTTCTCGCTATTAGTCTACTTTTTTTTTTTTCTCAGAATATTTGGAAGAGGAAAAATTTATCTTTAGCAAAGCAGCCAATCAGCCA
The DNA here is from genome assembly GCF_002288905.1 of Enhydra lutris kenyoni. Taxonomy (NCBI): domain Eukaryota; kingdom Metazoa; phylum Chordata; class Mammalia; order Carnivora; family Mustelidae; genus Enhydra; species Enhydra lutris. The sequence continues at coordinate 14,164,651 of NW_019154103.1, read as the reverse complement.
CCCTCTTAAGAACTGGTTTGTCTGGTTATCTTCTGAAGCCTAACTCTCTTTGCAGTGATGCTCTGTAATCATGATATTATGAATTTAAGAAAAAAAAAAAAACAGTAAACTTCCTTTGTTTACCATAAGCTGGCAGTGTGAACACCTAATGTCAAATAGCTCCTGGTTTTGTTCACCTCCCCTAAAAATGTTCCTTAGATTTAAAAATCTTCCTGTGTATTTCTGTTCATAATTTTTGCATTTTAAGTGCTTCTATCTGGCCTAGAATGCACAGGTTTACAAAATAATACACATCATTCGAATGTCAGCAAACTGCTATAAATGCCTCAATTCAAGACACAAAAAGAGCCAGTTAAAAAGGAAATGAAATACTACTTATTGATTTAGACATGAGTCAAACTGGTGGAAGTTTAACTAGTCATTCAGCATTGAACTTCATACAGCTATAGTTGCTTGATTAGAAACTCTATTGATCTTCACTGGAATCAATTAGAATTGGATCCCAACCATTTCAAATTCAGCTATAATTGAATACTCAACAACCACTTATGTAGGGGGAAAAAAAACAGTTTCTAAATAAAAGCAAAGTCCAAGTATTCTTGCATGTCTGAGGAAATCATTATATATGGTGGGCAAGTAAGAACAAACAAAAGCATATACAGCTGGGATAGCTGAATCAGTGTCCCTAATAACAAGAGCAGCTTATCAAGTGTGCAAAGGCAGCACTAGCCTGTTGTTCACCAGTGCAAGGGAGTTGATACTCTCTTTTCATGGCATGGCAACCTTCCAAGGCCAGGTGCAATCATAACTGCAAGCCCATTATGTAACCTGTCACCTTCTCAAATTCATTGCTGCAGCAAGTACCCACATCCAAAGCTATGGCTTTTTCTTTGTAAACTGACCTGGGAAATTTTGTGACTACAGAACATGCTTTTAGACACCATTGTTTTAGAAAGGACAAAGAAAAGTCATGTGCCACATACCGATGGCACCAAGTCTGTTTTCTTTTTGGCAAAATGAGGCAGTGAGATAGGGATCAGTCCCATCCTTTTTTCTTTCTTTCCTAACACATTGCAGCGGTGAATCTGTCAAAACCCAGAGCTCTGCTTACTTCTTAGCTTAGAATGAGAACATAATATTTTCTGAAATGTGTGTGTGTGTGGTTTTCTTCCATCCTGAAAGCTGGAGAAGCTTGCCCCATCTAGATACAGGTCAGTGAAGTTCATAAGCTCTAGCCTACAGGAACAAATTTTAATTTCTGATTAGAGTCCGTGAAAGCTGACCCTTTGCATTTTTCGGATGTATGATACCCCCACTTTTTTTGTTGACCCCCCTCTGGGAGGGTAACAAAATTATGGCTTATTTAAAATGGAATCCTATTTTATAATGCTGTTGACTAGCAAACAGGCACTGCTTAACTATCACATTAAGTGATTCTATTCAAATAAATGAGAAACAAAGTGAATGACTTTTTACCCCTATGGGAAAATAAAAACACCTACTGATGAAGAAGAATATTTTGCAAAATGAATTTTGACATCTCTAATCACACTCTTTGAATTCTGGTCTTGCCTGGCATCCTTATAGGTGGGCCCAGGTACAAAAGAAAGGCAAAGGAACGGAGCCTGAAATCTGTGAGATGGCCCTTTAATGATGATCACTTGTTTGATGGTTCTTTGTTTGTTCCTCACCCAGGACAAGCTCTTCTTTTATCATCATTAAACCATAAACTAGTTGTAGTAGTGAGCAAAATATGCAGGGAACATTTATAATGACACTATACACAGACATGCTTAAGGCCACCAAATTGCTACTTCTTTTTTTTTTTTTAAAGATTTTATTTATTTACTTGAGAGAGAGACAGTGAGAGAGAGCATGAGCGAGGAGAAGGTCAGAGAGAGAAGCAGACCCCCCGCGTAGCCGGGAGCGCGATGCGGGACTCGATCCCGGGACTCCAGGACCATGACCCGAGCCGAAGGCAGTCGTCCAACCAACTGAGCCACCCAGGCGTCCCCAAATTGCTACTTCTTTGTCAGATCTTAGATGCTCATCTGGTATCCTTAATTTGTGTCTAGACAGGGAATAGCAACAAAAAATAAACAATAAAAAAATGCTTCTGCTTTTTATTTTTTTTTTTTCAAGAAAGAAAGCATAGCTTACTTTTTCCACATTAAAGTTAAAAAGAAGCTATTCTTTCTAAAATTTGCCTTCCTATATCCTCTGGATTGGTTGTTCTTTAGAAGTCACAAATCAAGCAGAAATATATGTAGCACTGAAAGTCCACTATAGCAATCTAATAATTTGCTTAACAGCACCGTTTCAAAACTACTCCACTTGGAAGTTGCATCATCCCACAAATGTACGAAGAATCTTTTTGAACATTGAATATAGTGTTATTCAGGTCTGTTTCATAAGGTGTTACCCTAGCATGGGGGAGATAAGGTATTCCCATCTCCCCAGGTTTAAAGAATCATAGTTCAGATATTAATATCCAACACCTTAGCAGCTTGTGTGCTATTTTGCCAGTTGCTCTTGCTGGCAGTGGGCCTCCCTTGTAAAAGATAAAGATTTCCACAACAACAAAATCTCTGCATAAATTTCAAATTTATTGCACTTTCTTCCCAGTCCCTATATGCTATATTCTGTTTATGTCTATGGAACACCAGATGATGAAGGGAGGGGGAAGACCGCATTGGAATATTTTGAGGATAACGGTTAACCTTAATGTATCACAAAACTATTGAGGCAAATTTAATTGCAGAAGTACATCTAAGTGGATAAAAACCAAAGGAGAGAAAGGAAGGAAGAAGGAAAAGGAAAAAAGAATGAAACAGAGAGGGAGAAGGGAAAACATAAAACCTTGGAACAATTTCTGTTGCTTTATCTAATGTTTTGTCTGCTTTAAACAGATTAGTGAGTCACTGTCTTTTCGTTTTGTTTTATAGGAAATTCTGTTGACTTAAAACACTACTGCCAACGTAGACAGCAATACCACAAGTCTAGTTTTATGACAAAAATATTTAAAGCAAAAAAAATTATTTCAGAGTCATTCATGTTATCGTGGTTGCCTGAATTTTCACAAAACATTCCCAAGGACTCAGTGAGGGTCAAGGAGCCAGTTGTTTCTCTGAGTTCCAGTTAGCCCAAGGCAACCCTACTGTGAGAGACAAGGGCATGCGGGCTTGACTCAGACAGCTGGTTGATGAGACCTGTGATTGTAATTATTTTCAAATATTTCTTAGAACAATGTGTACTTGTAAAGTTGAAGAAAATTCACACACAACAATTTGAGTATTGTGTTGTCATTTCACTGACTGTGAATCTAAAATTCTATCTAGTGTACTTTTTTTGTTTTTTCTTGTTCGTGGTATTTGTTTTCAAGTTTGGATGCAAACCTCATAAAAGGGGAATAACTAAGTTAATATTTAATTTATTTGGGATATAGTATGTGTTCTATGAAGCAAGTATTTATGGAAAACTCTTATTTTCCTGCTGGATTGTAAGGCTGACTACATCACAGATTGTGTCCTGTTTAGATATGCATGTCCTGGTGAACAGCAGAGTTCCTTGCACACAGCAGAATGAGTGAACATTTGCAGAGTTAAAGTGAAATCCAATTGAATTATAATGGTAGTAAGACAGCAGTCATTTGACAATTTTCTAAAACAGACACACAGCTGATAAATGGACAATTTCTAGCATCAAATGGATTAAAGAAAGATGAGCTTATATCTTTGTTAGAAGATTCTAATTTTTTTCATCTTGGATTTTCAAAAATACCTGTGTCCCCACTGATCATGGCTTTTCTATTAACAGTAATAATTGTCCCTTATTGGGTGTCAGCCCCATCCTAGGTATTATGGTAGGTGTTTTAGGCACATTATTTTACTACTTCTTATACTCATCCCTTGAGATAGTCCTGTTTCATCCCATTTTTTCAATGAGAAAACCAAAATCCACAGAGATGTTGAATGACTGCTCATAATGTGTGGCAGACTGAAAAATGGCCCCTCAAAAGATACAATGATGTAATCTCTGGAATATGTGAATGTTACCTTATAGTACAATAGAAAAAAATTTTTGCTGTTGTGATATGATTAAGTTATGGATCTTGAAATGGGAACATTACTCTGGATTATCCGGAAAGTCCCTAAGTACAGTGACATGTAATTCTCATAAAAAGAAAGTGGAAGGAGGGTTTACACACACACACACACGCGTGTGCACGCACACAGGAGTTGGGGAATGGAGAGAAGAAGGAAAAGGAGGCATTGTGAAGACAGGGGCAGAGATTACAGACAGAAGCCAGAAAATATCAGTAGCCACCAGAAGATGTAAGAGGTAAGGGATGGATTCTCCTAGAGCCCCCAGATGGAGCACAGTCTTACTGACATCTTGATTTTGGCTCTGTGATTCTGATTGCAGACTTCAGGACTCTGAACATGTGAGAAATTAAATTTCTGTTGTTTTTAAGTCACCACACATGTGGTACTTTGTTACAGTAGCCTGGGGGAACTAACATACAACTACAGCACTTTGGCAGTAATAACGTTAGAATTTGAACATAATGTATTAGTATTGTACTGCATTGCAAATTATCACAGATTTAGCTGTTTAAAACAACACCCATCTATTCTCTCACAGATCTGTAGGTCATTCAGGGCTGGCTCAACTGCGATGTTTTGTGTAGGGTCTCACCAGGCTGAAATCAACATGTTAGTCACCCTGAGACCTTACCTGGAGGCTCAGGGCAGAATTACCCCAGTAGGTTTGGCCCATCAAAAAAATCTCCCCATCTTGAGATCACCTCATTTGTGATTTTGTTTATATCTGCAAAATCCCTTTTGCCATGTAACCTAATTTCCCAGGAATAACACCAGGGCAGAGGTCATGGGTTCCTACTCTGTCTTCGTGATTCTAAAGCCTATGCTTTTGTGTGTGTGCATGTGTGTGTATGTGTGTGTGTGCGCACGTGCGCCATACCACACTGCCTTCCAAAGCACTTTGTCTCTAGGAGTCTTTAGAAAACACCCAGAACAGCTAATTAATGAACATAAGAACTTGTTCTTAGACCCAATAGGGTGATGCTCTGAGAAACAGCTAGGGGGAGAGTCACAGAGGTGGGAGATAGATTGTAGGACATAGATGAGGACTTGCACAGAGACTTACAGAAGTAAGATGTGTAATAGTCCTCACTTGGTACCCTGGTCAGATCACTCAATCCCGTTTAACCATGATGTGTGCTCCAACTTCTGTATATTTTGTTCTAACATCTCTCAAAGGATTGCACGGAGGTTACTGGAGCTAGCTGGAAATGTAGGGAGTTAGCTAGGGAGATAGCTGGAAATACCTGGGAGTTTATGTCTCCCTGGGGTGACTCAAGGACTGTCTGGTAAAAAGATACAAAGTCGTTAGCATAGAGACATGACGAACTGACTTGCCATTTAAGCTCCACAGCTTTTTCTGCAATCTGGCTGAGCCTGGAATTTCACCTGATGGTGCCCCCCCCCTTTTGTTTCTTTTTCCTCCCTATTCTGAACTCCATTAACAGTTTCTCCTGGGAGCACTGCCTTAATAAATAACTTGCATTTGAAATCTTCGCTCAGGTTTTCCTTCTGGGATGACCTGACCTCAGATAAGGAATAGACTTCAAGCACTTTTCTGGAGCCAGGAGCATTACGGCTGGCCACTGTAAAAATCTCTACCTGGCAGGAATGGAAAGTATCCAGGCTGTTTTGTGTGGGTAGTGATTACAGCCTGGTCATTACCTGGCAGCCAGATTCTCCGTTGTCAAACAGAGGCCTCTTCTGAGAATGAGAATGTGTGCTCGACACAGAGGCTGTTTGGCCTCTCTTAGCAAGTGCTATTGACCGTCTCTCCTTGAAGAGTAGAACTCAAAGCCTCTTCCAGCATCTCTAGAAAAAACCTTTGTCCTTGATTGGCCACTATTTGAAACTCATTGCCTAAACTGTGTGTATGGCTTTCTTCTGGCTCAGACTTGCTATTTCCCAGTGGGTATACATGTAGTAAATGATTAATTTTAAGTGCCTGTAGGAAGTACAATGGTGAGCACACTGAAGGCTGAATGAGTTTGCAAAGAGTGTTTGAAACATTATCCTAGTTATTTCAAATCTGCAGTTGATTCGTGATATGAGTACAGAATACAAAATGATGATTCACAGATGGATCCACTGAGCACTCTTAACTGCATATTCAGGTGCATGTGAATGATGCTACAAGGAGAATCGGGATTCAAGATGAGAGCTAGCATAAAAGGAGAGAGCAGGATGTGAAAAATTGTGACAGAGTTGCTCATTAGATACTACCAAGAACTTGTAGTTACACAAGGGTGGGACAGAGCTCACCTGCTGTGTTTGATGAGGGTTCCATGATTTTTCACCATGGTACCCTACTGCCTTCTAAATTAAAAATAAAAACCTTTACATGGGAAAGGGGATTATGCAGATGTATAGCTAGTTCGTTCATTAATTCAGCAGGTATAAAATGATAACCTATTCTGGTTAAGATGATTAATTAGATAAAATATTACTCTTCGGGCAATGAAATTATTCCATGTAAATGAGCTAATTACAAAGAACAGCCTTAGAAGCTTTAGACCAGATTCCTTATGCTTAAGGATCACTCTATGACAGTGGGTCCCAGTCAAACAGGCTTTAGATACCTAGAACTTTTAAAAGGGATCATATGATTCAGTTAGTTCCACTAGGGTAATCTCCTTCATGTAAGGTTACCTGATTAGTAACCTTATGATTGCATAGTCAGATAGAGTTTCTTCTTCTCAGGAGGGTCAGCCTTTTTATTCTATTCAGACCTTTAACTGAATGGGGAAAGCACACCCATGTTAGAGAGAACAATCTGTATTATTCAGTCTACTGATTCTGATGTTATTCTCATTCAAAAACACCCTCATGTACACATCCAAATAAGGTTGATCAAATATCTGGGTACTTTATGGGCCAGTCAGGTTGACACATAAAATCAACTATTATAGTTGGGTCATTTTTTTACTCTTTTACTCACTCCAATAATCTCTGTCTTTTATTTGGGTTGTGTAAACCATTTACATTGATTGTGATTGTATGTGTGGGTTCAGGTTACCATTTTTTTTTCTTATGTTTGTTCCTTCTTTTTCATTTTATCTGTGTCCTTCCCCTTTCCTGTCTCTTTGGAGTATTAGATCTCTTCCCCCTCATCTAGTATTCCATTTTAACATATTTATTGTTTTTAGACTATATATCTTTTATGAGATTTTTAGTCATTGCTCTAGGGATTATAATATACACTTTTGACTTTTAACAGTGTACTTAGAATTAACTTTTTACTACTCCAAGTGAAATGTAGAAAACTTACCAACTCAGATGTCCCTTTACCTTCCCTTCCTTATATTACATTGGTTTATATATTACACTACATACATTAAAAACACCTTCAGAAAATATTACGATTTTTTCTTTCAGCTGTGAAAAATATTTAAAGAACTGAAGAGAAATATAGTCTGTTATATTTACCTATATAGTTAACATTTTTGTTTCTTTTACTTTATTTCAAATGTTTTAAGACTACTTCCAAAAAAAAAAAAAAAATTCCCCCTCTTTGTAAATATTTTCTTCTCAGTTATTTTAGAGGTCTTCAGACAATGAATTCTCCTAGTTCCCATCATCTTAGAATGTATTTATTTCACCTTTATTCTTGAAAGGTATTTTCAATGGATAAGATTGCCAGGTTGATAGTTCTTTTTAGCATTTTTTAAATGTTTGCTCTGACCACCATTGTTTTAGAGAGAGATCCACAATCATTCAAATTATTATTCTGTTATATATAGTACATCATTTTTCTCTAGCTGATTTCAAGAAATTTTTCTTTAGTTTTCAACAGTTTTTTTAAAGATATTATTTATTTATTTGACAGACAGAGAGGGAACACAAATAGGGGGAGTGGGAGAGGGAGAATCAGGCTTCCTGCTGAGCAGGCAGCCCAATGCAGGGCTTGATCCCAGGACCCGGGTCATGACCTGAGCCAGGCAGATATTTAACGATTGAGCCACCCAGGTGCCCCCCCCACCAGTTTAATTATATGTCTGGACCCAAATTTCTTTATGTTTATCATGTTTGGGTTAATGAGTTTGTTAAAAACATAGGTCTACATTTTTTACCAACTTGAGAAGTTTAAGCCATTATTTTTTTCTAATTTTCTTTTTCTTACCTGACTTTTTCTTCTTCTTCTGGGGGCTCCAAAAAACTTTGGGTATTATTCCACAAGTCCCTGGGATTATGTCCATTTACTTTTCAGTATATTTTCTCCTTATATTTGGAATGAATAATTTCTAATCATCTATCTTCCAGTTTGGTAATCCATTCTTTTGTTATCTCTATTCTGCCCCTGAACCCATTCAACAAGTTTTGTTATTTTCAATACTTTAATTTTTAGTTCCAAAATTTCTATTTGGTTCTTGTTTTGATTTTCTTTTGCTTTGCTGATAATGTCTATCTTTATATTCATTTCAAGAGTGTTTGCCCTTAGTTCTTGTATCATTTTTCATAATAGCAGCTTTAAAGTCCGTGTCAGATAATCTGGCATCTATACCAGCTGGGTATTGGTTTCTCCTATTAAGATTTTCCTGGTTGTTCCTATGCTGACAAATTTTGGATCGTGTTCTGGACATTTTGCTATGTTATGATAGTCTGGGTCTTGGTTAAATCCTTAGGAGAATGTTGGTATTTGGTTTAGAAGGCAATTGACTCCGTTGGATTCAGGCCACAAATTCTAACCAGGCTTTTGAGGGTTGTGGTTTTAGTGTCAGTTCCATTTTCAAAGCCTTTGAAATGCTATTTATGTCTGTCCTGTGTTTGCTACACCCAGTTGCCAGTCTAAGATTGGTGGTAGTCTATGTCTTATTTCAGTTCCCAGAGCTTTTAGTATAATGTTTAGGATCAGATCCATGTATATAAAGCTCAGGAGTAAGCCCAGAGTTTATAAACAACTTTAGCGGTCATCTCTCCAAATTTTTCCCTTTCGATTGATATCCCCAGTACTTTCTGGCCAGAAAGGTGGAGATCTAGTTGTCCTTCTTTCTTGTGCACCTTACATTACCACATCCTCATCCAGGGTCAAGGAACAGGAGGACAAAGGAAAAGGAAATGGATTTGTCTAACCTACATGGGACCACAGATCCTGACACAGGAAGGTTTCATCCCTCAGAGATGTATAGTTGTGAGTCCCCCACTGTGACACTACCACTGATAGGATACCCCTAAACTAGAGGGTTTCCTTGTGAGCTTCCTCTATCCATGCTGATGCTCACTTCCAAATTTCAGGATGAGTTGAGTCTAGGCCAGTTACTAGAGGAAACAAAAAGGTAAACTCACTGTCAGTTTGGTTATACTTAAAGTTCTGATCTTCTCCAATTGCTCTGCTGTTTGTTCTTCATAGTTCTCAGATAGCTGGTCAGTGCATTCTTTCCAGGATTTATAGCTGCATTCAGTGACAAAGAATAAATTGTGCTTACTGTGTCTTATCCAGCATTAAAAAAAAAACCGATGGTTAATTTCTGAACAAAGTTCATGAGTATGCCATAAATAATAAGATGATAGTAAATATAGTAGTGAAATACACCATACTGCAGTTCCGCTTAAGCCATGGCATTTTGTTCTTCATTTGAATATAAGATCCTTTAATATAAATAAAAGGTATTTATATAAATATAAATTACATCCCGTTGCAACTCATTCGTTCAATATAAGAAATATTTATAGAACAGCTACTTCAATCAAGGCAATTTACTAGTCACTACAGATATAATACTATTTCACATGGTGTTGGAGGCAAACCAGTTGTGTGGCATTGTAAAAGCAAAGGTACAATAGCTATTCTATTGTTATTATGACAATTGCTTTATTTGGAAGATCCAGTCATCATCTAATTTTAGCCTTGTATTCTTAATTCAGCAGGAAGTCATGTTTCCAATATTTAGGAAAAATTACTATTTTGACAGATTGATCAGCTATTTCTTCAAAACCCTGGGTAAGGCCTATTTTTTCATCCAACTGTTGAAAAGTATCCACATTTTTACCTCTCTGATCTATGGCTCTTTTTTGGGTACCCAATTACATAATTCATCTGCTTTCTTAAGGAGTGAGTAGTTAAATCACTCTTTTGCTATATCACTAAAGATTATTTTCCTGAACTATTGTGAATATTATTAACTGGTTTATTTACTATTTTTGTGAGAAACATTAGCAAATTCAGCATGTGAGCAGGCTTTATCAACCAAGCCTACAAAACCCAGACTGTAGATAAACAAAAGCCTGAAGAAGACTTCTTTATTGGAAGCAACAGATTTTATTAGCATGATCAAGGGTTAGGATTGCTTTTTGGTTTACTGAATGAAAAGGGTTCATCTTATCAGATATTCAATAAATACAAAGTAAATGATGAACTGGTGAACTTTAGTAATATTCAATAACCTGGAGTCATTGCTAAGTTTGGCATCATTAAAGAAAAGTTCTGCCTAAAGGAGGTACATCAGAGTTTTTGTTTGTTTGTTTTAAGATTTATTTATTTATTTGATTTTTTTGTGTTATGTTCAATTAGCCAACATATAGTACATCATTAGTTTTTGATGTAGTGTTCAGCAATTCATTAGTTGCATATAACACCCAGTGCTCTCACAACACATGCCCTCCTTAATGCGCATCACCCTGTTACTCCCCACTCCCTCCCTTCTATAACCTTCAGTTTGTTTCCCAGAGTCCAGAGTCTTTCATGGTTTGTCTCCCTCTCTGATTTCTTCCTGTTCTGTCTTCCGTCCCTTCCCCTGTGGTCCTCTGCATTACTCCTTATGTTCCACATATGAGTGAAATTATATTTATTCGAGACAGAAAGAAAGAGAGAGAGAGAGCATGCAGGGTGGAAGCGGAAAGTCAGAGGGAGAGAGAAACCCAAGTAGATTCTGTGCCGCTGAATGTGGAGCCCAACACCGGGCCCAATCTCAGGACCCTGAGATCACAGCCTTCCTTGATAGGATCATGATTCTAAGATCACAACCTGACCCAAAACCAAGAGTCTGATGCCCAACTGACTGCGCCACCCAGGTGCCCAATATCAATTAAAAGCCTGTGCATAAGCAAAGGAAACAGTTAACAAAACCAAAAGACAACTGACAGAATGGGAGAAGATATTTGCAAATGACATATCAGATAAAGGGCTAGTGTCCAAAATCTATAAAGAACTTAGCAAACTCAACACCCAAAGAACAAAGAATCCAATCAAGAAATGGGCAGAAGACATGAACAGACATTTCTGCAAAGAAGACATCCAGATGGCCAACAGACACATGAAAAAGTGCTCCACATCACTCGGCATCAGGGAAATACAAATCAAAACCACAATGAGATATCACCTCACACCAGTCAGAATGGCTAAAATTAACAAGTCAGGAAATGACAGATGCTGGCGAGGATGCGGAGAAAGGGGAACCCTCCTACACTGTTGGTGGGAATGCAAGCTGGTGCAACCACTTTGGAAAACAGCATGGAGGTTCCTCAAAATGTTGAAAATAGAACTACCCTATGACCCAGCAATTGCACTGCTGGGTATTTACCCTAAAGATACAAACATAGTGATCCGAAGGGGCACGTGCACCCGAATGTTTATAGCAGCAATGTCTACAATAGCCAAACTATGGAAAGAACCTAGATGTCCATCAACAGACGAATGGATAAAGAAGATGTGGTATATATACACAATGGAATACTATGCAGCCATCAAAAGAAATGAAATCTTGCCATTTGCGACGACGTGGATGGAACTAGAGGGTATCATGCTTAGCGAAATAAGTCAATCGGAGAAAGACAACTACCATATGATCTCCCTGATATGAGGGAGAGGAGATGCAACATGGTGGGGTTAAGGGGGTAGGAGAAGAGTAAATGAAACAAGATGGGATTGGGAGGGAGACAAACCATAAGTGACTCAATCTCACAAAACAAACTGGGGGTTGATGGGGGGAGGGGGGTTGGGAGAGGGGGGTGGAGTTATGGACATTGGGGAGGGTATGTGCTATGGTGAGTGCTGTGAAGTGTGTAAACCTGGCGATTCACAGACCTCTACCCCTGGGGATAAAAATATATGTTTATAAAAATAAAATTAAAAAAAAAAAGCCTGTGCATGCTTTAGAAATAAAATATACATGTCTGTAATTAAAAAGTTCACTAAAGCAGCAAATGCTACTCACTATAAAATGAGAAGGCAAAATTCCCCTCAACTCTGCTCCTTAGGAGCAAAAAACAAACAAACAGAACAAAAAACAAACAAAAAAACTAGAGTAAGAAGGATTCAGAATAAAATTCTGGCTCTTACTCATTCTCTTTCAGAATCTTGAGCAAGTCACTTAGTTTCTCTAAATCTTAGTGTATTCACCTATAAAACAGGATTATAGTATAACTTACTTCATACAGTTGCTACAAGGATAAGATAATATGAGAACACTTAATGCCTGGCCCACAGTACACAGTAAATGATTGTTATTATGATCACTAAAGGAGTTATTTAGTAGAGTTCAGCATTTTGTCAGAAAGGGAAAATCTTTAAGTGGCAAAGACATCTCTGGTGATTATATCCAAGCTACTTATCTGGCAATGTGATTTTTTTTTCCCTCTCATCATTATAGAATATGTGTGGATTTGAGGCTTCTATAATATTCTCAATTAGAAGTAATAACAATATAGGGAAGTTCGTTTCTATTCCTTCCTACTATTCTCTTCAATGCCTGTTTATTCACTTTTCCCCCACTCGTTTATTTGACATTAATTGAGCCTACCAAATGCCAGGCACCATGCTAGACATGGTGAATAAAAAGATAATTAAGACTCAGCCTATCTCTAAAGGGCACCCAATCTTTAGCAGAAAGATAAACATTGACATCAGAAATTCAGTGGTGTGTTGGAGACATCTTGTATCTTTTCATAATAGCCAGCTGTTGAAATTCCAGGAATTTTTCAATTTGTTAAAAACACTGGCATTACTTAAAAAATGACATAAGTGTATAATTATATTAAAATACAGGTAATATTAGAAACTCATCACCATCATTTTGCTACATTTTACTATTATCTATGCATTTGAGTTTACTTACATCTTTTATTTCTGTATGCTGGAAATCTTACCTAATGGTGTGTTACTATACATCTTTCTCCAATTCCATGCTTCATGATTACCATGGCTGGCTATTTGAAATCAGCCCTGGTAGAGCATTTACACCATGGGAATTGACAAACATTACAAATTATGACTCTTTTCCCTAGAACTACTTTTGTCGAACAGTGCCAGCATAACAATTCTTCCCATGATAACACACTGCGATACGTATCATCAGAGAGATGTATAGGATGCCATAGGAATACAGATGAAGTGATCCGTGAACCACTGACTAGAGAAATTAAAGAAGGCTTTGTGGAGACGAATATTTGCATTGATGACATTTAGAGAATTTGGCTCTTTAGCAACCCCAAGGACTGGAGAAGTTCTTCTGAAAACGTGACAGACTGTATTATTGCTCCCAGCTATTCACTCCATCTTCCTGTTTTATATCCTTACTCAGTGCTTTTGAACTTGGCCTTGTGAACCAATTTAGTAACTGGCATGTTGGTGGATGCGAAGTAAGCCACCTTGATCAGAAACTTTAAGAACCCTTGCATGTGCTTCCAGCTCTCTTGTTCTTAACCTTTGCCTGGAGAATGTAATGATTCATATAAACACAGTTCCTTCATCCTGGGTGCTAGAATGAGAAGACATATAAGGCAGAAATGCAGACAACTCTCACTAATTTCAGCTGATTCTAGGTAGCATCAGCGGGCATGTTAACAGGAATAGAAATTAAATCATTGTTGTTGTAAGTTGTTGATATTGGAGAGTCATTTATTACCACAGCATAATATATTGAAAGCTGTTACTTTTAAGGTGGGATTTAACATTAGCACTTTCCTGCTTACTTATCATTGCCAGGGAAACTTTCTTGTAAGCAAAATGAATGTCTGATATACTCCAAGCGCTTTCGGAACATGTTTAGAACCTTCTTCCACGGAATTTCTCCTGATGGCACAACGTACAGGTAGACTTTGGTATAGCCACTTCTAAGAGCAGGAAACTATAGAAAATAGATGGTAAGAATTCTAAAATCACACTACCTGTATTACAGTTTTTGCTCAAAGCCAACACTGTGTAAAACTCAAGCATGCATATATCATCAAAGAGTTAAAACAAGAAGGGACCTACATAGTCACATCATGTAGCTCCTACATTTCATGGTTAGTAAAGGCAGGGCTCAAGGCAGTTGAGTGGTTTTTGTAAGAAGTGAGCTAAGAAGCTGCCACACAGCTCCTGTTCCCTAATTTCCAGTGTAGATTCCTATCTTCTACATCATCATCATCATCATCATCATCATCAATGAGTAACATTTGTTACATACTTGCTGTGAACAATACTCTGAATTAATTGCTTTATACATATAAAGTCATTTAACCCATGTAACTTGTTTAATAAAAGTGAAAAAAGAGGTAAGCGTTACTAATACTTATTTTTAAATAATAGAAAGCTTAAAGAACTCACCCGTGATCACACAGCTTTAAAGTGTCATTAGGATTCATAGCCTCACATTTTACCACTGGGCCAAGTTTGCCTCACTCATACTGCTCCCTGAAGTACTAAGAGATTTGAACTATAAACAAGACATTCTTTTCTTTCTGAGAGCCAGCATGGTTTTTTCTTACAAAGGTCACACTGTTGCTTTAATCTGAATAAAGCTATATTTTATTTTGAGAGCTGCATCACTTCTCAAATTACTATCTGCTCTAATCAAAACTACCTCCTCAGAAGACAGCCTTTTTTTTTTTTTTTTTTTTTTTTTGGAGGGAGGGGTATTTTTTTTTGGTTTCTAGCTTTGACTTAAAATGTTCTCTTCAAGATTACTAGAAAGTAATGACCAATAACTTGGTAGAAGTCCATTATAGAATTATAATATGTGCTAGAGAAGGGAATCGATATTTTTTGGAGAGTTACCACCTTCGAGTCCATGTCAGGAAAGGAAATGTATAAATGTGCCCAATAGATAAAAATGTTTATTTTCCCATTTTATTGGTTAAGCCAACCAAAGTCTCTCTCCTTTCACATTCAGAATTTTTAAAAACTTGCAAGGATCAGTTTACAGTAACTTTTGATGTTAACCAGATATGAGTTGAGAATATTTTGACATTGGAGAATGCTCATGAAATTAGCCTAAGGCTTAGGTTTTTCTTTTGCTTTCAGAGGAAGCTCCCTGAGAGCGGAGGGAAAATGGTCTCATTCTTTAGGTTTCTTGATTGCTTTCTTTTTCCAATTCACCTTGCATCTGAACACATGGTTTTATGAAAGAATTCCACAACAAATTGGAAGTTAATCCTTAGGGTCACTAAATTACCTGATGGAATTATTCTCCTATTCTCCATGTTGCCTCTATTCCCCCAGTCCTTTCCCAGAGCTTTCCACCTTTGGAACAAAGTGCCAAGGAAGTGCAGCAGTCTAGGAACTTGACAGAAAAGCATCCTGGTGCACCCCATCTATCTCAAAGCACCCTCAAGTAGATCAATCCATGCTATCATCAAAATTACATATATTTTTTGAAGCAAAAATCGAAACCATTATTGTTTTTTATTTGTCTTCGGAAACACTGGAGCACAGAGAATGTAGGGAAATTGCTCCAAAATATCAAGAAAAGTATGACTGATAAAATCGTAGAACCTAATGTACTTTTTTTAAAATATATTTTTTCAAGATTTTATTTATTTATTTGTCAGAGAGAGAGAGAGAATGCACAAGCGGGCAGAGTGGCAGGCAGAGGCGGGGAGAGAGAAGCAGGCTCCCCGCGGAGCAAGGAGCCCAATGTGGGACTCGATCCCAGGATCCTGGGATCGTGACTTGAGCGAAAGCAGCGCCCTAACCTACTGAGCCACCCAGGCGACCTAACGTACATTTTTTTATCAAGAGACTAAAGCCTCTCGTTAATCTTTTCACTTCAGTTTAGCTCTTAGCATTTCTTTTGTGGATAAGTATTTCTTATCCACAAAACATTCTGATCCCCTGTATCACCTACATTTGTATAGGGTAAAATCTCATGATCATTTGGTGTTCAGCGAAGTGAAGAAAGAATAAGAACAGAGCTTTACTGAGTTTTCCTGAACTGCTTTTACTTTTGGATGAAAATCCTTTTTATATAGGAATTATCTCTGTCTTTGAGATTTGCCACCTGGTGAACAGAAGTTAGTCGAGAGTTTACTTATATTAATACTAGAATTCATTCACTGAGCTTTCTTTAATAAAAAAAAAAAGAATAGAATTAGGAATTATGCTAAAGAGAGAAGATATCATAAATGGTGTAGCAACTTGTTTTGATGATTAAATTTAATTCTAGGCCTTTGGTTTAGAAAACTGTTTTTAATATCTCTGCTTTAGAATTTGGTCTAGTAGAATATGCTAGTTTCTTTTATTTCTTTATAAGCTTACATCTTTCTCAACCATTCATACACACACACACACACACACACACATATACATATATACACTTTATTTTTTTATTCAATTGTTACTTTAGCAGTGTCTGCAATTAAGAACCAGCTCACTAAATGAACTGTAATTATTGCAAATTGTGGTAAGCACCAGTAATTAAAATGTTGCAGTAATGCTAGCCAGCTTTGCTAGATGCCCTTTGAGAGTAGCATAAAATGATATTATGTCTTTAACTGGTATTTGTATTACAGATGAGAAAACCTGGAAATTCAGGCCTTCAGACTCCTTTGGCTGTCTTTAGAGCATAATGTAAAGTGGGGATTAGCAGTTATCTAGTGAATTCAAACTGGGAAGATAGTTAATTTGGTTAATTCCCCAGCAAAAGTGGCTTTTTCTTTAAAATGTAGAATTTCTTTAAAATGTAGAATAGTCTTTAGGGCATAAACATACATGGCTTCCCCACGAGGGGAAAATGAACAATAAACTCTAATCTCTTCTTTGTGTTTGCAAGATGCTAATAGTGAGCCTTCTGGGTACAAAAGCAAGACAGAACTCCTTCAATACGCACCCATCTTTTGAGGATCCTCACCCAGCTGCTACCCCCAGTGAACTCTCCAGCTGTGTAGTCATTTGGCAGAGTGCACTGTTATGCATAACTTAAGCTATTTGTGTGTGA
The DNA here is from genome assembly GCF_002288905.1 of Enhydra lutris kenyoni. Classification (NCBI taxonomy): domain Eukaryota; kingdom Metazoa; phylum Chordata; class Mammalia; order Carnivora; family Mustelidae; genus Enhydra; species Enhydra lutris. The sequence continues at coordinate 14,147,418 of NW_019154103.1, read as the reverse complement.
CTCCAATACAACTGGTGAATATAGCCTGTCCACAAGGAAAGCCCTTAACTTATTGCAAATGAAAAACAATGGATTCAATGGTCGTGTGGTCATGAAAATGATCTAAATTTCAGTTTTAACATTGACTGGATCCTTTTGTTGACATATTTGATTATCTGCTTCTTTTCCACCTTTGCTCAAGGTGATCCAAAAAAATGTCATCTGATTAACCAAAGGTTGTGAATTAGAGGAAGACTAGGTAATATATTTGTGAAAACAGTGCTAATGAATAAGTCATACATTTGATAAGATTTAAGTTCAATGAATCTCCATAAGGGCCTTAGAGAATACAGAGATTTGGAGTTGGGGATACTGTTGTCATGTTACAAAGTGAAAAACATTTGCTACCTTGTGATCCTGAAAATTGTCTGGTATCCCCAAACATTCCAATTACAAAATCCAAGGCACAGGTCTTCCCATCCTGACTGTGATAGGTTATTGGATGTTGGAATAATTTTCCTACCACAAACAATTGTGAATCTAGGGAAAAAGTAAAATCAGCTGATTTTAGACTTCATATGACAGAACAGCAGGTTTGATCTTTGCAAACAGGTAAACAGGTGGAGTCAGTTTTACACCCACCCCAGCACTCTGCCTGGGGGTGTTTCTCAGATTGAAGCATAGGGAAGTAAGAGTCCAAACAGAGAACACTGGTCTCTCCAGGCAGAGAAAAGAGAAACCGGATTTATGGCTGCTGAGGTGACCAGAATTTTAAAAAGCAGGATATTAGAAAACAGGGAGTAGCTTCAAGAAGAAGCCCTATATCCGCATAGTTGTACCCTTCCATCTTTCGCCAAGTAATAAGCTGAGTATACACAGGGCAAAACTCCATGGGACCTGGAAAACCACAGTTACTGAGGGTCTGTGAGGTGATAGAGATTGTAGAGGATAGTCAGTGCTGGAAGACTTTGGAATCCATCTCTCTGAAAAAACCCAGTCATTCAGCTGAAACCATAGCAAGACCATACCATAAGAGAAGGACAAGCCCAGCCCTAAAGGAAGGGTTAATTCTTAGAACATTTTAACAGAGCATAAAACTAAGCCTCAACAAAATCAAATTGTGCTACCACCAAATTAACTGCTGCTAGAACAAGTCTCAACAGTTTTTAAAGGCAGCATAATTTAGACTAAGACACAATTCATAATGCCCAAAATTCAATAAAAAAAATTATTGGATGTAAAAGAAAACTTTTTAAAATGTGACACAGAACCGGGAGAATTACAGTGGACAGAAACAAACCCAGGTGTGACAGGGGTATTGGAGTTAGCACGCAGGTCTTTAAAATAGTTGTTATAAATATATTGATGGGTTTAAATAAAAAGATAATGTGCAGGAAGCTAGAAATATATTTTTCAACAGGGAAATATAAACAATGAAAAAGTGAAAAATTTAAAACTGAAAATAATATAAGTGAAATAAACATTCCAAATGCATAAGCTTAATAGGAGATTGAACACTTAAGATAGTTAATAAAAACTATCCATATTGAAGTACAGAGAGAAAATCATTGACTTGCGGCACAGATCAAATGGCCCTATATGCATGTGATATTGTAGGAGACAGGAAATGGCAAAAGAATTCTATAGAGAAAAAATATCTTAACAGTGGTCTCCACTTCGTGGGAAGAATTTACTGGGAAAGGACACGAGGGAGATTTTTGGGAAGACGAAAATGTCCCTTGTTTTGAAAAGGGTGTGAGTCACAGAGTTGTATTTGTCAAATCTCATTGAACTACATTCTTACAGTCTATTCATTGAAATCTTCTTTACCTTTTACTCTCAGTGTGACAAATTGTTAGTGTCATCTCTTCTCTCTCTACTTTTTTTATAGACTCTTTCAGTGTTCCTTTTCTTAACCCCACGGTTAAATATTCACGTTTCTAAGTTTCTGTCCTTGGCCTTCTCTTATTTCCACTTCATACATTCTCTTGGGACCTAAGATATGATTAGTACAGTACAGGTGTTCAGTGCTTGATAGGTAGATGGATGCATGCATAGTTGGATGGATGGATGGATGGATGGATGGATGGATGGATGGATGGATAACGAGACAAGTAATGAGTCCTCTCCTATTTACTTTCATTCAGTTTATGTGTCGGGCACTTTTCCAGGTGCTGAAGGCACAGTTGTGAACAAAGCAGAAAAAAAAAATTCTGTCTTCTAGTGTTCACATTTTATTTATAGTGAAGTCTTGGTGCAACTTCCAATTTCAGGTTCACGTCATTTCCCAAATTGGAGCACACCTATCTCCGAGTTGTACCTTGTAAGTCAATGTCAGCATAAAATTATTAAGACCTATATCTGATTTGTTATTCCTATATATTTTTAATATGTAATATACATAAATTTATATGCATTTTTGTCATGTTCAACCATATCTGTACCTTAATACCCTATGCTCTAGTCATATAAAATTATTTTCTATTTAACTCTTTCACTGAGTATTTTTGCATAAGGGATTCCTTCAGCCTAGACTATCCTTGCTCTTCTCAGTCTTCACCTTCAGTGTCTCCTTATAGAATTCTTACTCCTTCTTCAGAGATGCTTAAGAGATTTCTTAAGATTTTCTTTTCAAGGTTTCTTTTTAATACTCCCCTTAATTATTGTGTACAGGTTTATCTATAAGCTGGGTGCTGGCACAGGTTACTCAGCCATAAACAGACTATACTCTGAACGTAAAAAAAGGATACAGTAGAAGAATTAGAGTTATAAGACCAAATAAAGCACTGTTGGCCCAAAAGATTCTATTCAGGAGAGAGCAGTGAGAAAAGTAGGATGTTCAAATGCAGAGGTGGAACCCAGTGTTCAGGAGTAAAGATTTCCAGGGACATGAGCCAGCTACCAAGTACAAGACTGGACTCCATCTATACTAAAAATCTCAGAGGCACAAGTCTCTTCTAGGGGCTTCATATAAAAAGGGCTATAAGTCAACAGCTGGCTGATTAAAATTTATGTAAGGATAGCTAATGGCCAGGAGAATGGGACATGGGGAACACTTTTGCCCTCAGACACAAAAGAGACCTATGACAAAATTTAATGCACAGTAGACTAGAATAATTCTGTTGCCATTTAACTGGCTATGTGACACAGGCAGCCGCTGTGGGTGACTTTGGGGGCACAGTCTGATACCCTCTCCAAAAAGGAGTTTGTTACACTACTTGTTAGATTGTTTACCTTTTGGGGCAGTAAGGCCCTGGATGGAGGTTATACTAAGTTCTTCTCTCTATCTACTATTATGTGTGGCCCATTGTAGGCACTGAAAGTTCCCTTTTAGCAATAAATGAACAGTTTTCAGTGAGTGGAGCAGTATTCACACAAAGCTTTCTTTAGTCCTTAGACATGCATTCTTTATTTGGGATTGTGATAGGTTTTGTTGCCATGAGAACATTTTACCACGAGAACATTGTCAAGACAGTAATCTAAAGATGTCACATCCAAATACCAAGCAAATAGATCAGTTCAAAATCAGTTAATACTCTTTATATTATATAGATAAATGATACTTTATTCTTTATTTTTCATTTCATAACTGATTATCTTTTTTTTTTAAAGATTTTATTTATTTATTTGACAGACAGAGATCACAAGTAGGCAGAGAAGCAGACAGAGAGAGGTGGAAGCAGGCTCCCTGCAGAGCACAGAGCCCGATGTGGGGCTCAATCCCAGGACACTAAGGACCATGACCTGAGCCGAAGGCAGAGGCTTTAACCCACTGAGCCACCCAGGTGCCTCCATAACTGATTATCTTAATGTCATTTATAATTATCCTAGTTTATGAAGCTGTTCTCTGCCCTTGGTAAGAATGGATTTCCTGGGTATTTCATAGCATTTTGCCCATGTTGTTCTGTGGAACACTGCTTCAAGATGTTAATAGATGCACTATGTAAGGATATAGGTTTTAGAAGTGCAGCCATCCTGATCTCTGTCTAAAAGATTCACAGTGCACGTTAATATGCTAAAGTCTCCAAGAAGCCCTGAGGGGCGGGGGGAGAAGGTGATTTTTAGCACACAGGTATCCAAAGAGTTTATGACAAAACACTTTCTTCATGACAAATAAGGAACATTTGGAGCAGAGCTTCCTGAGAGTAACAGTTTAAGAGATTTCTTCTAAAGAATAATAATTATTGGGGCACCTGGGTGGCTCGTGGGTTGAGCCTCTGCCTTTAGCTCGGGTTGTGATCTCAGGGTCCTGGGATTGAGGCTCGCATCGGGCTCCTTGCTCGGCGGGGAGCCTGCTTCCCCTTCTCTCTCTGCCTGCTTGTGATCTCTCTCTCTGTCAAATAAATAAATAAAATCTTAAAAATAAAAGAATAATTATCTTCTTTAGACACAGAACCAAATATAATGAAATCGTGACAGCATTTGGAGTCAGAAGTCATAGGTTTCAGTCACCTAAACCGGTTACAAATTTGTCATCTGGGAAAGTTCTTTAACCTCTTTGAAGATTACAAAGGCTATCCTGCAGGTATAAGATGCTCAACAAATACTGGTTTTATTTTTCTTATTTTATAATCCCCTCCCACATTCTGATGATGAGACCAAGTACCAGACTGTGGGCCCAGCTGGAGTTGACCATCCCTTAAGGGATGGGCCTCCCTGATAGCACCTGTGCTTCTAGAGAGCCAGGTGGGGTACAGTGATATTGAGACTAGGCAGGAGATAGGTGGGGAAGTGGTTAGTCCACCCACACGTTCTCACATGCTGCAAAATGCAGCTGGTGATTATTCTCTCAAGAGAAGGCTACTAGCACGCATATCAATGAAAATAAATCCTCAGGTCTAGTTTGGCACGGGTGCCTTAGTGACTAGCCCCTATTTAGGGAGGTCAACAAGGAAGTTCTCTCTTTTTCTGTGAAACAATCATAAAATCAGCCAGAAGAGTTAAGGTTAATACTTTTCAAATATAATACCTGGAAATTTCTTTAGGCTATAACTACAACATCATCTGTAAGCTTTTTCTGTATTAAATTATCCAATGCTAGTTACAAATCAAAATGTTGAGCAAGTACTAAAACTTTAAATATGGTTTTCCACAAATTTTAAACAGATGCAGCTTTAACCTAAAAGCCTTTCATATCCATTTCCTCATTCTGCTTGTCCTAAGAAATGACTAGCATGGACATTTTGGTGAAAGGGGTGTCCTGACTAAAATGGAGCTTAGTTTCTCTGAGACTACCAACCCTCTGTACCCTCTCTCCCATCCCATCCCTCCTCCCATGACCCATCCTCGGCCCATGGCAAAATGTGAGCAAAAGCACATGCCATGTAGGCTGTGGCTTTTCTAGAAAAAAAAAAAGTCCCCTTTGTCAATTTTCCTCACACATCAAACATACCTTTACAAGGATGACAGCAAATTGAGCAATATAGGCTAAAAGATGCAAAAGACTGAAAATTAAATGTTTAAAAAATAAAACTATGTTTTTCTCTTGGAAATCAAGAGTCATGACATGCGATCCAGAACTCAGATGTTTCTAGGGAATAGTTCTATTGTCAAACCCGATGTCAGATAAATTGTGACTCCAGATGAGAAGGATGCCTGGGTAAGGCACACAGCAAGTTTTGTAAAAGAAAAGACAACCTAGAGCAAATATGTTACCCACCCACCTTTCCTTTCTTCCTTTCTTCCTTCCTTCCTTTCTTCCTCTTTCCTTCCCTTCCTTCCTTCCTATCTTTTTCTTTCTTTTCCCTTCTCTCTCTCTCTCTTTCTCTCTCTTTCTTTTGTAATGAGCATATGAAGTAGTTCCAGATGGTGAGCAAGTGGCCAGACTCAAACAAGTTACTAAGCTTGCTGGCATAAGAGAACCTGCTTAGCGGTGACACACAAGTACTGAATCCCCACAGTCCTGCTTCCTGGTGAAAACTGGAGAGAGCAAACTAACAATAGAGAAATGAGTACTGTAATTTATCTTGGAGGCCATTTAGGTTGTTTATCCCAAACTACATTTTGATTCCAGTTACAGTTTAATTATGAGTATTTGTTCTCTAACAGAGACTAAACAAAGGGTAACTATTTTCTTTTATCTTTTTCTTTGTTATGAAAATTTCAGTTTCATGTTTGTCTCTCCTCTCTCCTTAAATAGTGTCTCATGCTATGTAAACGCATTCAGCTCAATTTCTTCCCATTCGGATGAAGTCTCTAAAACTAACAATAAGAGCAGGAGCTTTTACATATAAGAAATGTGTGACTTAATAATGTCTTATATATTTCTTTGAGCTTTTATTACGTATATCTGATGAGTCACTTCAGTTGTAAAGACTCCGGGCATCAAACAACTGTCATAAATTTTGACAGTGGAGGAAACCCACTAAGTTTAAGTACCGCTCTCCAGCTGTAACTGGCAAGGTGTTTTTGTTTCTGATCATGAAATGGGAAATTAAAAAGATACAGAAGGAAGGTGGGTTATGCTCATTCTCTTTCGTGTACCTCCCACCGTTTCTTTTTTTTTTTTCTTTAAAGATTTTTTTTTTTTTTAATTTATTTGACAGACAGAGATCACAAGCAGGCAGAGAGAGAGAGGAAGGGAAGCAGGCTCCCTGCCGAGCAGAGAGCCCGATGCGGGGCTCGATCCCAGGATCCTGGGATCATGACTCGAGCCGAAGGCAGCGGCTTTAACCCACTGAGCCACCCAGGCGCCCCCCTCCCACCGTTTCTGTCCCAGGCCAGCAGTGATGAATTTGCTTTGTTTCAGAACCCATAGTCCACTTGCAAAACATGTTCTGTATCTGGTTTTACAGCTGCTCAAAGGTTAGTTTCATCCCATAATTTTTGTCAAATAGACTGCTGAGGAGTAAAACACCCTACACAATGCTTGCTGCTACTTTTTGTCATGGGAAATCACATTTTCCCCCTCTATATGCTATAGATGGGCACCCTGTGACTTGCTCGGCCATCTCTGGATTCTGCCTAAAGTGTAGTGATGAAAAATATTTGATGATCAGTTCTTTCTTGGTAGAAAAGATACTTCTGGTTTGGGTTGAAACTAAATTCTATATTGCTTTAAAAATAAATTGGTAATTAAAATTTGAAAAATATATAAAACATTGTATGCAATAATTTAAAAAGAACTTCTTTACTATAGAGAGCCCATAATTTTGATATTTAATATTCACTTTTCCTGACACAAGAGTAATACATTTTAATTGTTTTCATCTATCACTTGCATTATTGATCAGTTTTTTTTTTCTTTTTTAAATAAACCTTCATTTATCTATTTTTGGGTTAATTATTTTTTTGTGATTGTTCTCCAAAAAAAACTATTTCCACTGCCATCTGTGTTTTGCATTGTCTTGCTTTTCATTTCATCATGAAAGGTTTTCATATTTCAGTTTATGTCAACTAGGATCCTCATGTGGTTTCAACATAATTGATACACATTTATTGAACGAGAAAGAAATGGACAGTTTATCAGTAATAATCTGCATTTCATTCTATATGTAACAGTAAGTGTATACATTGTATTAAGTTGGTTTTATTTTTCAAAAGTTCATCTATGGTCTTTGAATAATGAAAGGTATTCTGAATATGTGCATACTCATCAAACTTGATGCAGACTCCAACTCCTCTGTCCATAGCTCATAGACTTCACATGACACCACAGGTTATCAGGGAGGGGTTGAGGGCATTCACTTTGGATTTGCAAATCTCAATTTAGTATGTACTTACTAGCTGCCAGATGCTCAAGTTGCTTAAATTTCTGAGTCTCACTTTTCCAACCCTAAAATAGACATAATATTTATCGCATAGGTTTATCAGGAGGATTATAAAATATAAATGTATTTCAACGATCACTTGAAAACAAATGGTTCCTTCTATAAGGTAATGTAACTTTTAATTTGAAATATAACTATGTTTACTCTCAAGAAATTTCAGGAAAAAAACAAGATTAAGAGTACAATATAAGAAAAGTAAATAATAGATAAAGAATAACTTACTGAAAGTGTATTTCTTAATAAATTACTCTGTATTTACTTAGTGTAGGTGCATGCCACCCATACAATCATGAGCTCATATACTATGTTCAGAACTCTGCCATTTGGCTTGCGGTGAGAGACTCATAGCGTTACCTTCACTGATGCACCAGCAAGGTCCCCAATCTTATAGTCAGTAAGTTAATACAGAAGGTCAAAATGCAGATACAGCATTGGAGAGACAATCTTACAATATGATTGATTATAATGCAGCTTTTCTGGAAATACATTTTTGGAGGAACGAGTTCATCATCTGGACTATATGGTTCAAAAACTGAGTATCTGGTGACTCCGGTTGCAACAAACATTTATCAAGTGTCCGCCAGGAACTAGGGAAGGCGCTGGGGAAGCAATAATGAGGAGAATACAGATTCCTTTCCTTAAGGATATCACTGTGTCTTGAGACAGACACATAAATATTTGGAACATGCTCATTGTTACTAGAGAAAATGTGAATGGCTTATGAAGACAGTGAAGAGTATGCATCCCAGGCCCTCCTAAGCCAGTCTGTGGGAAAATTCTTGGAGGAGGTGGTACTGTCGGAAGGGATGCATGGATGAAGAGACAAGGCCACAGCTTGATAACCAAAGGATAATATGCTTCAGTCATGAGCTCTCTTTAGTTTCTATAAGACACAGGAATCAATATCTAAGCAACATTGACTTGAACATGGTAGGTAAGCAAAAGAGCCTATGAAGGCTTGGATAAAGTGGAAGGGAAAATCTCAACTGGAAGCTAGCTTACCTTTTGTTTTCCATATAGTGCTTTTGCTACTGTTCTAGGACTGGTTTAAAAACACATTTTTTTTATTTTTTATTTTTTTTTTTTTAAGACAGAACACATGTGTGCAAGTTGGGGGAGGGTGCAGAGGGAGAGGGAGAGAGAGAATCTTAACCAAGATCCATACCCAGCATGGGTCCCACTGTGGGGCTCAAGGTTGGGACCGTGAGATCATGAGGCAAATGTGAGAACCCTGAGCCAAAATAGAGTCTGACACTTGACCAGTTGATCCACCCAGGCACCCCCGAAGACAGATTTTCTCTTGTTTTTTTCTCTTGGTTTATTCTTTGCTTTGAGAGTTACTGTGAAGAGTTCATATGTCTCTGCTACTTCTAATTTCTTATCTCAGTTTAATATATATAGAAACTCTCTCCTTTCTTTTTAAATGTAATGAATGAATTATATTTCTCATTTATATATGAAACTACTCCTGATGGACTGCCAGTATTTTAAAATCTATCTCAGTGGGGAGGCATCTGAAAGATATTCTTACCCTCCCAAAGCACTATAATGGTAGTAATTTGGCTACATGCAGGATTCATTTTATATTGCTAAGCCCTTGCAGCCTCCTCAAATTGTCAACAGGAAGTGGGAGTTCCTTGACCACAAAACCTTTGGAATTATTAGTATTTTGAGGCTGCATTGAATGGGATTTCCTAATGTATCTTCTCAGATTTTGGCAACTAGGGCAGTGACCAGAGAATTCTTGATGCTGAGCCCTCGGGTCTGGATCATGTTTCCTTTTCATTATACTGTGGTCTGATGTTGGTAGTTTTTAATTTCCAAAACAAGAAACATCTGTTTAAAACATTTTTTTTTAACAATTGATAGGAATTTCTCACTTACTATTGGGATGAGCTTTGTTGATGAGATAAAATTAATTTCTGTCATTCTTTGGCTCATACTAATTTCCTCTTAATATTTGCTTAAGGTAGTCAGAGTTGTCTTTGAATGCAAAATAATAAATGCAGTGTAGGCAAAAGCATTGATAATGTATCTCAACAAATAGACTATTGTAGTTATAAACAACTAAGTGGGTACATAAAAACTGTATCAGTTTGGGTCCCCTAGAAACAGATAGGAAGACAGAATAAGAACTGCAAGTGATTTTTGGGGAGCAATTCCTGTGAAAGGTGAAGGGGAGAGTGAGCAGAAAGGCAGGGAAGGCTTTCAGATTATGACACAAGCTTGATACCTATGAAAGAAGAGAGGAAAGAAATAAGAGACTGCAGTAAAGAGAGTTTCAGATACCATGTAGGTCTTGGAAAGTCTTAACCAGGCCAATGTGTAGTCCCAGAGCAAAAATGAACCATTGGTGTGGGCTGCATTCAGCAAACAAGACTAGAATCATTTCCCTACTCAGAGACCGAGAAGTTCACCCAGAATACCACCTCAGCAAAGCTGAGGTGGAAGCTAAATATGTATTCTCTCTTGAGGTAGATCCTGAACAGTGTACATCCATGGCTGCCACCCTGGTCTTTCCCAGTATTTTGCTTCATATCATGGAAATCTCACTGACCAGAAAAACATACATAGGAAGGATTTCAAAAACCATTACAGTATAAAAGATTATAGCAGTATTTTTAGTTATTTTGACAAAACAAAGTTTATTGAAAAAAAAATGAATGTCAGAGTCCTACTTAAAGAAAATCCTGCTCTAAGTCAATTATTTAAAATTGGTATTTTTGACCTTAAAATGTCTTAGAGCCTCTTAATTTTTTTTAACACTGATAGAAGTTTGCAAAGATAATTAACGACATATTTTGTTAAAACAAAATTTAGCATTTTATTTCATTGCTGTATTAGAAAAGAGACTAATTATGCTATTTGGGACAACATCGATGGACCATGAAGGCATTATGTTAAGCGAAATAAATCAAGGAGAAAAAGACCAATGCTGTGCCATCTCACATATATACAGAATCTAAACAAAACAAACAAAAAAATGAACTCACAGAGACAGAGAACAGATTGGTTGTTATCAAAGGTGGGAGGTGGGAGATGGGTGAAAAGGGAGAAGATGGTCAAAGGCACAAACTTTCGGTAATAAAATAAATAAGTTATGAGGATATAATTTACAGCATGGTGACTATAGTTAATAATATGTATTATGTATTTAAAAGTTGCCAAGAGAGATCTTAGATGTTCTGTCATAAGAATAAAAATTATAACTGTGTGGTAATCAATGTTAATTAGACTTATTATGGTGACTATCTCACAATATATACAAATATTGAATCATTGCATTGTATACCTGAAACTACTATAATGTTTATATATATATATATATATATATATATATATATATATATAGTATCTCAATGAAAAAGAATTAGAGTATTCTCTTATTCTTATAGTATAAGACAATAAGAGTATTCTTACTATGAAAAAATAAATGATACTGAATAATTTGTGTTAGATGGTATGGGAACTATATAAAGGTAAACTAAACTTGGAGTTTTGTGTCTCTGGAGTTTTCAGCTTTACCTTGTGGTACCAGAATATCTTGATACAGAGGAAGAAAAGAAAAACACATGACCCATCATATATAGTATACAAAGTATATAATAAAACATGTTTTAGAAAAACATTTAATGACAGGAGAAAATAGACAAGACCATTATTAAGAGGAATAAAATAATGAAAAGCAGTTTGAAAATGTCCTCTTATTGCCAAATTTATGTACTACTGTTTTAATAATACTTATTCTAGGGTTTTAGGATTATATATCTGTTTGCTTAGGTTTTATAAGCGTTCTAAAATAAAAATGTATTACTCTTATAATTCTGAGCAGCTATAAATTTTTAGAGTTATAAGTAATTACTAGCTAGCAAGTTTACAGGCACACACAAATGCACACAAAATCACTAATACTTACAATACAACATCAGCAACAAGTCAACAGGTGGAAAAATAATTGACTTTTTTTATTGAAGTATAAGGAACACACAGTGTTGTATTAATTTCAGATGTACAATGATTCAAGTAATTTTATACATTACTCAGTGCTCATCAAGATAAGTATACTCTTAATACACTTTATCTCTTTCACCCGTCTCCCCATCTGCTTCCCTTCTGGCAATAACCACTTTGTTCTCTGTCTTCAAGAGTCTGTTTTTTATTTGTCTCTTTTTTCCTTTGTTCATTTTCTTCTTAAATTTCACATATGAGAGAAATCATATAATATTTGTCTTTCTCTGTCTGACTTATTTCATTTAGCATCATACTCTTTAGGTCTACCCTTGTTGTCGCAAATCTCATTCTTTTTTATGGCTGAGTAATATTCCATTGTATGTATCTGTGTGTGTGTATTCTTCTTTATCCATTAATTTATGGATGTATAAGTTGGTTTCTTCCATATCTTGGCTATTGTAAATAATGCTGCAATAAACATGGGGTTTCATATATCTTTTCAAATTAGTATTTTCATTTTTATTTGGTAAAATACCCAGTAGAGGAATTAATGGATCATATGGTAATTATATTTTTAGTTTTTTGAGGAACCTTCCTAATGTTTTCTACAGTGGTTGCATCAATATGCATTTGCACCAGTGGTGCAGAAGGATTCTTTTTTGTCCACGTCCTCACCAATACTTGTTATTTCTTATCTTTTTGATTCTAGCCATTCTAACAAGTGTTGTGATATTTCACTATGGTTTTGATTTGCATTTCCCTATTGATGAGTGATGTTGAGCATCTTGTCATACATCTGTTGGCTACTAGTTTGTCTTCTTTGGGAAAATGTCTGTTCAGGTCTTCTGCCCATTTTAAATCAGATTATTTGGTGGGGGGTGGTACTGAGTTGTGTAAGTTCTTTATACTTTTGGGCTATTAAGCCCTTATTGGATATATAATTTGCAAATATCTTCTCCCATTCAGTAGACTGCTTTTTTGATTGTTGATGATGTCCTTAGCTGTGAAAAGCTTTTTATTTTGTTGTACTCCCATTAGTTTAATTTTGCTTTTGTTTCCTCTGACTGAGAAGACATTTCTAGAAACATATTGCTTTAAATGATGCTAAAGAAATTAGTGCCTCTGTTTTCTTTCAGAAGTTTTATGATTTCAGGTCTTACTTTAGGTCTTTAGTTCATTTCGAGTTAATTTTTGTATATGCTGTAAGGAAGCAGTCCAGTTTCAAACAAGAGAAAACCCATAAGGCTATCAGCTGATTTTTCAGCAAAAACTTGCATTCCAGAAGGGAGTGGCATGATGTATTCAAAGTGCTAAGTGGAAAAAACCTGCAACCAAGGATACCTTACCTGGCAAGGTTTCATTCAAAACATAAGGGAAGGGGAGCCTGGGTGGCTCAGTGGGTTAAAGCCTCTGCCTTCGGCTCAGGTCATGATCCCAGTGTCCTGAGGTCGAGCCCCACATCGGGCTCTCTGCTCCGCAGGGAGCCTGCTTCCTCCCTCCTCTCTCTCTCTCTGCCTGCCTCTCTGCCTACTTGTGATCGCTGTCTGTCAAATAAATACAAATCTTTAAAAAAAAAAAAAAAAAAACATAAGGGAAGATAGAGTTTCCCGGACAAACAGAAGTTAAAGGAGTTCATCACCACTAAATCAGCCTTATAAGACTTGTTAAAGGTAATGCTTTGAGTGGAAAGGAAACATCATAATCATGAATAAGAAAACTATGAAAGGAAAAAGTTTCATAGGTAAATTCAAATATATAATAAAGAGTAGATAAATCACTTGTAAAACCAGTATGGAGGTTAAAGCATAAAAATAAAAAGAAAAAAAAACAATATAATCAATTATATCTACAAAAAAATCAGTCAAGGGATTCACAAATAAAAGAATGTAAATTATAATGTACATAAAACATGGGGGGAGATAAAAATTTAGTGCTTTTAGACTGTAACTTCAGCAGCCATCAGCTTTAATATAGACTGCTGTATGTATAAGATGTCCTATATGAACATAATTATAACCACAAGAGAAGAAAGGAACAGAGAACTACAAAACAACTGTAAAACAACAACATGGCAATAAATACAAACCTATCAAAGATGACATGTATATACATATATATAAATATAAATGGACTAAGACTCCAACAAAAGACAGAGTGACTGAATGAATAAAAAAGCAAGACCCATCCATATGCTGCCTACAAGAGATCATTTCAGACCAAAAGACACATGCAGATCAAAAGTGAAGGGACAGAAAAACATTTACCATGCAAATGGCATCAAAAGGAAAGTTGGGGTAGCAATACTTACATTGGACAAAATAAACTTTAAAACAAAGACGATAACAAAAGACAAAGGAGGAGACACTGCATAATGATACAGGGAAAATCTAGTAAGAGGATATAACAATTATGTGTCCAACATGTGACACCTAAATACATAAAGCAATTATTAACAGATAAAAAGGAAGAAATTAACAATAATACAATAATAGTAGAGGACTTTAACACCTCATTTACATCAATGGATAGATCATCCAGACAGAAGAGCAATGAGTAAACAGCGGTTGTGAGACACATTAGACTAGATGGACCTAACAAATATATTTAGAATATTCCATTCAAAAATAGCAAATTATAAATTCTTTTCAAGTGCACATTAAATATTCTCCATAATAGATCATGTTAGGCCACAAATTGAATCTCAATAAATTAAAAAATACTGAAATCATATCATGCATCTTTTTTGACCAGAAAGGTATGAAAGTAGAAATCTATCATTAGAAAAAAGTCTGAAAAGAACACAAATACATGGAGCCTAAGTAATATGCAACTAAACAATGACTGGGTCAACCAGAAATCAAAGAAAAAATAAAATACGTGGAGACAAATGAAAACATAATGGTCTAAAATCTTTGGGATGCAGCAAATGCTGTTCTAAGAGAAGTATATGCAATACAAGTCTACCTCAGGAAAGAAGAAAAAATCTCAAACAACCTTATGCCTAATGGAGCTACAAAAAAGAAGAACAAATGAAGCCCAAAGACAGAAGGAAATAATAAAGATTAGGGCAGAAATAAACGAAATAGAGATTAAACAAACAATAGAAAAGATAAATAAAACCAGGAGCTGGTTGTTTGAAAAGACAGCAGAATTGATATACCTTTAGCCAGACTTATTTAAAAAAAAGAGAGAAAGAGAGAGAGAGAACTCAAATAAGTAAAATCAGGAATGAAAGAGAAATAGCAACTGACACCACAGAAATACAAAGGATTATAGGAAAATATTATGAAAATATGAAAAATAATATGCCAAAAAATTGAACAACCTAGAAGAAATGGATATATTCCTAGGAATATATAACCTTCCAAAACTGAATCAGGAAGAAATAGAAAATTTAATTATTTATTTAATTATTTTTATTTATTATTTAATTATTTTGTATTAACATTTAATGTATATATAATGTATTATTTGCCCTGGGATACAGGTCTGTGACTCGTCAGGTTTACACACTTCACAGCACTCACCATAGCGCATACCCTCCCCAATGTCTATAACCCAGCCACCCTATCCCTTCCTCCCTACCCCCAGCAGCCCGCAGTTTGTTTTGTGAGATTAAGAGTCTCTTACAGTTTGTTTCCCTCCCAATCCCATCTTATTTCATTTTTTCCTTCCCTACACCCCACCTGCCTCTTTTCTCACCTGCCCTTTTTCCCACCCTACACCCCCAGCCTGCCTCTCAAATTCCTCATATCAGAGAGATCATATGATAATTGTCTTTCTCTGATTGACTTATTTCACTCAGAAGAAATAGATAATTTGAACAGATTAATTACTACCAATGAAACTGAATCAGTAATCAAAAAGCTCACAAACAAAAGCTCAGGACCAAATGGCTTTACAGGTATATTCTATCAAATATTTAAAGAAGAGTCAATACCTATTCTTCTCACACTATTCCGAAAATTAAAAAGGAAGAAATTCCTCCAGACTTATTCTACAAGGCCAGCATTACCCTGAAACCAAAACCAGATAAAGACACAACAAAAAAGGAAAACTATAAGCCAGTATCTCTGATGAATAGAGATGCAAAAATCCTCCACAAAATATAGACAACCCCAAAGACTCTTCCAAGAAAACTACTAGAACTGATAAATGGATTCAGTAAAGTCACAGATAAAAAATTCATATATGGAAATCTGTTGTATTTCTGTACACTACTAATGAAATAGCAGAGAAATTTAGAGAACAATCCCATTTACAACTGCACCAAAACCAACAAAATTCCTAGGAATAAACTTAACCAAACAGGCAAAAGATTTATACTCTGAAAACTGTAAAACACTGATGAAAGAAATT
Source organism: Enhydra lutris kenyoni (assembly GCF_002288905.1). NCBI lineage: Eukaryota > Metazoa > Chordata > Mammalia > Carnivora > Mustelidae > Enhydra > Enhydra lutris. The sequence continues at coordinate 14,131,360 of NW_019154103.1, read as the reverse complement.
GAAGATGACACAAACCAATGAAAAGATATTCCATCCTCATGGATTCGGAGAACCAATATTGCTAAAATGTCCATACTACACAAAGCAATCTACAGATTTAATACAATCCTTTTCCAGAGGCCAACAGTTTTCACAGAACTAGAACAACAACAACAAAAAAATCCTAAAATTTGTATGGAACCACAAATGTCCCCAAACAACCAAGCAATCTTGAGAAAGAAGAACAGAGAGATACCACGATCTTAGATTTCAAGATATACTATAAACCTGTTATCATCAAAACAGTATGGTACTGGCACAAAAATAGACGCATAGATCACTAGACCAGAATAGAGAGTGCAGAAACAAACCCATGCTTCTTTGGTCAATTCATCTTCAACAAATTGTGCTGGGAAAACTGGACAGCTATATGCAAAAGGAGAAAGATATTTGACATTCACTTTCCTTGCACAATCTAATTGTGTTATATAGTCAAGACTAAGAGGTTGAAATATGTGTATCCAGTTTTGCTTTGGTGAATCTTCTAACTAAAATTATAAAAATCCTCAAATTTATAAACTATGACCCAGAACAAAAATACCAAACTCCACCCAATTCTAATAAATAGCATTGGTTTTTGTGTAGGGTTATATTGTCTCTTCCATCAGTTTTTCTTAAATCTACCTCGTATTTCCTTTGTGCTTATTTTTGTCTTGAAATTCATCCCATATGTTCAATATGTATGAAGAAATAAGGTTGAAAATGCTAGCAGAGGACATATAGGATTTACAATTACAATGAAAAAAAAAACACAGGAATCATTTTAACTCAGTGGATAGAAGATTACAAATATGTACAGGATATATTGTTCAAGAGAAGATATGATTATAAAGGATGACAAAGTTTTGTTCTTTTATGGTTGAGTATAAATGTAAACAGAGAAGAAAACGTGATCTATAACACAATATTTAAGAGTTTGGCTAAAATATTCAACATCTCTTTTGGATACCTATTTTTTTTTTTAAATAGACCTATAGCTTTTTTTTTTTTTTTCAGTGTTCCAAAATTCATTATTTATACACTCTTGATATTAGCTCAGGTAATTACTAGGAGTTACTAGAGAATATATAAAGGTCAGCGCTGGTGAATATATCTGCTGATAACACATTGAATGCAACTAGAATTTGCAGGTGCTTTAGAATCTGAAAGTCATATTAAGTGTCTAGGTGTGAAGTAAGGGACCCATGTGATGTTTGTGTTGAGATCATCCAGGAATGGGAGTTCATGCCTCAACACATTTTCAAAGTAGGTGAAAGAGATAAATATATTCTGGAAAATGATATTCAATAGAATTCATGTCACCAATGAGAAAAGGAATATACTTAGTAGAAAATGCACCCACAGAGCTCTAGCTTGTACCCCTGTCAGTCACCATTGACTTAAAAACAAATGAAGTCATGGATAGACTCTTCTCTTGAGTAGAAAAATTCTCTACATAAGACATAATATTTTCCCCACATTTGATTAGACATAAATTCCTTAAGAGCCAAAAGTAACAGAAAGTTGAGAAATGTAATAGTAATTATAATTTCTATTTCCCTTATCTCTTGATACAACACAGATCCTGTTATTAATGCAAATGCACCCAAAGAAGTATATAAAGAGCAACTGAAGTATTCTACATGGATAACCATCTCAAAGTAGATCATTAAAGTGATTTTTCCTTAAAATGAGATCATCTAAATCAAACAGTAGCATAAAAATATACATTTCATGGGGCACCTGAGTGGCTCAGTCAGTTAAGCGTCCGACTCTTAATTTTGACTCTGGTCATGATCTCAGGATTGTGAGATCAAGCCCCACAGTGGGGTGTACACTGGGCATGGAGCCTGCTTAAGATTCTCTCTCTCTGTGTGTGTCTATCTCTGTCTCTCCCTCTTCCCCTACCCACCCCTCTAAAAAAAATAAATAAAAATATGCATTTCATAAAAATACAAAAAATACAAATTTTGTGAAATGTGAAACATCTTGAATTCTTTATTCCAATAAAAACTTTGTAACTGAAGATAGCTGCTTTAATCCTCTCAGTTTTAAAGCTAAATTAGAGACACAGAATATATCAGGAATAGTTATCGCTTTAGTTTGTCCCATTTAAAGCTTTCATTGTGTAGTATCACAAAATGCTAGATTTGGGATTAGAAAATCTTGATAAAAAGTGTCTCACCTAAGGAATCTTCTGCACGAAAGTCCTAGATCAGTAGCTGGGTCAAAATGTTTCAGTCCTCCCTATGCTGCCTGAGGCTATCAGTCCTTCATCTACTGGAGAAAACCTGAAATTTACACACTTGTTTTTTTTTACAAATTTACAAATTTACAAAATTTTACAAATTTACAAAATTGTATCACCTTTTCCTCTCTTCACGTTTTGTCTAGGAATTTTCTAACTTCTCAGTTTTTTCATGCGTTGAATAGTTCAACCTCTCTATTTCTGCATCAGTCTTTATCACAACTCCTGTCATTATCAGGGTAATTTCTGGGTTCATCTGGACATGGAAACCAATACACCAGTTCTTCTTTTTTGTTAACCTCTGCAAGTTCAATTCCCTTCATCATCTAGCAGTTCAACCATCCATTACCACAGCCACACCTTTGATATAATCATCTTCACAACTGCTGTACTTTTAAAATATTCAATTTTTATCTGTCACTTTCTCAGGATGGTCTTCAGGATTCAGAAATAAAGAAGTCTTATGGAGAAATCAGATTCATATATGTCTTAACAATCTTAAAAGCTATGAGAAAGAATAGATAAGTTACTTACAAAGAAATGACAATTAAACTGACAGCATCAATAGACACCAGAAACAAATGGAATAGTGTTTTCAAAGTGCTAAGGGAAAATGATTGTCAAATTAAACTTCCATGTGCAGAATTAATGAGTGAAGGTGAAATAATGATACTTTTAGACACACAAAGTCTGAGAGTTATTCTGCTCATAGACCCCTATTAAATGAACTACCATATTTCACTGGATTTAAGATGTTATCAATTATATCATGTATCAGCAAAAGAAGAAAAAATGCTTTTTTTAAATTTTATTTTATTTTATTTATTTTTTTAAAGATTTTATTTATTTATTTGACAGAGAGATCACAAGCAGGCAGAGAGGCAGGCAGAGAGAGAGGAGGAAGCAGGCTCCCCTAGAGAGCAGAGAGCCCGATGCGGGGCTCGATCCCAGGACTCTGAGATCATGACCTGAGCCGAAGGCAGCGGCTTAACCCACTGAGCCACCCAGGTGCCCCAGAAAAAATGCTTTTAATCAAACCATGATATGCCCTCAATTGTAAAGTGCATTCTAATTACAGAGATGTTGAAAATATGAAAAACTTATATTTTAGAATAAATTAAATAAAAATGGAGAGAGGAAATACTTCATCAAAAAGGAGTGAACCCAAGAGGTAAGAATAAAACGTAAGACAATATTGAGCAAGGAAAATTGTAAACATATTTGCAAATGCAAACAAGGCCTGACTATAGCTAGCAATAATTACTGTGTGACAAAAAAAAAAAAAAAAAAAAAAAGATTGAGCTAAAATGCCAGTACACAATAACATGGAAGAGAGGGAAGAGATCATGTTAATGTTAGTCTGTGGTCCTTATATTATTTGGAGGAAAGGCTAGCAATACTCCTGGGCATTGTTAAATATTTTAATGGTCACCTGTAAAAGAGGAAATAAAATGTTCTATATTCAAACAGGTAGAATAAAAATATGGAAATTTTTATTTATATAACAAATTCAATATAGCAATGAGAATAAATGACTTAGACCTATTTCTGTAAATATATGTAAATCTCAAAAACAATGATGAATGAAAAAAGCAAGCTATGGTATAATACTGAGAACATAAACCCCTTAATTGTGGTAACTAGCCAAACAGCTACTAGTTACTGATTCCTGAATATTACCTAGGTCCATATATAATCTACCCAACAACTGTCAGAAAAAAACCTAACTTTCCATGCCACTACATAAATACTCAGAAGTTTGGTATATACTAAGAATGTTACTCCACTCTCTTCGCATAACATAGTTACTAAATAATTGAGTTCAGTTTCAGCTCCAGGTGTTCTATCTCAAGAAGAATATTTATCTTTAATCACCACCTCCTACTATTAGTTCCCAATCCTTGTACAACAGCATCTCATATATAGCAGGCATTCAGTGAACTTATTTTTTTTTAATTTTATTTATTTATCTGACAGACAGAGATCACAGGTAGGCAGAGAGGCAGGCAGAGAGAGAGGAGGAAGCAGGCTCCCTGCTGAGCAGAGAGCTAGATGTGTGGCTCGATCCCAGGACCCTGAGACCATGACCTGAGCCGAAGGCAGAGGCTTTAACCCACTGAGCCACCCAGGCGCCCCCAGTGAACTTATTTTTAAAGGAAGGAAATAAGGGAGACAGAGGTAAAGGCTGAGGAAGACAGAGAAGAGTACTGGGAAGCATAGGAAGAAGAAGGAAAGAAAGTTGAGTTATGATGCCAACTCAGGACACTAGTAACCAAACTACCTTTACAACCAGTAGTGCAATTACAACAGGCCGGGAGCTTTTATGGATGCATTTCCTTGATCAAGTAAATGGAGCAAAATTCCGATGAAAGTCATTCTATATGTGTGTAAAGACTTGGGGAATGTATCATCCTTGCATTCTTGGAAAGAATATACTGAGAAGATATTTGCCATCTGTATTCAGTTTGATGAATATAGTTTGTGTAATTCTGGCATGAAGATATCTGGATAGATATTCTACATTTTCACCTGCCAGGAATGCTGAGGTCTACTAAGAGGTTTCATTCTAATAAGAATGAACAAAATAGATGAGTAAGAAGGGAACAGAGTATACTGATCACTTATGTAAGATTATGAAGATCCAAATATAAATTTCTAGTGGTTTCTCATTGTGGAAATAACAATTCCACTGAAATAGGTATCAGTGAATTTGCCCAGAACAGTATATGTAACTTCTTCGACTGCTGTGATTCTACTGACATGTGGGATCTGATTATTTGCTGAGTCAGGTGGGAAAACAGATTTTTTTTTTTAAGTATTTTTAAGATTTAAGTGACAAACTCAAAGTCCACAGTAGCTTTTTTGTTCAGTGGAATATATGATGTTGGCATTTGACTGCCAAAGAACAGTACATGGCTTTCTCATCCTGACTCTATATCTTCAGCATAGCAAAGATTTCTCTTCCCTTGACCTGGGCTTCTAAATCTGGACGGCATGACATCTGGACAAAAGAATAAATAGCGAAACATCTAGGAGGAAATTAGAAATAAATAATACCAAGATTTTCTTACCTCTCTTGACTACATGGGAGGCATGATATTTCTGAGTGATGATAAGAACTCAAATTTGGATGTTTTTCATTTATATGCCACTGATGACTTGTGGACTTCCTTTCAAGAGGAGAAGCTGATAAAATGAAAATATGGTCTAAATATGTATCAGTTCAGTAATTGCAACCAACATACAGATTTTCATATTTTACCCTATATGTGGGTATTATTTAAAAAATAATTAAATTCATTATTTTCCTATGCAGAAAGATGTACCAGCTAGTAAACAGAGTAAGAATTTTGTTTTAATACCAGTCTGATGGAATAAGTTCTACCATGCTGCTTCACAGGGATAACACATAAACTGTATTTCTTTTATATATCAGTAAATGAAACATGTATCTTATTTGGGGTCCAGGGGTAGTTTCACACAGATAAACTCTTGTGTTTCCTATTTGTGGATATTTACCATTGGTGATCCAGGGAGTGATTTGTTGTGGTGCAAGGACCTGAAAAAATATGAATTATATGATTAAAAATTTAATCTTTTTGAATTATCTTTGAATCCCTTTTTTTCTTTTTGAACAAGAAAGAATATTGAAGGCCCAGTGCCTTTAGCAGAAATAGCACCTTGCTAGAATTTAATAATGTTATTCTCTTTTCAGAGTAGTTACTTTTATTTTCCTCCTTTGCATATCAGTGATTCTAGTTTTTAATGTAGACTAGTTACAATTTATTTTCTTATAAATAAATGCATTTAAGTGAAAAATGCAAGTCAATGTAAAGAAAAATATTGGATAGCCGTATAAGTTCTATTTTGGATAAGGCAAAACTTACAAGTTGGATAGAAGAATTTCTGAAATCTGGTACAATACTGTAGTGAGTGTTAAGTGACATAGTATTGATTGACAGAGCAAATTCTTTCTATATTAGCAAATGGAAGTAAAGAATCGCAAATTATCCTCCAAACAATACCCTGAATAAGTGAGTCTTAATAGCCTATGTAATTTTGTGCAGGTGTGTGTGTGTGTGTGTGTGTGTGTGTGTGTGTGTGTGTGTCCTAGCTGCTGGCACTGGGCACTTTCCTGAGTTGTCTGGTTCTTTTGTAAGCTACAGTACTCTCAGCCTTCCAGTCACTGAGAAGTAGAAAATGTATGCTAATATATTTTACTGTATACCTGTGCAAAACCCATGAGCAGATTCAGAGTATAAATAAAGGACATAAAGGGAAAATATACAATGGGTCTGAGAGTCCTCTCTTTTCCCGTTTGAAGGACTCTGGTACAGAGTTCTTTTACTGCTGGCTGATTCCCTTTAAATCGTCCATATGTTTTTGGAACTTAGAATGAGGCCAAATGACATTCTGTATTTAGGGTGCTGGTCTTCAGGAATGGAAAAGGATTTGTCTAAGTTTTGAAAAGCATTATGAATGATGAAGGAACCACAAACCATTAAGTTGGCTGCTACTGTAACCTCTAGATTGAACAATTCATAACAGCCCCAGTTCATAACCATAGCAAAATTCAGAATTATTCAAGCTTTCTACATAACAGGAACTTAGCTTGTTCCAATGATAAACAGACACACATGAAGGAAAATTCCACTGACCTTCTCTTCACCTCCTCCTCAGAGGCCTAATTGCCTTAAGAAGTAGTGTCAAAACAGAACACATACCTTCAGTTTCTGCAGTTTGGATGAGCAGGGAGGTGAATACTTTGCTTTTAAGTAAACGAAAATATGCTTAAATTGTTGCATAATGATAAGCCAAACATTGTAATTGTTTAAAAAGATCAATTAACATCTTTCTACATGCAGAAAAATTAAACATAAGTCTTGGTGGGGGTAATAAATATAGTTGTCTTTTGACAAAAGTTCAAAATAAAAAAAGCTTATTTTGAACGATGGTCAAGGTAATTCCTTCAATAGTAGTAAGATATATTGGTGTGTGTGTGTGTGTGTGTGTGTGTGTGTGTGTGCACATAGAGAGAGTTTGTTGTTCGGAGTGCAGAAAAATAAACTCTAATTCACTTTGTTTAGAAAATTTAGCAAAATCTACCAAAATTTAAGTTGTGGATACTAACCTAGTTATCTCACTTCTATTAATTTACTTTACTTATATCTAATCAAATATAGAATAATATATGTACATGATATAAGTTAGAGCATGTTTATAACAACAGCAATTTTAAAAAACCTGGGAACAGATATCTGTCAACAAGAGACTGGATAAACTAGCTGTAGTATAGCCATTCCTTGAATACTATGCAACTCTAAAAACTAGCAAATAATACCCAAAAAAGTAAGGTAAATATATATGTAAGCACATGGAAGAATTTCTTGATCTATTACATCAATAAATAAATTACAGATATTTTAAAATAAGCAAACCAAAAAATAAGACACATACATGCATACAAACATGCACACAAACATATTCATACATACATGTCTTTATTTCTGTGTACTGGCTTATATTTTATAAATACCAAACAAATCACCTGGGATGTTATTCACCAAAAAGTTAGCATCAGTGGAGAGCTACCATTATGACTTCATGGGAAGTGCAGTCCGTGGGAGAGTGATAGCAGAGCAGAAGAACATGATAGAAACGTTTGCAGCTCTTGGGAAATATTTATGTGAACTCCTAAGTATAATTGGGTAAGACTTTGACAGAGTTTGGAAGTGCTTTATCAGCAAAGTAGGGAGCAAACACACATGATTTGGGAGTCGCTTAAAAGTGACTACATACATTCTATAAATCCTAGAAAATGTGAGTTACAATTTTGTTTTTTAAATTTTTCGCTTAGTTGTTTGATATAAACTAACAGGTGTAGGAGTTGTATGAAAAGGTCTGTATATGAGTTAAGTTTGATGAGGTATTTCACCCATAGGGCACTCAAACATTAAGACGAATACTAGTAACAATCATTTATATAGAGCTTGATGATTGACATAATGTGTTCATACAACAGTATCTTGTTATAGTCAAATGTCATGAAATTAAATAATGCATCTACTTCATTAGTGTTATACCATGTTAGATACATCAACTATGAGTGGAAACCTTATGGAAAAGAAAGGAGAGAGATGTATTTAACAATTTTGATTTTGTAGTCACTTGAAATGAGTTAACCAAATCATTCTGTACTATGGGTTAAGATTAGGAAGGAAAACTTTAGTCATACATTAAGATTTAAAACAGAAATAATAAATGAATGAATGTGAGTTTTGTGACACAAATATGATTCTGAAAAGTACAAAGCATGGTTACACAAAAGTCCTGGTAAAAATTACAACACATTTTTTTCTTTCAAATATCCATAAGCCACAATCTATACTATCATTTTAAGAATAAAAACAAGTGCCATTCCAAATGTAAACCAAGATTTTTCTGGATTAGTAGTTTTAACTCTACTATTTTATAGAGAAGTGGCCTTCATTTTGATAAAATGGTATATGAAGACCCACAAAAGTGTTTGAATTCATTTTCATGTTTGAATGAGGTATCTCAAAACAGAAGATGTGATAAAGGAGGAAGGAAAAGGAAAGAGGAAGAGGAAAATAGGTGGGAGGTTGTTTTCAAGAATGTCAAAGAACTATTTCAATATCTATTGTAAATGTTTATTTCAAATTGAAAGTGGTACAGAGAGGAAGTTTATGAAGAATTCAGGGGAAAGAACTGATTCAACCCAGGAGTTTCCTTAGTCTACCAAATACAATTCTTTTCTTCTTCCTTTTCTTCTTCTTCTTCTTCTTCTTCTTTTTTTTTTTTTTTTTTTT
>NW_019154103.1:13720586-14122164 GCF_002288905.1 Enhydra lutris kenyoni | reverse complement strand
TTTTTTTTTTTTTTTTTTTTTTTTTTGCATACAATGTTATTTTAGGAATTCTATTTCCTTTTTTTAAAAACAGGAATTAAAAGCAATATAATTTAGAAGCTACTGACTTCTTAAGTTTCTCCTAATCCATAGAAATTCTCTTTAGGGGAAAGGACTCTATAACTAGTATCCATTCAATATTTGTTTCTTAAGGAAAAGAGCAGTAATAACAACAAAAGTAAAACTGATTGTCAATTTTACTAGAATGCTTCCAGCAAAATGAGCTTTGTCCCTATGTAGGTAACATCAAATCAGCTGACAATTTAAGTAAATTCTAGTAACAAAACAAAGTAGTTGTTCTACTAAATAACCAGAAGGAATTGAAGAAAGAAAATAATTAAATTAGTAGAAATTTCACTCAACCCAATTGATTGAATAGTTTTATTTAGATGACCTGGTAATCTTGGTTCACCCTAATAAGAACACATTTTACTCTAGGCAGAATTAGACAGTGAAAAGGTTAAAAAAAAAAAAAATCCTCAGAGGCAAAAATAGTTCAAACTGGGCAAATTTTATTATAGTGAATTTCTGGAGGGTGTGTAAGTTCTTTTGTAGAGTAGGAATGAAACCATATATTAACTATTTTTCCAAATAGGCCTTCAGTATTTAGACATAGTTTTTCTAAATAGAAAATATGCAATAATTTCCTATAAAAGAACTTTGATCAAGGTCTCTCATTTTTATGATTAGATAATGTGTTGCTCATGTGGCTTTTTCTAGATATAAACAAAGAGAATGAAGGAAGCCCTTATAGTCACTTGCACTGGTATTTAGCTGACTCTCTGACTGACCACATGATCCAAAACGCAGTTACAGTGCCATGTAGGAATCTGTACCAAGGGACTAATTTTTGTTCCCTTCACATTCAGCTTCTTCAGCATCTTTTATCTTTCATTTAAATAGAGTAATAACAGGATATTTTTATTCCTGTCCTTTTATTGTGGTTTTTCCTTTTGCTTTTTTTTTTGCTTTCATAAAAAATAAGGAATTATTCAAATAGATAATATGGTGGCTGGTGAATATACAATTTATGTGGGTTTCTTGGGGCTCAAAACTCTCTATTGAATCTCTAATATGCTAGTTGATATCACTAGTTGATAAAGTGTTTATTTTTTTAATTTAATTTAATTTTTTAAGTGTTCCAGGATTCATTGTTTATGCACCACACCCAGTGCTCCATGCAATATATGTTTAATAGATTTATCTAAATCTAGAAAAAGTGCTTGCAAAGCTTTAAAATATCACCATACTTTAAAAAATTGTTTTTAATTTAAATTCAATTTAATTAACACATAATGTAATATTAGTTTCAGAGGTAAAATTTAATGATTCATCATTTGCATATAATGCCCAGTGCTCATTCCATCACATGCCCTCCTTAATGCCTATCATGCAATTACCCCATTGTCGCACTCACCACCCCTCCAGCAGCCCTCAGTTTGTTTTCTAGAGTTAAGAGCCTCTTATGGCTTGTCTCCCTCTCTGTTTTTGTCTTATTTGTCTTTCCCTTCGCCTATGCTCATACTTTTTGTGTCTTAAATTCCACTTAGCATGATACCCTCTAGTTTCATCATGTTGTTGCAAATGGCAAGATTTCATTTTTCTTGATGGCTGAGTAATATTCCATTGTATATATAAACCACATATTCTTTTTTTTTTTAAAAAGATTTTATTCATCTATTTGTCAGGGAGAGAGCACAAGCAGGGGGAACAGCAAGCAGAGGGAGAAGCAGGCTCTCTGCTAAGCAAGGAACCTGATGCAGAACTCAATCCCAGATCCCTGAGGTCCTGACCTAAGCTGAAGGCAGATGCTTAACTGACTGAACCACCACCCAACCATCCTACCACATCTTCTTTACCCATTCTAGGCTCTTTCCATAGTTGGACTATTGTGGGCATTGCTGCTAAAAACATTGGACTCCATGTGCCCCCTTTGAATCACTATGTTTGTATCCTTTGGATGAATGCCTAATACTTTAATTGCTGGGTCATAGAATAGTTCTATATTTAATTTTTTGAGGAACCTCCATACTGTCTTCCAGAGTAGCTGCACCAGCTTGCATTCCCACCAACAGTGTAAAGAGGGTTTCCCTTTCTGCACATCCTCGCCAATATCTGTTGTTTCCTGAGTTGTTAAATTTAGCCATTCTGACCTGTGTAAGGTGGTATCTCATTGTGGTTTTGATTTGATGCCAAGTGATGTTGAGCACTTTTCCATGTGTCTGTTCACCATTTGGATGTCTTCTTTGGAGAAATGTCTGTTCATATCTTCTGCCCATTTCTTGATTAAATTATTTTTCTTTGGGTGTTGAGTTTGGTAAGTTCTTTATAGATTTTGGATATTAGTCCTTTATATGATAAGACACTTGCAAATATCTTCTATTCTGTAGGCTACCTTTTAGTTTTGTTGATTGTTTCCTTTGCTGTACGAAAGCTTTGAAGTCCCAATAGTTCATTTTTGCTTTTGTTTCTCTTGCTTCTGGAGATGTGTCTAAGCAAGAAGTTGCTATAGCCAGGTTGAAGAGGTTGCTGCCTGTGTTCTCCTTTAGGATTTTGATGGATTCCTGTCTCACATTTAAGTCTTTCATCCATTTTGAGTTTATTTTACTGTATGGTGTAAGAAAGTGGTCCATGTGGCTGTCCAATTTTGCTGACAGCATTTGTTGAAGAGCCTATCTTTTCTCCATTGGATATTCTTTTCTGCTTTGTCAAAGATAAGTTGACCATAGAGTTGAGGGCCCATTTCTGGTGATCTCTGTGTCTGTTTTTGTGCCAGTACATTACTGTCTTGATAACTACAGCTTTGTAATAGAGCTGGAAGTCCTGCATTGTGATGCCTCCAGCTTTGGTTTTCTTTTACCACACTTTTTTATCCTCCTTATATCAGCTACTTTCTTCAGACAAGCCCTCAAACTGTACCTCTTATCTTTTATAAATGTTCTAGATGTAAGGAAGATGGAGATAAAAGACAGTCTGTGCTCTCAAGGAACACAGAGACTAGAGAAGACCATGGTGTATCATATCATATATAATATGGAGTGATGCCATAAAATATGTGGTACGATGAAGGATATAATTGGTTATAATTGGATATAATTGGATATAAAAGGATATAATGTGAATAGGATATAATTGGTGCTCAGAGGAGGAGTATCTAACCCTGTATTGGATATAGAAAATTATCCAAAGAAAGTTTATTTGTTTATTTGTTAATGAGATCTAAACTGAGTTTGAAGATTAAGTTGAAAAAGACAGGTAGACAAAGTGGAGACATTATTCACGACCTAGAGATGTAAACCTGTAGGACACTTCCAGGGAACAACAAGTAAGTTTATTTTGTTGGAGGGGACACATTTAGAAGCTGCTGCAGGTAAGACTAAATAGATAGCACAAGCCAGATTATGAAGGACCATCTCTGCTGAGATAAGAACATTTTATTCTGAACATATAGAGAGCCTTTAGAGGGCTTTATGGGGATGGCATAAGCAGACATGCATTTGGAGGAATAATGGCATGTGGAGAGTGGAGAGCATAGCAGAACTGGAGGGTTGGGTACAGAAATGTGTGATGAGCAGCAGAAAAATTAGTTAGGGGTCTCTTTGCAATGACTTAGATTTGAAATAGACTAGTGACACCGGGAGAAGAACAGGAGTTAGAGCTGAGGTATTTAAGCAAGTTGTGTACTAAGGCTTAATAATGAATTAGAGATTGAGGGAAAGTGGAAGAAAAGAGGAGTACACTCAGGTTTCTTGTTTGGGAGACTGGATGTGAGTGCTTTTCCTTGGCATTGCTTAAAGCCTTTACTTCCCCCCCCCTTTAAATCTGTCCTTCCACCCATTTATTCCTTTAATATCATACCTCCCCTTGCCTTCATCAATGAAAAGCTGGAAAGATAAAGTGCCATGAACTATTCTACTCCATTCCAGTTAGGTATATAATTTTCACTAACACTTAACTGGTTATTACTCTGAGGGACTTTTTGTTTACCTGTCATTCTTAAATGTGGTAAAGAGTATCTACTAATAGAAAAACCAACCAGTGACAAATTGTGTTAAATAGATCCATCCTAGTGGAAGAATTTATTAAGACATAATGATTGATATAGAACATTGAGATACTAAAATATGCTGTGCAAATTTTCTGGAAATTCCAAGTACATAAACTTTTCCTTCTTCATCCAGAAAACCAGAAATTTAGGACACGTGTTCACAATAGATGAGAAATAGATCTCTCATATACTTTACAGATGTTGACTATTTCACACATAATTTTAGTTCTCTAAGGCCGTGTACCAAAAATAATTATTATGTTTGGTACTAATATGAGAGGACAGTATTTTCTCAGTAGAACTTCACCTCATTTTTTATCAAATTATTTTACTTAATAGCCACCTATACTACATACTATATTATGTGATTATATGTATTGCATATTATATTTAGTATATTAGCTCAGTTGGCTAGAATATGGTTATTGTAGAAGAGTTTGCTAATTTCTCATATTACCCATTCGACTGTTCTTTCCTTTTGTGATAGACACTCCCTGCATGACCCCCCAGCTATATTTCCTATTGCTTAGCATCCCTTTTAGCTTCGTATAGCTTGTAACTAAATTCTTTCTAGTGGGATATGGGTAGAAATATGTATAACTTTCAGGTCTTGTCCTTAAAAATAATATGTCTTGGTCACCTTCCCCCCCCCCCCCGTCTTCTCCCATTGGTTGTTCTTGCAAAAGGCAAGAACAGGAAATTTTCTTCCACCCCAGATAGAAGCCCCATGATAAAGAAAGCAGTGTCAACCTGCCAGCTTGGGTCTTGGATTACCATGTCAAAGCTGCTCATTAACTATTTTCTCCTGCAGAGTTATATGAGAGAAAAGACACATCTGTCTTCTTCATGGCACCATATTTTCTGTCTGTTATAGAAGCTTCTTCTCTATCCAGACTCATACTGGTGATCATGACAAGGTTTGCAGCTCCAGTGTAACACAGCCAATGGTTTTCACACAAGAACAACTGTCTCAAACATATGTTATAAAAGGAACAAGTTTTTCAAAGAAACTGGACAGGGTTGAGGGCAGATGGATGGAGAACCTGCAGATACATCATAGCAAAATGATCACGAGGACTGGAAAAATAATGATGAATCACATGGATTGTTTTTGTTCCCACTGTTCTCTATCTCCCACTCCCAAACTTTCATTAACTCCAAGCTCAACATTTAGAAATTGAGTATGTGGAAGATGGGCCATCAAAACAATATTCTATCTGGAATTTGAGACTGGTTCCTAACTCTTAGCTACACTGATCACTGATAATGGCCCATGACATAGAGGGTAACCACCCTATGTTTGATGAAACGCTTAATGTGCATGTATCAAAAAACACTGAATTGATAAACTTTTTTTTGTACTGTGAGTAAAACCTACAAACAGGCACAGCTGGTCAGCAACTTGGTCATTTGGACTTTCCATTCTGAAAAAAAATCCTTACTCATTTTCACTTCTTGCCTCCTACAAACTACATTTGGATTTTACACGTTAGACTATGACTTCTCACTTCTAAAAACTAAAATGTAAAGGTTTGGGCGGTATTATTCATCAGCTTGTTTAAAAATGCATTTGAATTCATATTTATAGCATCATGCAAATATAAATATCATGAAGCAAGAATAAACACTGTGCCTTAAAGTGTCTCATTCCAAGAGTGTGTGGAAACCTTTAGAAGTGGGCAATAGAAAAATCACACTGCCTAATTTTATTTATCATCTATCCCTTGAGGAGTGGGCAGACTAGAAAATTTGTGCATTTCTTCAGAAGTCAGCTTCATCTGGAAATAGGACAAGGTGTGAAACTGAGAGTAAAGTCTCAAAGTAATGTGGTTGACAGTGCAATATGAATTAGTGTAATGTAGATTATTTTTCCCTTAGTTCACAGAACCTCCAGCGCTACCAAAAAGCATAATAGAATTCCCTCCAAAAATAAAGTTGATCTTCAATTCATGACATTTCAGAGTTGATTACCATGATACCAAGATGGCATATGGGTTACAAATGCCAACATTAGTTTTTCAGTAACAAACTACGGACTCAGTAGAGGTTGAAGTGAGAGCTTAAAAATTTAGGGCCTCGTATGTTCAGCATTTCTGCAAAACTTGAATGGAAGTCTATGTTTTGACAGATTAACGTTGACTTTAACTAAATCAAAGAAATTGTATTTGAATATAATTGAGCAAAGCATGCAAAATATATTATACTGCTTAAGGAGCAGAGTGAATTCTTAGGTCTGGATAATTTATCATTGGTTTTATGGAGATTAAAAAAAAGTCTGAGGGGTGCCTGGGTGGCTCAGTGGGTTAAAGCCTCTGCCTTTGGCTCAGGTCATGATCTCAGGGTCCTGGAATCGAGCCCCGCATCGGGCTTTCTGCTCAGCAGGGAACCTGCTTCCTCCTCTCTCCCCCTGCCCCTCTGCTTACTTGTGATCTCTGTCAAATAAATAAATTTAAAAAAAAAACCTTAAAAAAAAAGTCTGATAAGGAATATGACTATTTTCTTAGTAAACAAAAGAAGTACCTGTTAGTAACTCTTTAAAGAGACTTCTCCATCAATTTCAAAGAAATACACCTACCAGCAAAAAGAGAATACTCTTGGGGTGCCTGGGTGGCTCAGTGGGTTAAGGCCTCTGCCTTCGGCTCTGGTCATGATCCCAGGGTCCTGGGATCGAGCCCCACATTGGGCTCTCTGCTTGGCAGGGAGCCTGCTTCCTCCTCTCTCTCTCTCTCTCTCTCTCTCTGCCTGTCACTCTGCCTACGTGTGATCTCTATCTGTCAAATAAATAAATAAAATCTTAAAAAAAAAAAAAAAGAAAACACTCTTGTACTACTTAGTAAGACTTACCTAAAATAAATTTTCCTCATTTTTCCATCAGTATTTTCATTATTCCATACTAGAATGACTTAAAAAATTGTGGTGTGATTTACTTAAAATTCAGAATTTTACTGAAGTTAGAATTTTTAAAATTTAGTTTTCTTTTTTTAGTTTTTCTTTTCTTCTGGTGTAAGTAAATAAGTGAGGTGGTGGAATAAGAAAAGAAATACAGAGTGGTACTATATTTAGAAGTTATCTTTTGAAAACATTACTACTTTTTCAGAAAAAAACATTCTTAAAGGGTCAGAGAATAAAACTGTAAGGGAGGAGTTGTAAAGCAAAACATAAAAGTCAGCAGTAGGTGTAATTTGTTGGTCCTAAATGACTACCTAGTTTTGAGAAATAGTTAACTTACATTTGGTCTGAATAGAGTATCTGGGATGATAAACAAATAAGTCTATTTGACTGGGAGGACAGATAGCAAAATAAATTAATATATCCAGAGATTGAATGATAAATACACTTCTCCCTTGATAGTACATTTTTCCAAAGAATTTGAGATTGTTTATAATGACCATCTTTACTTAGAAACCCCTTTATCAAGATGGCAGAAACTCAGCCTGAATTAAATATACATCATTTATGTCTCTTAATTTTAGTCAAGTTCTTATTTTTTTAACACAGAATCATCCTTTGTTGGCATGCAACAAAAGACAGGAAAGTAAGATGTAAAATATAATGTATATTTATCATAATCTGAAATAGACAAATGTATTTTTATTTGGATTTTTTTTTTGGAAACCTACACACATGCATCAACATCAAATGTAAGAATATAATATTCTTGAAACTTATTAAAAGACATATAAGTCACTCAGTCCAGGAAACTAGGGATGAAAAATACTAGGACAGGCCCATGTTTTTCCCCTAATAAATAAAAATTTTTAACATGGCTCTAGGATATTTTTTGCCTATGAGCACAGTATATTATGGGAAAGAATTGAGCTCTAGGTATTTCAGTAACTACAAATATCTTAAGATTGGAGATATTTCGTGTATAGTGTATATTTAACCACATACTCCAGTTCCCATATCACCAACTGATAATGGACTATTCAGCTCATATATTCTGTTAATTTGGCCCACCTGGAACTAAACTTTTCTTTCTTCCTTAATGGATAGATTCTACTCTTGTCCTCATTTTATTACTATTACCACCTCTTTCCTATTGTTCTGGATTAGAATTATCCAAGTCATATTTGATTCCAGGCTTTTTCACTCACCTTTCTCATCCGCACAGCAATTTACAACTTTGCACACTTGGTAGTACTTGTTTTCTCCTTTCCATGTCAACTTCCATTTGGTCTAGAATCCTAAAGTCTCACCCTTAAACTCATACCTACACTTTCCAAACTTCTTTATTTGCCTCTAATATCTTTTCTCTTTAAAAACACTTTGTACATTGTTGCAAAGTTAATTTTCCTTAAATATCATTTCCATCATTCCACTTATGTGTTTGATAATGTGGGGGACCCATAGCCCTGAATCTTGGGCTTCCTAACTCTGTGCCAGCGGATGTGTAGTGTCGCACTCCTGCCTCACTTTCAAGTGTGAAAATGAAGGTGTTGGACAAGTCATTCTCCAAGTTTGCTCTATCACATGTTTTATTGTGATTATGTGGTCCTATGAGCAAGCTGGCCTTCCCACTACCTACAGCAGCCGTTCTCAAACTTGACTATACAGAAGAGTCACCTGCTATATTGTTATTTTCCATTTCCCCTCTCCCATATATTCTTTTGTTTTTTTAAGATTTTATTTATTTATTTGACAGACAGAGATCACAAGCAGGCAGAGCAGCAGGCAGAGAGAGGGGGGGAAGCAGGCTCCCTGTTGAGCAGAGAGCCAGATGAGGGGCTCTATCCCAGGACCCTGGGATCATGACCTGAGCTGAAGACAGAGGCTTTAACCCAGTGAGCCACCCAGGCGCTCCACTCTCCCATATATTCTTTATCCTTCTCTACTTTGTCTCATGCCCCAGGAGGATAACCCCCACTGAGTACACCATCTAGGTTCCCTTGCCCACTGGTTTCTTGCCCAGGATTTGGCCAATGGGAGACGCTGACAGAAGACCAGTGTACAGGAGGAGAGTGTCAATGTATTTTTTTTTTCCTTTAAGGAAAAAAAAATTGCCTTTAAGAAGGGCAGATCTTGGTCTTTTTCTGTTTGGGAATCACATCTCTAGCAATAATTTTGTCCCTCTGACTATAGCTCCTACCAGGAGGCCAAATGGATTCCAGATATTACTAATATCTGGCCACCTTCTCCTTAACACTGAGTCTGTTGCATTAACCTTGCTTACACCTCTGCAAGTTGTCCCTTCATTAAACCTTCTTCATTTAAATCCTTTTTCTGGGATCCTGATCAGTAGATGGGAAGAGGTATTTGTTTTGTTGTTGTTGTTGTTGTTGTTGTTGTTTTAAAGATTTTATTTATTTATTTGACAGACAGAGATCACACGTAGGCAGAGAGGCAGGCAGAGAGAGAGAAAGGAGGAAGCAGGCTCCCTGCAGAGCAGAGAGCCCAATGTGGGCCTCCATCCCAGGACCCTGGGATCATGACCTGAGCCGAAGGCAGAGGCTTTAACCCACTGAGCCACCCAGGTGCCCCTTGTTGTTGTTTTTTTACTACCAATACTCCAATCAATAGAATCAGAAACCTTGCAGTTGGGGCCCAAGTAGAAGTGATGTACAAAAGCTCCTCCTAATAGATTATAAAGTCCAAACATTTTATATCTTATTCAAGGTCATGTGTCATCTGATACCAGCTCATCTTTTTTATCTTTTCCATCTTTTGCAGATACTACAGAAAAAACAGTCTCTCACAACAAAATTTGGCCAGATAATAATTTTGCCAGTAGGCTAATTTAAAGAAACATCAACAAGTACAAATGAACATAACATATGCTAGACACACTGCTACATGGTCAAAAACAAAAACAAAAACAAAAAACTTCCCAAAGTGGATCAATACTGGAGTCAGGGGGAATTATCAGCACAAAATCTTCTAAAAAGAAGTGACTTTCGATTTAATGAAATATGTCAAGAAGGACAGGTCTGTCAAGGTATCATATTCTTCTTAGTTTTCTCATACCCATGAAATGCAAAGTCTTAAACCATCATATAAACGGTTTTCCAGTAGGTATGTTTCTCTTTTAAATTTGGTCAGTTATTAAGAAGTACCATATTTGACTTTCACATTTTCTCACTTGCCTTGATTACCATTGGTTTACAAGCAAAGAAATGGACAAATAAGTTGGCAGGTAGAGTGAAAGAAAAAAGAGATACCACTGTTCTTCAGTTACACAGGAACTGGTGATATTTGGAGCAAACACGTGGTGGCTAGTGCCTTTAGTTATTTATAGTTCTAGGATTCTCGGATGCTTTCAAGTCTTGATTGACAGATCATTTCTTCCTTGCGCTTATCATAAAGGTTTATTTCAACTCCTCTAATCTCAGCTGGATGGCCACCACTCACTGCTGGTGGGAAGTGGTTTCAAATCAGTAGGTCGATTCAATCTTTTGGTGATAAAACCATTTCTTCAATAGTTATAGAATGCCAACCACAACCAACCAGAACACCATAAATCTGATGTCTGGAGCTGGTCATTAAAACTAGACTTTACTAGATGTTCTCCTTATTTGAGTTAGTAATAACACTGGTAAAGTGAAATGAAAAATGTGGCTGTTATATAATTTATTTACTCCAGATCCATATGCAGAATAGCTGCTTGAGGATTTGAAGTTTGATTGCAATATGTTATGGCACCATTATCCCTACTTGTGTTCCATTTTGGATGGGGCGGAGGATACAGTGGTAATGACCACTATGAGTAATTTACCTGAAGCACAGCAATTAATATCACTGTTGTTCTCTTATTGCTCACAGATAAGACAGATCTTGGCCAAATTACTAAAGTAATTTAATAAATTACTTTAATTTCACTGCCTAAAAGAAGAGGCAAATGGATGTTAGTTTTGAGTTAGAGTATTCTGCCAGAAGACTTTTTATTCCAGTTAGTGGGATATATTCTAGGGTGGTCAGCTCCTGCATAGAGGAGAACAAGATGGTAATATTTGATCAGTTATACCTTAGCCAGTTTAGTCAAATGTAAAAATGTGAAACACTTCCCAGGAAAAGAGTTACTTTGATTCATAAAGAATCTTTCCTCCAATACGAACTTTGTAGTTTTTTGTTTCATAGGATGTATTGAGTTGCCATTAGTACCCAGTGGTGAACCAGCCAGTAACTCTGAGGTTTCTAAAAACATTGATGACTTTGGTTCTTCTGGCTACAACCAGATATGGAAAAAATAAAAATTGTATTTTCTCTCCATTTAGTTCTAAGGTTCAAACTTCAGTGTTGAAGTAATGTTGTACCCTGTGGGAGGATACCTCCATGCTAGGCCTACTGTTTAATACACAGGAAGATTATAAAAGCAGGTCAATGAACATGGGGGGGAGCTTTTTTCAATCAATCAAAATGTATGGTTTATACTATAGTCAAGACACTTGAGGTGCCTTAGAATGAAATAAAATCTTAGCAGGTATTGTGGGTCTTGGAAGGGACTGTGTTACTATGTCATTAGAAAAGCATTTTTTCTCAGTCTTTGAATTCTTTAACCAAAAAAAAAAAAAAAACCCAACAACTTTGGCAGAGAGAAGAATAGTATGTCTTCTAAACACTAAAAAATTCTCTCAGAGGCCTTTCCAAGACGTTTTGGATGGCTCTCTGCCTCTCCCTCTCTGGCAGCCCCTCTTCATCAGTGTTTGCAGAAGGTCAATAAGCCCTGTGCAGGCGGGTGCTGGGGAGTGCATATGTGAGAAAACCTGCTGTTGTTGCGGTAAATGCAGTGTCCACAAATTCATTAGGAATGCATTTGTTCCTGGAAGTGCTAGCTATTCCGGTAACTGGCTGCCGCCAGTGTTTTTAACCATATTCTCCACTTCTCTGCAGACGGTACAGGGCAGAAAACCAGGCTTCTGTTCTCACTGCCTGCATCAATTTGTAGTTCATTACTTGATCGGCTCGTTTTACCTTTCGTCTAGTGTAAAGGGCAGTCTGGGACACTGTAGTTATGTCTGGGGCCTCCTTATTAGACTTTATGATGAAAAGGGGCTCTCTAGGGTAACGAAAACTATGAATCTACTTATTCGGCTCTAAAGAAAATACCAGGCGTAAGGAAGAGCTGAAAAATTGTAGGCAGTGTGAAAATTGGAGGAAAATAACTTCTACCTTCCAGATTCTCTCATACACAATAGAAAAAATATATATATAGTGATTCCTTTAACATGTTAATAATTATTTTATTAAGGATTTTTTTTCTCTCTGAAAAAATAGAAAACATCTCCATTCTTTCTAAACAACACTCTCGGAAGCTAGCTCTCTGAATGGCAATAATACTAATATTACCTGTAAACTAGAAGGAGAAATTTGAAAAAGGCAAAATGAATTGTGTGCTAAAATGGCCAGAACTCTATAGGCATACACCCCTGAAATCAAACACTACTATTTTTAACCTTATCTCACTGCCAAAATGACAGGAAAAAAACAGTACATAAAAATGGGACCCCTACCTCTTTCTAAAACAAAAAAACAAAAACAAAACAAAACAGCTCTGGTCTGGCTTTTTTGAAGTAATTCACCTTAAGGGGGTGACAACATTGAACTTCCTGTGATAACAGTATCTGACACAACATGGGTTCAGCTTGCTTGTAACTGGCACGTCAGAACTCGTGAGAAGTGCGAGGCCCTTCCATCACGAATGAAACACATCTGTCCAGGAAATACACTTCACCGCGCCAAAATGCTTTTAGTGTATCTGCCCCCTGAGTGCCCTCTCAAGCTACAATTCCCTGTCAGCAAGTACCTTGTAATTCCTTTCCTTTTATGTTGATGAAAGTCTTGATCTATTATGCCAATATCGCATACTTTCCAGTCTCCCAGAAACTATTACTCAGTAATATGCACAGGAGATCATGCAGTTACTTAGACAACCAGTCTCAGCTAAGAGCATCAGGTTTTGCAGAAAAGCTATAGCTAGGTGGTCAGACTTTTTAATATGGCTCAGGTTCCACTTTGATATGGCTCAGGTTCCACTTTGGAAAAGGGGGAAATGAAAAAGGAAAAAAGAAAGAAGGCCAATGATGAGGTGTGATGCTAGAGAAAATGATGCACTGCCTTTCAAGGCAGCCAAGAGGAATGAGTCAAGGGGGGACCTGACTTGCTTTGTTCTCCAGCCTAGTGAGTTGTGACTATATCCAGTGAGTTCATGTTAGGATGAGTCAGAGCTGGAAGTCCCCATGAGGTTCCACTTATATCTTCAGTAGCGGCAGAGCCTCCAAATGAAGGCTGGGTGACCCCTACCCCCATTCTTGAGAAAAGCATAAAAGTCCAGGTTGTCTCTATGTTTTAAGTTACTCAGGCATTCAGAAGTACATCATAGTCACAGTCGCTCTCAAGAGCAAACTGAATTCTTAAGTTCAAGAGTTCTGGAGTTAGCACAATTAGATGTGATGTTCACCTAGACCGAAGAGTCAGGAAATGTGAAGATTCAGGAGTGTCTTGAGTTGAAAATCATCAAAGCTACCACAGTTGATTTCTTGGCGATAGTTTCTAGATGACTCGGTATCATTAGCTGTTGAGGATTTATGCTGACCATGAGCCAGCCACCATGTTTGGTGCTGTTACAGGGCAAGTAATAACTAGCACACCTGCCACTGCTGACTGCATGCCAGGCAATGTTCTAAGCATTTTTACAATATGACCTCATTCAATCTTCACAACAACTTTCAGAGAAAAGTATTACCATGATAGCAGTCTTACAGGTGAGCAAACTGATGTGGGGAGGTTGAAAAGCCTGCCCTAGGTTACAGGACTATGATGTGGCAGAGCAGGCAGCCTGGCTGTACTTGTAGGATCCACTGGTCTCTCACATCCCATGATCATTAAACACAGACAGAAACACTGGCAGTTAAATGACCACCACCGTCACAGTAAATTGATGATAAAATCAAGAAGACAACCCATCCACTTCTGGGTCCCTGACCACTTGCGGTCAGGCCTCTGAAACACAGCCCAATGAGAGCTGAGAAATGTCTATAAGCTCTTCCACAGCCCCAGCTTTGCTGGACAAAATCCAGCCCTTGGAATGTGGCTTTATTTTTTTAAGGTTAATTATTTAATCTTTTGTTCTTGAACTGTTCAATGAAAACAAAATGAAGTCTCACATTCTGAATTCAATATGTCAGATCCTATATTTTATATCCAAAACCCACTCAAAAGAAAGATGGTATCTTCGAAGGCAGGACTAAAGTTTCATCAGCTCTTTTTCTTTTCTGATATGATGGCATACTGAAGAAACCTGCTTTATTACAGAAGTCTTCGAGAGTTGTGGGAGTTTTAAACCAGAGTCCTCGGTGGATGTTTCTCAATGAATAATACAGGATTTGCAATAGACCTTTTAGCCTCCATGTCCCAGGCATTGTGAGAGGAGGATAATAAATCCCCTGGCATAGGTATAATTCAGATTTTCAACTCCATATTCATGTGATTGTTTAATATTTATTGACAAGTACTATTTGTTGGAGGCCCAAGTCGGCCAAACATTTAAAGTAATTTCCCTCAGTAGAAACTCTAGTTTATAAAAATAACTTGGCAAATAATTTGTAAGTGATGTTCTGAAGTGATCAGCATGCCATCTAAGGAAATGTTGAAGTCAGTATGCTATTTTAAAGAAGGAGCACACAAAAGTTTCCAATACAATTTATTATGAGACAAAGTTGTAGGTGGAAAAAATCATTAATATTATTCTTCGGGTGGATATAACAGATCGAAAAGCACTCCATTTAAAACATGTCACTGCAGGAGTGACTTAATTATTCATTTTGCCTTCTGAGTCATGTGTTCAAGCTTTGTAACTTTTTGGTTAAAAAAAAACTGCCATTTACATTTTAGTTTGGGAGCTGTTTTTAATAGTTTGTAAAAGGAAGCGAAATGAAAATTTAAGTCACTACCTCTATCATAAAGTAAGACATGGCCCATTTTCTTTTTGATGCAACTCTAATTCTTTCATCTGTTTAATTTGAACGTATATAAATACCTATACAACTAGATGTGTAGTTACATAAACTGTAGCTATACAAGTCAATTACTCTCCAGGGTAGTATTCCAAACACTGCAGGCATTAAATTTCTTTAAGAACTTTACAACTTAGTAGTGGAAAATAAGAGTTGTATGTCCCTCTTTTACATGTGTGATTTTAGGCTGATGATATCAACTGTATATATGAAGAAATCAAAAGAATCTATTTGAGACCTCGAAATGCTTCGGGGAGAGAATGCATCTGAGAAGGGTTTCTTTTTTTCTTTTTTTTTTTTAATTTTTTTTTTAATTTTATTTTTTATAAACATATATTTTTATCTCCAGGGGTACAGGTCTGTGAATCGCCAGGTTTACACACTTCACAGCACTCACCATAGCACATACCCTCCCCAAAGTCCATAACCCCACCCCCCCTCTCCCAACCCCCCTCCCCTCATCAACCCCCAGTTTGTTTTGTGAGATTAAGAGTCACTTACGGTTTGTCTCCCTCCCAATCCCATCTTGTTTCATTTACTCTTGAGAAGGGTTTCTAACAATGGGCCTGGACAGAAGTCCCTGGAAAGAGGAAATCAGGCCAGTACCTGAGAAATGACCCAAAAGCCAAAAATTAAGATGACATCAGGAGGAAAAAGAGTGGAGAGAGAAATTTAATAGGCACAGAGTGCCTTAAAATAGTTAAGGCCAGAAAAGCTGGTTAAACATTAGAATGAATCTTCTAGCTTGTATCTCATCTAATATGGTAAAGACTTTTAGAGAATGGTCATTGAGTCACTGTAGTTGCCCTTTATGCAAGTATGTCACCCAGTGATTTGTAAGGTGGACAAAATAGAATAAAGACTAGAGATAGCAAAGGCCAGTCAGGAGAGAGGAGAAGCAGGGGGAGTAATATGATGGGGTAATGTGATGAACTGACAGGACCCAAAAGGGCAAAGAAAGAATGGAGCAAGAGAGAGGATTTGTGGCGCACGGCTGAGGAAGCATCTCAAAACTCCATCATCTGATTATATTAAACATGGGTTATGAACTTTGAATTTCTACGACTCTTTTTTAAACCTTGATGAACAGGAGAAACAACCCAAAGAGAAGTATCGGTGCAAAAAAGATAAGCCTAACAGTAAGCATCTATTTATCCGCGGCCACAGGCAGTTTAATACGTGGGAGGCTGTTAAGAACCTCTCGAAACCACACAGCATATTCACCAAAGTAGATTTGCAGCTTGAAATCTTCAGAGCAGATGCATTTCCTATGACCAGGAGTATTACTAAAAATATCCTCCAGGTTTTTTTGTTCCAGATGAAAGTGCTACTTGGGTGAATTTGAGCTTTCAAGTTGAAGGTGCTACTATTGTTACTTAGATGTGTTCTTCTTGTTTGAGAGTGTTACTTCCTGTGGTGTGAGTGTCCCCATGATGACTGTAGCTCATTCTTTGGCCCCTCGCAGAGATTGGGGAAGAGTCTTAGAGCCAAGACTGACAGGGCTCGTGGCTTTCTAAGTTAAGGTCATAGAGAGTGCAGCATTTTGTTGCACCACTCTCTTCAGCGGTCTCAGTGGAGCAGACCACCCTGGTCACTTACTGCTGTCACTTTTGAGTGACTGACAGCTCAGTTCTGGGTGGATTCCAGCTTAGCACCATGCAAGTGCAGGAGAGTTTGTATCCCACAGACTTGTACTCTAATTTCATGTAGTCCTGTTGCTTACAAACTCATTTAATCTAAGGTGGAGGAATGGCTACTTTAGAAATCTGGCTTCATCAGTTCTATCAAAGGTCGTTCTTTGGTTGTATAAATTTAAACCAAGTTGTTGGCAACTACCAGAATGGACATTCAGAAGTGGAGCTACATCCTCATCTCTCCTATCTCTTGCTATCATACTAATTATTAATAACAGTTCATTTCACGTATCACATTGGTAATCAATTTGAGAATTCCAGTGACTCAGAAATGTACTTGGGTACCTGTTGCATACCAAGCATGTAGCCAGCTCTGAGGACTCAAAAGAAATACAGAGAATAGTTTTATCCTCAAGTGGTTTAGTGTCAACGCACAAAACCAGAAAAACATACCTTTTCTGAAAATCTTTGTCCACAACTTTAAGAAGATATCTGTTAAGTGTTCACTGAAGCCTTAAGACAGTATAGGTTACCTGGTCACATAAACTCATGTATGAACTTTCTAAATATTATTTACTTGAGCCTTTTGGATGGCCTTTAACCAGACTTCTAATGTTTCATTTATTTGCTCTCAGAAACTCCACAAAATTGAAACTTCAGTTCCTGGACAGTTTTCATGTTCCCATTGAAATTATAAGGGGATAAATGGTAATAGAAGGAAGAGGCAAAGCTGATCAAATACTATGTGTCTGAAAAAGATACTCTGCTTTGGGCATGAAGTGGATTAAGAGAGTGGTTGCAATCTCTCATTATAGTATTTTGCAAATACAGAGCTCCTTCTTAAGGAGTCAAAATTGCTATTCACAACTAAAATTGTTATGATAAGAACTCAAGATAGCTCAGGCAAAAGAATGGTCGTTATGACCTCTGTGAGACCAAAAACAGAATGTAACTGGACCTCTGTCTTAATAGTTTTACCTTCTAGACCTTGTTCTTCTGGCATTTTTGTCCACATCTAGGGACTCTAAAGTTATTGCACTCAGAGGTCATATTTTTATGACCTCTTATTTTTCTGTAATTGATTATCTTCTAATTAATGGGTTTAAGTCATTATAAAATACCTTTTCCCCCTATTTCACAAAGAATTAGAGCTGAGGATATTAAATGATTTTGGAATTGGAGAGTGACTTTATTGCTCTCCAGACATTTCCTTTTAATGTACCATGAAAAGTCTACTTGTTATGCTCCTTGATAATAACTTGGGCAGAACTTAGATTTCCAATCCCTTTCAGTTATAATAATACCCATATGATGATGATGATGATGACGACGACAATGATGACAGAAAGAGGACAGCTAGCTAGCCTTTTAGATAGATGGATATTGGACTATTAAAGTTCAGCCTCTACAAAAAAAAAAAAAAAGGCATCAAACTCATATGCCATTCATGGCTCTTCTCCTCACTCCCATAAGTATTAGATTTCCTGCAAAGATAATGAAGGTTAAGCTTTGGGACCCTTACCATTCAGGATCCCCTTACAAACCCTGTATCTAATACTGTATTTGGAATTCTGGGTTCTACTTTTCAAAAAGGGTTCCCTACTTCTATAAGGCCCCTCAAAACCTGCATACCCCTCTTTTAGAAATTTAGGCCTGGAGGACATGTGGCCTAAAAGATGGATAAAAAGGAATGAGGGAGTTAATCTACCGTTTGATTACCTTCTTCTCTTCATGTGTTTCTACCCCTAACTCCTCCGGAGTTAGAGCTGAAGAGAAGGGATTAGAAGAAAGAAGCACCAAATGGCAATTGTTGGTGGTTCCCTCTTTCTTGACTATGGACATCTTCTCTGAGACAAGCATGTAAATGCTAGCCCTCTCTTGATATGGGCAGTGCTCTCTCTAGATGACCTCATATTTATTTCCTACAAACCACCTTTCCCATGGGTCCTGGCCTCTTCCTTCTCATACCTGTCAGGCCAGCCTCCTGGGTAGGTGACCTCTGGATGGTTCAAGGTCAATCACCTGTTACAGCATTCACCTGGCTGGCTCACATGCATTCTTCATAGCCTTGCTTACTAGCAGTGGTAGAGGATGTGTGACTGCTGCCCTCCCTTTCCTTGTCATCTTGCCAATTGTGTTCTCTAGCTACTCAGATAATATCAAGGAGAGATTAGCTAGTCTGCTGCATAGGCAGATATCCAGCCAATAAATGAAATGTTTGTCTCTCTGAAAAACACCCCCAAAACTCTAAGAGTGATTTCCTTGGAGCCCCTTTCACTTGGTTGAATAAGGAGAGGGTATGTAAATTCTCCCAAGCTAAAGATTTCTCCTATCACAAATTCTACTACTCAACCACTCTCTGTGAATTTTTCGTCCTACCTTTATATAAATCCTGGTTGGAGTAATAAGAATGAGTGTGAAAGACATATCTGACCTATCAAGGAGTCTTAGAGATGGTATTTGGTAGCAACTCGTTTCATTTTTTAGACTACATTGTTCTTTGTCAATTATCAGTTTTGAAGTCTTAACTAAAATACTGAGAGAATGGAAAGACTTACTCAAATGATAATTATAAAAGCTTTTTTCTTAAATAAAACTTTTATTAGGGGTACCTGAGTGGCTCAGTCAGTTAAGAATCTGTCTTGGGTTCAGGTCATGATCCCAGAGTCCTGGGATTGAGGCCCTCATCAGGCTCCCTGTTCAGCGAGGAACCTGTTTCTCCCTGTCCTCCCAACTCCTCCTCTCACTATCTCTGTCACTGTCTCTCACTCTGTCTCTCAAATAAATAAATAAAATCTTAAAAATAAAATAAAACCTTTATTAAGAGGTTTATAAACCTCTAAAAAACACATGGCAGAGTGAGGATCAGTTGGCAGTCGGGATGAGGACTTACCCAGCCACTCACTGATTAACCCTCCACACACAACGAGTGCCTTCACTGTACCCACCGTACCAGACACTCTAGCACACTGCCTGTCTACACGGACCATCCAACTCTTGGTCTGTCTTTCTGGTCTCATCTCCCCCCACTAGACTAGAAAGCCCAGAAGGAGGGACTCTATCCAGTGAAACACTGTGCTTTACCACCTGAAAGGATGTAAATGATGCCAGTAACTAAAATTAGAAGTATAGAAAAAGGATTGAGTTGTGAGTGAAGGTAGAAAAGCATCACTTTTAGTATTGACAATGGTAATGACCAGCACATTCTAATATAGAAAGATACACAAATAGAATTATTCATTCAATCACTGAAAAAAAATAGCATATTCAATACTTTCTGTGCACCAGGTTCTATGCTAGATATTGCTCTCATATTATCCCCCAATAGAATCTAAAACATTATCTGTGATTAACACACACACATATTTATTTCAGCATACAACAAACATCACACCTCATATATCATTGATTATGGACATAAGAGCAGAACTGGACAAGTCTGTATGTATACAGGATTTCACAAAGCATTTTCACAGCATTAGAAACATAGTGAATCCCAAATATTTTAGACAAGTCATTCTATGTAATAATTTTGATTAGAGATTCATCTGAAGTTCATCTATTGCCATGTAATTTTTCAAGGAATTTGGGTGAAAACCTACTCAGTAAATAAGAGATCAGTTCTTGAAGTATTATTATTTTGTTCATTTAACTTCATCAAGTACTATGTTGCTGACAACTCTCTTTTCAGATTTATACAGTTTGTAGCACATAGTAGGTGCTCAGCAAATATCTGCAGATGGAATGAATGAATGAATGAATGAATGAATGAATGTTATATTCCCCCAACACATTTATCATCCAGAATAAATGAGTTTTTTTGGTAAAGCAGGCAGAGGGGCCTGACCGTAACTTGCCAAGTACAATTTTTATTTCTTGGCATGATTGCTAGTATGCACAGGGACTACATATGTATTTCATACAAGTCTCAGCTTCTTCTTAGGTTTGTCACTCTACATGGCAACCAAGTTTATCTTCTCTCCAAATGGACTAGTGACATTTCTGGAAAAGGTGCCGGAGGCGGGGAGAAAATACTTTCTACTAACTCCTAAGGAATGAGTCCCCTTTCAGACATGAAGGAATGTACCTATAATATCTGTTTTCTCTTCTGTAACATGGTTTGTTCCAGCACTGGTAAATTAACAATACCTAATTAAAAATCCAAAAGTTGGACTAGCTGTAGTGTGCTCAGGAAATTAGCTCAAGGCTTGAACTTAGGTTCTGACTTTCATTTAGGAATTAATAATCCCTTGTTTAAAAAACATAAAATTAAGCAATATTTTTAATGGTTTTCTTAGAAAACGCAATGATGCAAGACCAAGAGCAAATTTTCATTAGGTTGAAATCTTAAATACTGAAACATTTCCTGGATATTTTTGTAGCTTGTTCTTTTTTTTTTTATGTTATTATAAGAATCATACTTCTTTTAAATGGAATTTTTCCAAAACATGACTCTACTTCCACATATATAATACTTATGCCATGTTGCTTTATATTTTTAAACAATCTTATGATATTATCACCAATATGTAAATATAATGAGAAAAAATAAGACAATGAGTAGCTTTCTCTTGATGACCATGCAGCTTGCCCTTCCGTACTAGAGGTGAAACTCCTTAACCTTTTATTATAAAGACTTTCTTTTCTCCTCATGAATTGGTGAATTTGCCTAAGATGAGTTGAATTATTACCATGGTAGTTCCATGGCAGTGACTTTTCAGAATCACCATTCAGGCCTTATTGCCTAGATTGATGAGATGAAGTTTTATGTTATTTTCCTCCTCCCATGACAACTTACTAACCTCCACCACCCCACAGAACTGCAGAATAGGACCCCACTGTTCTAAACCCTTGCCATTTGTGTATATTACATTGTCTTTGATTTCTGAAGTAGCTTGGCTAGTGGCAACTTCCTTTAAAATGCTAATAGCAAGAAATAACAAACCACCACTTTTTCTTTTTTTTGCCCTTTCACTTTATTGGGACTACAATTAAGCTATTATTCACTTAATTCAAGTATAAAAACAAAACCCACTGAATATTCAAGGTAAAAGTCTGTAGTATGTTTTTAGGATTTTTTTTAAAAACTCAGATTGCTGAATGTATTAATTTTCTACTTCATTTACTATTTGCTAACCTAGGGAGGAAAGGGGTATCTCAAGAGAGTTTTATAGTGATAAGTACAAGAATATATTGACAAGGAGAGATGTTACATGTGATGAAATTTGCTAACCTCATGAATCAGTGGTAACACCATAGGCTAAAAATATTAAAAAAAAAAACTACTGAGTAATATAGTTTTCTGTAAATACGCAAGAATGATGTAAATTGTATTACCAGTGAAACATTTTAGATTGTGTTTGTGAAGATTCCCACATTTGAGCTGACCCAAGTAGTTTGTCAGAAAACAATGTCCCTAATCACTCTCTATAGCTAACCAAACACATTAAGCTGACTTTCTAATGGCATAAGCAGCATTTCCCTCCTCATGACAAGTATGGTTTTGAAACCAAGAAACTTTAGTTTGCCCTTCAAGAAAAGTGATTTATAGGAGTTAGTGTGGGGGGAAAAAAAGGAACCCTACTTTGCCCAAAAAGGAGACGAAAACCTTGCCAGAGGCAACATTGTGACATTGCCAATGTGAGAGTGTTGTGAAATCCCAAGTGTATGTTTTTGTGGTAATGTCTGAAAGTACTGGTACTGTACTGGTGTCTCGCTATCATGCGTCTCTATTTCCGGATCTACTTCCTTATAATTGCTAATGCAAACAGCGCAAGGAGCAGAGCAGTGTATAAGTCTCCGCTTCACTTCTTCTGTTGTTTTCATTGATAGATGGCCTCTTCTGAAAGTTTCAAAATAATTCTCTTCTACCTTTAGGAAAGAAGATAAATTCTTTTTCTAATTAAATAAATATACTATATTTGTTAAGGTGGTTTAGCCCTTTGTCCTACAAGCTATCAGTTTCTTTATTCCTCTTACTCTGGCATCCTTAAAATCAGTCCCTATTAATGTGTATTTTGCAAATAATCAAGAGGCTAAATAACAGTAACTGAGGAAAATCAGGATAAGCCTAATAGTAGCCAAGCTCTAAATAGAACTATAAAATAAAAATAGAACATATGACTCACAATACAGTACTAGTTCTTCATCTTACAGATGTTCCCAGCTATCAGAGTCAGTGTGGGCTATGACACTGGTAAGTGTGGGCTAGTTGGGTAAAAATTTGGAGAGAATGATTGGCTTTTTTTTTTTTCAGACTCTTTTCCTATTACCTCATTTACTTTATATTTATAGAATGTACAGAAAACTCTGTCAACTCATTTCTTATTTGCCTTAATAGCAAGCCACCCTCTCCTAATGGCATTTTAGGTTTACAAAACACATCTTAGGAAACAAGTGTCTGGCTTTAGTTATTTGCTAGCTAAATGTCGTCACCCCATGAAACAAATTTCACCAGTGATTCCTGTCATGACACACCATGCATAGGACCAACCAGACAGAAAAGACAGCATCTCTGACCATGGAAGGGACACAACAGAAAGGCTGTCATGATATTTATATCCCACCTACTCAGAAGACCAATTGAGAAACTCCATATGGACTCCAGTTTGCCACTAACCCACAGAATTGAAATTTCTTGACTGGCTTAAATTAAGAATTTTGGGATAAGTATAAAACTTTGCAGATATTTATTTTCATAATTCTAGGCAGTTTATTTTCATATAATTCTTCTCATCCTACCCAATTCTCTTTTAGTTGACACATTAAGCAAAGGAAATGCGTTCTTAGAAAGCTCATAGGATAGAGAGAGGGCAAAGTATAATCGGAAAAAATAAAAGAACACTGTCAAAGAGCTCTAAGGTA
The DNA here is from genome assembly GCF_002288905.1 of Enhydra lutris kenyoni. Taxonomy (NCBI): domain Eukaryota; kingdom Metazoa; phylum Chordata; class Mammalia; order Carnivora; family Mustelidae; genus Enhydra; species Enhydra lutris. Next base: position 14,098,630 of record NW_019154103.1, on the reverse strand, counting down.
CATTAATGAGAGAAAGGGTGTCTGTATGTAGTTTAAGACAAGAAAAATAAGCTGGCCTACATGGAAGTAGATTGGCTGATTTGAATTATCTTGGGGGACTGAAACCCCTTCCTCTCACTTCTCAACATTGCCCAAATGGCAGGTGGTACAAGTCCAGTTCCCCAGTAAGTTCCTGTAAACAAAACTACTTATTTATAGACAGCTTCTCAGTACTGTTTTCAGGAGCTCAGTCAGACTGCAACTCAGAGTCACCGATCAACTGCAAAAAAAAAAAAAAAAAAAATGATAAAGACATAAAATCCTGTCTGCAAATTTTGCTTTACAACTGGAACCAGATAATCTGACATTCTATATATTTGGAGGACCCTTAAAATCATGATTGAGAACTGGTATAAAGAAAGAGAAAGAAGCCTGTGAGCCTCTTCTTTAATAGAAAAAGAAAATTGGGCTGACATCATGGAAATCTGCCAGCAGACCTAAGCAAAATTTGATGTCTCTACTTCTCCTTTCTATTCTTTTTTCTTTTTGTTGGGCATTCATGGGAACCAGCCTTGATGGAGGAATCACTGAGCCTTGGTGATGCATCACAAACTGGAGAACTGAGATTATTGAAATATTGAAAGCTTCCCCCCAAGTACTTTGCCATATTTATTTACATTAGTCAAATTAAAATACTAATAATTCCAACAATAATACCTTCCTTTTAAATATATATATTTCAGTGTACTTTCATTTATTCTCATAATTCTCCTTACGATATGTATAGATAGGTATAGATGAACTCAGCCTATATTTCAGAAAGTAAATTCCTCCATTGTTTTAATCTAGTGTTACACATAGAAAATAGTATGAAGAAGTGTAACTACTTAGATGGATCAACAACATGGCAGTTTTTAATGTAATGGCTAAATGATACCACTTCATATATCCACCAACTTTTATTCATCACTTCTCAAATTCAAGGCACCTTGTTTGTTCTGAAGTGGATACAAGTGCAAACTTACATAAATATAATCTTACTCTTCAGGACCTAAATTTTACCAAAGAAATAAAATGCAAGCTCAATTAAAGCAGAAGTGTATTTGTTCATTGCTGGCACATAACGACACTTAGTACATATTTCCTGAATGAGTGTATAAAACATAAAATCAAATAATTCTAATATAATGCAGGATATAAGTCCCAAACATGATCAGATGCTAACAGAGTTTCAGATGAAGGAGTAATCACTTTTAGCTGAATGATCAGGAAGAATTCATGGAGTTGTATGAGCTGATAAGGATTTAAATTAGGGAATTGTGCAAAATGGATAACTGTTAGGTAGGCAAATAGGAGAAGTCCCAGACAGAGAAGGGTGGGGGGAGACTATATGGAGATGGGGTAAAGCACAGAATGCAAATAACTGACATCCAGGAGATCAGTTCAGTTTGTGTAGGTAGGGAAGTAATGGAGGAAAATGGATTGGAGCCAGATTATAAGGGTTGTTGTACTGAAGACTTCAGGCTATTTTCTGGACCAGCTGACTCTAGGTCTCCCACAGTGCTAAATTTTTTTGAGCACTCGCAACAGTATGTGTATATTTTATACATTAGGATTTATAAAGTAAACATACATAAACTACTTATCTATACAAATATATATATACACACACATATTACAAGTAGAAATTTTTAAGTGTCCTATAGCTACTATAGTTTCTAATAACACATTGTAAATGTAATTAATTATTTTGTATATATTTGCTTAACACATGCCATCCATGTCCCCTGTCGAATTGTAATTTCTGTGAGAGCAGAAAACTTGGCATTCTTGTTCTTTCAATATCACTAGAGCCTAGTGTAGTATTTGGCACAGAGTAGAGGTTTATTGATTATTTGATCACAGAATAAGCCAAGCAGTCAATTGATTAAATTGATTTTGAAGTGAATACTTCAGATTAAAATACTAATCTGGAATCATCAAACATCCCCATTTCCCACTAAAGAATGACCATCTATCCACCATTTCATTTTCTTATAAATGTTTATCTTTAGCCTTAGAATTATCAATGACAGACTCTATTTTTAAAGAAAAGATGGAAGAAACAAGACTGTCTCATCTTGAATTATAACACCGAATCTTTCTTAATATATTACACTTTTTTACAAAGCAAAGAAACAGTCAGCCTAAGCATTTTCTCCCCACAGAAGATGGATTAAAAAAGAATATAGAAATCAATTTGTAACTTCTTTATGTAAAGAAAAGTTTCACAAAGTGAACTCCTTTGAGTCCAAGTGTTTCCAGCATGGTCTTTAGTGGCTTTCACAATATGAGGGTTAGAAGGGGAAGCTGGGGTAGGGGTACTGCACACTGTTACCTCAACCAGCCATGTTTAATGTTCTCCATTAATACAAGTACTTTTTATAAAATGCTATTTGAAGGAAGGGATTCAGGCAATTAAAATAATACATCAAAAAACCATGATTTAAAGTTGTTTGCATCCCATATAAATCCAGTTAAATAACTGTCTAAAACCTTGAGTCTTAATAGTTTTGTTATATCAGCTTATTTGTATTATAGGACACCTACCCCTTCATCTATGGTATTGCTGCTGAATCTAAAGCAAAATTAAAACTGAAACTAACACTATCATCAGAGTAGTTTTACCCTTACAAATTTTTGGTGGTTTTCCTGTTTGCCTTCCCAAATCCATCTCCTTCTTTCTGTTTTCTATCACCTGGACTCTGTTGTTGGCTGCTGGTTGGGGGTTACTCAATGACAGAGACTGGAGGGAGATCAGGATATGAGAGAAGAAATGAGTCATGCACTGGCCCTGCATCTCTGGCAGTAGCTGCAGCCCTTCATGGCTCCCCACAGCCAGACCCCTGTCCCTAGTTCCAGTTCTCACCAAGCTCTAGTAATACTGCTTCCCCCTCTTCAGCCCCAGAGGGTAACAACTTTCCACCTATGCTATTCTCTGTGTTCATGCCAGCCTTCATTTATTCTCTTACTCCTCTCACATCTCTAATCCCTTGTCTCTTTATTTGAGCCAGCTGGTTAATTATATTACCTGCCATGACCTAGACTGATACAAAACTTAAGTCTGTTAAAATAGCAAGATCTAAATATACAGAAAAGATCTAAAATACAGAAAATAAAATATAAAAATAAATATATTTAAATATAAAAATAAATATTTTTTAAAAATCTCAAAAGAATAAAATGTTTCAATATTGACTCTTCATTGTTTACTATATTTTCCGCCCAAAAAAATGACTACCCTACTCTTAGAGACTATGAAGAAAAGAACTGTAGAAAAGTGAATTCAGTGCTGTGTCCATGAATGTCCAGAAAAATTCTTACTTTTTTTAAAATGGTGGTTCAGAACTTCCCACCTGCATGCAAGCCAGTAGGTGACGAGGCCACATAACTCACTTCACAAAGCCAGGGAGGACTCGGGAAATGTCCCTGAGAACATTCAAAGAGTAACATGTATATGCGCATATATACATTTTCTAGACAAAAGCAGAATATGTAATTGTTAGAGGCCTGAGATAAGAGTAAATGACTAATAACAAAATATTTTTGTCCAGGTTTAAGTGTCAGTTACTGCCTATATTTCAGTGAAAAGTATAGTTGGTGCACTTTGATACCATAACTAGGATTTAACTCTAAAAAGTGTTGTCTCTAGGAACCTTGGAAAAAAATGACATGAACATGAAGAAATTTTAACAAGACTAAATAAATAAAGAACATTACTGTATGTTTTGAACATATTCTTGAAAAGAAATCATAGAAAGTTTCCATAGAGCTTTTTTGAAAACACTGACTAGTTATTTTTATATAGCTGTAAAAAAAATTTAGCATACTTCTTTACAAAGGAATAAAGAGAAAATTCTTCTGCCGAGTTTTTAAGAAAACCTTGCTTTGAGAGAAACATTCAACAGTCCACTCTTTAGGGATCTTAAATATCTACAAAAAGAAAATAGGTATTGAAAGTAATACTGGAATATGTCGTGGGAGTTAAATAATTATAGTACTATCATGTCTAAAAATAAGAAGGAGGTCTCATCTAGACCGACCATTAGTGAAAATGCAGGACGTCTTCTCTGGTCAAAGAGTTGAAGACGACTGGATTTTGGCTTCCATCTGCCTCAAATTTACTGAATCTATAGCAAAAAAGACAAAAACAAAAGGAACCTGTCTTTGTCAAGTAGAATCACAGTACTGAAGTAACAGAATGTCCCTGTGGTTTCTTCAGTGATTCACATGAAAGACGGCTATGATTACAAGAAATTTATAAGAAATAGCAGTATCCTGCCTACAGTCTACCCACAACAAAGAGACTGAGCTTGGGTCAGAGGTGAACTTGCCTCTCTTGGGTTTGTACGGCAGAATGACCAAGACCACTGTGACTCTATGGGTGCAGGAGATAGAAGACTGCTTATCTCACAGATGCTAAATTCAGAGAAGCAGCTGTGGGTGAGCAAATTACATTATAAGTCACATTTGCAATCCTGGGCACTGAGAAGACTGATCAGTGGGAGAAGGAGCACTCCTTACTTGAAAAAGAAAATTTTCTTTAAAAGAGAATTATGTACCAAAACAAATGTCATGAGATATTAAAACCATAGTGCCATTTTGCAACTTGAGAGAGCTATGTTCTTCCAATCCTGCAGGAATATTTTTTCTTCATATATGATAAATACATTAAGGTCATCCCTTTATGCTTTCTAATTATGACGTGATCCCTAGGTACCTCCAATCCAACTTGCACTCAGCAATCAATAAAAAATCCTCAGAAACCCTCCAAACTTTCTCTGCAATATTCAGTATGATTTATCACCACTTCCATCTTATAATTTCTCTTCCATTGGAATTGATAACACAGGATAGCCGTGGTTTTTCTTCTGTCTCCCCAACCACACTTTCTCTGACAATTTTCCTCTTCCTATCTGCCAGGTGTCAATATGCCTGCATAACAGACTTTTTAATCAGTCAACTGTATGTTTTGGGTCTTGAGACATAAGAGGAAGCAATTTGTTTTACACAGACAGAACTCTATCATCAACCAATTCCTCAAATTATTATCGAAATGGTTCTTAGCTTTTCTAAGATCAGGGAAAATAAAACATTCTTTTAAAGATTTTATTTATTTATTTGACAGAGAGAGACACAGTGAGAGAGGTAACACAAGCAGAGGGAGTGGGAGTGGGAGAAGCAGGCTTCCCGTAGAGCAGGAAGCCCAATGCGGGGCTCAGTCCCAGGACCCTGGGATCATGACCTGAGCTGAAGGCAGATGCTTAACAACTGAGCCACCCAGGTGCCCCCAAATAAAGCATTTCTAGTAATATTCTCACTTAAGAGCAGTTTTGTTTTGTCATGGAATGTGTGTGTGTGCACGTGCACAAAAACAGTCCTGGACAGACTCTTAGGCACACCCAATCAGGGTTTTTGAATTCAGAATAGATCTTTAATGCATAAATTCATTGTGGAGTTTTATATATTAAGCATGAACATAGAAATTTGTTAAATGATAGGTATATTATCTACTCTCTAAGAGGTTTCAATTTCTTGCCTAAGAAATAGTAAAATAACGGGCATGACTAATGGAAGATTATTAGAAGACAGTTAACTTTGTACAGCAAACAAATTACTATCGGTAAGAGTCCTTTCTTGGCACATAGGCTTTTCTTGTAAGATTTGGTGGTATAGTTTCCATGGGAAACTCAGCTATTGGTTTGTATAGTTTCCTTGTTTTACACTTACAGGAAACACAAAATAGCATCCTAAATTGCTTTTCTACCAAGTTATAGCTGTCATCAACTACAAATGTGTTTAAATGCCTTGAAGGTTACCATGAACATGGTCCTGCTTCCCCTGCTCTTCACCTTGTAAGCTCCTTGGGGACCTTCCTACTTCCCTGGCCGCCTCCTCTGAGTTCTAATTCCTGAGTGACCCCACTGAGTATGTGCTGTTCTGTGAACTACTCTGTTATTATCAGAAGGAACCAACTGATCAGAAAGACATGAGTCCTTGAGAGGTTCACAGATCTGCTCAGCTGAAGGAGAGAGAGAGAGCTGCCTCCTCACTGGCATCAGGTGTAGAGCACTTCAGTAATAAACTAAAGTTTAATATTAAAGTATTAAACTAAAGTTTGAACTAAAGTTTAAACTGAAGTGTAGAGCACTTTAGTATTAAACTAAAGATACCTAGCACTAAAGCTTTATGTTAAATTAGATAAGCTTTGTACTTTATTCCTATATAGGTACGTAGTAGCAACAATCAATATTTTAATAAAAATTATCCAAAGAAAGCACTGAATTGGGAAAAATATCTATCTTTGCCAGTGAACTAGGAAAATATTAACTTTAACACTAGAACACATTAATACAGCTCAAGGAAAACTTTCTGGAAAGGAGCTTGCAAACTTCTATGTTGGATCACAGAGTAATAAAGCCATAGACTCTAAGAGATGGAACATGGCTTATACATTATTTATTCTTACCCTTTAATTTTTCAGATGTGAAAAATGAGGCTAGGATAATTTGGATGAATTTCCCAGTTATGTAACTAGATAGAACTGAACCAGGACTCAAGAACATGGGTATTCTGATTCCTCATTCAGCACAGTATTCCTTATTCAACAGTCTCTTCTGCCTTTTGCTTACATGGAATGTTTTTCTTCTAAAAACATCCAAAAAGTATGAAAGTTTTTCAGATTCTATGATAAAAATGTTGAAGTTCTGAGTGGTCACTAATAGATACTTGTTTTATTATCTTTTTTTTTTTCTGGCCCTTAGCCAACTATCCCAATAAATTTAATGAAAGAAAACAAAAACCATTACTCAGTAGTGATCTTTAAAATTCAGTGGCTTGAAATACATTAGGATTTTACTAAAAATTACTTAAACAAAATTCTCTTAATAGCTTTGAAAATCAACATTTGAACAAATAATTCATTGAGCTATTATATGACCTACATGCAAACAGGTAAATATTTGGTATTCAAGAGGCAATAATTTAAGTTGGAATTATAAATGTATTTTAGAAAATCTGATTCTTGAGATTTTGGTATCCATTAATTTTCGCCATTTTTTGTGTATTTCAAATACCCCAGAGTTTAATGGTAGTATTCACAAACTTATTTACTTGCAGTTTTGCCTTTCCTTGAGGCATTTCTAAGTGCCCAAAACTATTAATAAGGATGAATAAATAGACACAAATGAGCTTCTTTTCAGTTATTTACAATTTAGTCTACTATGTGCTAATCCTGTGTCCTGCGTTAATCAACCCCAAAACACAAGTCTTCCATTGTGCTCAATAGAGATGGGGCATATGTGGTGGAATTCAGTCAAAATATTAATTTAGACATCTGGGAACCATCACCTTCTTGAGAAAACTATCAGGTAAAATACACTCATTTTCAGCCAAGCTAAATTCCCACGTCCATGAATTGCACAACCCTGTTAAAGTCAGTAAGTGTCAAAGTCTTGAGCTATGGACTAGACAACATTGCCCAATAACCACAATTAGGGTTTCCAGCATCTGCTGTTCCTCTTTTACAAATCTGAATTCTCTTCCTATGCTATCTCTTACATACATTATTCATGCCGATGTTGAAATACTGACAATTTATGAGGAGAGTTCAGGAGTTTTGTGTGGCACTGGAAATCACTGCCTAAGTAACAGAAGGAAAACTTACCCCAGGAAATTATCTCATAAACATTCTTAAAACTCCATTTCATTATGGTGTGCTTTTTAAAAAAGAAATTATAGGATGGTATTTTGTGAAATCCTTGATTTGTCCTGAACTCAAAAGCTAGATTTTAACCCTCAGTTTCAGTGTCCTTCAATGACTTGTCCTGATTTTACTTTTCTTTTTTCCCTCCACTTCATATCTGTCCTTTTATCAGTTAAGTTTATCTACATTGTACTCATCTCTCCTACTTCTGGCCTCTATTCTCTGTTATACCTGAAATATTTTAGCAGCTTTCAGAATTATCTTTTCCTCCTGATTCACAGAGCTGTCAAGATACAGCAGTTTGATGTAATTGATATTTAAATGCAATAATTATTTCCACTAATCCAATGTATACTCCTTAGGAATTTAATTTATTTGCCCCTTTGCTCTTCATAACACCAAGGGGAAAAAAAAGATAGATGAAAGCTCACACAAAATGTAAATCAGCCATAAAAATAGATAATAGCCCTCAGGCCCTTAGTCTAAAAGAAATAAAAGACCTAGTGAGAATCAAAAAGTGGAACTGAAACAAAAATTATATTTCTCTTTATTAAAAACATTTGTTTGGTTTTTATGAAAATATGAGTTTTTATGAAACTGTAAATATGATTGCTTTGTACAAGACTGTGTCATCTCTAAGTCAAACAATCTATCAAATTTTTGGATTACCAAGAAGAAAAGTATATGTGGGAAAATCCATTTTTGCAGGGCAGATTTAAGTTTGGAGCAAAGTGTATTTCTAAAAACTAAGAAAATGTGATATAGTTATTTGTTTATATTATGCATTCAATTAATATTTACAAATATGCAAAACTCTTTATAAAAAAAAGAAAGTCCAGGTACAAATGACCATTTTTTGGTTAAGTACTACATATACATCTTCCCGTTGCTCTTAAATAACAAATTGCCCTATGGGTAACCCAAGATCAATGGATGAACCAAAAGAATCGCCATAATGCATTTTCTTGAGGCTGGTAATAAATGAACTTCTGTCTTGAGGAAGAAGTTGACTTACTGATTTACCAATTCATTACTACAGCTAGCTCCTAAAGAATCTCTAAAAATATTTTTAACATAAAGTTCGCAAAGTTTACAAAGCATTCTAACTCGTTCATCAACTCCTTCCATGCAGACCACATTTGTTTTCTCTGTAATCCTTTTCCCCCTCCTAACAACAGCTGTAGCACTGTATAGCGCCCATTAGTCTAATGCTATTCTTAACTAAAATTACTAACTTGCCTCTAAGAGGTGCACTAGAGGGGGCCAAAGGGCAACTCAGTATGGGGTGTTCCACTGGCCTACCCAACACCTTATCCATTCAGAGTGTACCAAAATACTCCTACTTAAAGTAATCAGATGATCAACTAGCCTAACTGCTCACTGATAATCTACTACATATAAGGCATTGTAGTAGGCAATTTTTTGAGAATAAAAGATATATATTACTGACCTAGGGTTCAACATTGCTAGTTTGACTACCCTTAAGCAATAGTCAAGAGTTCATGACATGTAACAATTTGTAATTTTGCTGAGGCATGAAATTGAATTACATGTGGCAAGAGGCAGGACTCTCACAGGAATCCTTTAGCTAGAGCGTGCTTAGATGACTGGCCCACATATCTTCTCACAGTGGTTTAGATATTCTCTACTTGTGGTCAAGTTACTATGTAGTAATTCTCATGACATGATGTAAAACTATTTTCTTTGTGAATACTTTCCCTGGAAATAAAGTCAGCTGTTAGTTCTGGTGATGAAAGTAAAGTGGAAGCAAAACTATCCAAGAAAGTGATGGTTCTAATCCAGAAAATAGAAGTTTTATGGACACAATTACATGCTACACTGATATTCGTGAATTTGGGACTGTGGTATCCATCATGAATACTGAAGATCTGCCATATAAAATAAAGTCCTTATCTTCAAGGAACATTTAGAAAAACATGAAATTCTTCATCATAGTTACCTTCTTAGAACCCACATTGTCTTTAGATCATTGCAGACATGAATGTCATTTTAATGACATCAGGACATCCATTTTATTTATATCTTCCTAAATATTGTGCACAAAATCACCACAGAATCTACTGTTTCCCACACAAGATTTGAGGGACTGACCAAAACTTCATTTGTTTGGGGGATAGTTTTGGGTTTGTCTGTTTTTTAGTTTTGGGTACCAGCTAATATAGCTTAGGTTAAGATAGGGCCAAGAATTAAGACCTACCTATTCCAGTTAATTGTGGCAACATATAAGATAGGTTTGGGCTAAAACAACTCCACAGAGAGTTGGATTTAATATATTTTTGCAAGGTGGCTTCAACATTTCTTTCTAAGCAAAATAAGCCTGGAAACAGTTTTGGAAGCCCAGAACATGGTGATAATACACATGATGTTGTGCAATGGGAAGTATATGGCAGGCATATCTTGGCCACCTGTCCCTTATGAAGATCAAGGCTCATCATTTCGGCTCATGGCAGCTGTTGTTCTCCATTCTTCTTTCTTCCTGCTGCTGGTTGTATATCCAGCCATCCAGGGTCTCCTAACCTTGGGCTGCTACTGTTTGTGGTTCTTGCCCTTGCTATTTTCACTTTATATAGGCTGTTTCTGTCCTTTTTCAAACTTGTAAAAATAGCGCTCCTAATAAGGACTGAAAATCCAATGCTTGACTTCTGGAGTATAAAGCTTCCTCTTTCCCTGGACTAGCACATAACAGAATGGGGGGTGGGAGAGGAAGAAAGGAAGTAGGAAAGAAACAAGTCATTTATCTCTTAAAGTTTGCAAAGTTCTTTTTGAAAATGAGAATTCTTTGTATTTTTAAAATCCTCTCCACCCATTAGCCTCAACACTACATTGCTGCTATACTTACACCTCGCTCGTTATGTATTTACTTTTTATATAACTAAGCAGCACCCTGTCATAAATGAAATATTCATGCAAAAAAAAAAAACTGCTCAAAATGAATTTATAAAAAGAACATATAAAAACTACCATCTGCTCCCAGTCCTAGCAAGCCCTTAGATACCCAAGTGTAAGCCCTCTGATTCCACAGAGAGGTAAGGCAATGTGTCTGTGATGTATTCCTGAAAGCCAAAACTTCAGACTTTGTATTTAGATGGATCTATGAGCTCTGGCCATCGAAATGCTTAGATCAACATTGATGGGCTTAGATATTGCACATAATGAATTCACGTGCTAGCATATTGTAATGGGTAGTCATACCCAGTCATGTTGTGCTAAAATGAGCTGAAACTCTTCTGGGAAGTTGTGAAAGCATTTTGTAGTCAATTGATACTGCAGTACTTTATAATACACCTTCCTTTAAAAAAAAAAAAAACAAAAAACGGTTATCCAGACATTCCAGGACTCCAAGCTGAAGTGTTGTCACTTGGAGACTTTATTGTTTTAATTCACCTAGGGATACTTCTGATATACTCAGGGCATTTTACTGCTCACACTTGGAGTATCATCACTGCTGTACATAATAAGATACATGATTTTCTCAGTAGTTTCATTTCTCCCAAATGGTAAGTTGCACCTTTATAAGTTCTATGAACATGTGAAAGACAGTCTTCCCTTTCTGTAGCCTCCTCTTCCCATCTAACACATTCCCACTTTCCTCAATGTTCAGTGCTACCCGCTCTGAACTCTGTGTTTAGGATTTTCATTTTTCCCCACCTGGAGTCATGAAGAATTAAGTCTGCCTGCAAGCAACCAAAAAGCAAGATAACAGTGCCATAAACAAGAGTTTGTTTTTCTCCCACAGGAAAGATATCCAGAGACATGTAGTCTAGAACTAACATAGTGGTTCTAGGATCATCAGGAAATAAGGCCCCTTTTTCTGGCTTGCCTTACTACCTTCAGTGTGTTGCCTGATGGTTGAAGATGACTTCTCCAGTTCTAGTTATTCCACTGTATTCCAGAAAGCAAGAAGAAAGTTCTGCTCTGTCCTTTTTTAATAAGACTTCCAGGAAGTACCACACATTTTAAATATATGTCTTTGACCAGAACTTAATCACCATGCCAAATCTTGATGCCAGTTACCCTGGGGAACGTAGTCCTTTAGCTGGACACCTTACACCCAAAATAGATTAAGAGTTCTCATACTCAGGAGGAGGGAGAGAATAGATGTTGGAACAGGAAATTCATAGCCTGTGCTTCACTTCACTGGATCCTCTCGTGACTTGTTGTTACATATCCCTTGTTTAGGTTTAGATTTCTAATTGTCCTAATTAGCTGAATAATCTAGCTGTCATTCAACAAGCAAATTATAAATTTTTAAAAAAGATAAAAATAGAGAAAAGTTCTTGATTTACTGTTACACTTTGATTTTATTTAAAGGAAGTTCTGAGACTGCCTTCAAATAACTGACCACACTTAATCACCTAACTGGATGGAGAATTAGGTCTGTAATTCTATAGCTAAGACTCTCAGTGCTTTCCTCATCAGGTGTTTGTTTTATGTCTGTTTTATGACCCAAACCAAAACACTTTCGAGAGTGTGAAGGAGGGGTTATTAATAATTACATGGAAACATCAAGGGTAAATCAGGACTGTCCAGAGCAAACTGGGATGTAAGGTCACCCGACTCATCCTCCTTACTGGAATCCTTCACATGCCAGACCTATTCGTATAGATGTCAGTTTACTATTATTAATTTACCAGTCATTTCTCACTAGAAATGTGGTAGGATATGAAGAAAGCATGGCAGATTGGGCTATTATCCTACACATCATGTCTCTCACTTGGATATACAGGGGATGGAACTCTGGTTAAAAAGTGCAGATTAACTGAATGTATTGTTAATGAACTATTTGCAGCCATTCTCGCTACAGTAAAGCCAGAATTGTTCCAGGAAATGGGTATGAGAGATGGACATCTACTCCTAGTGCTAAGAACCTAGTTACAAGAAATTCTTCTTAGGATCTCTGAGTTTGTAGTATTTTTATCCATCATCCTGAATAGTTTGTCACCTTAATGTGTAACCTGTGACAGTTGACAGCTGTCAGTTGGAAGGATTTGCTCTGGCTGAGGGCCAAACATAAAGAACAAGGCTAAGAGTGAGAGCCCAGGCTGACAAACTATTCTGGCTTTCTTCTTGGGGCACTAACATGTTAATATTTTTTGAGAAATCACCTCTGCCTATGATGGAATCTAATACCAGATCCTCCCTTTTTCCTCATTTATTTTTCCATAATTTTTTTCAGAAGCATATTTCTATCTGGAAAAGATGACTGTCTATTAAATTGTACCTTATTGCTCTGGAAGCTTCCAAAGATACTGATGCTCAACTAAGGAGAAACAAAGGCACTGAAAGAATTTGGATTAGTAATAATTATTAGAAATAGTCCCAAACACCCACAATCTACACTATACTTTCTCTGTTGCTTTCTAAAGTCTTCTTTCCCTAAGTGAGTTTATAAGAAGCAGTGTAGCATGCCAGTTCAAAACATGGATTTTTGAGTCAGACTTACTAAGTTAAATCCCTGCTCTGCCACTTCTTAACTGAGCTACTCTGAGCATATTAACTATTTGTAAAATGAGGATAATATTAGTAATTACCTCATGGTTGCTTGAATATTTATTGAGTTAATATGTTCAAAGTGCTTAGAGTAGTGCCTGGCATACAGTAAGAGCTTTTTAAGTGTTTGCTATTTACAACCTAAAGATGGACACAAGATATAAAACTTGTCTCCGTATATAGATCCACTCAAACTCAAGGAGTTCAAAACTGAACTCCTCTTCTGTAAAAACATGTGCCTTTTCATGGTATGCCAATGTATGTTAAGCGTATCACTTTCCTCTATGCACCCAGCCTCTAAATATTACCCTATATTCTTTGTCCCTTTCTATCCTCTCTCACATCAAGAAGTATCCAAGTCTTCTTCCAAAATCCACTCCCTTCTTTCTCTTCCCACTGCCACTGGCCCAAAGTTTACCGATTTTAAAGGTCCAGCAGAGGGGCACCTGGGTGGCTCAGTTAAGTGTCAGACTCTTGATTTTGGCTCAGGTCATGATCTCAGGGTCATGATAACCAGCCCTGTGTCAGGCTTGGTGCTCAGTGAATGGAGTCTGCTTCTCTCTCTCTTCTTCTCCCTCTGCTCTTCCCCACACTTGCACAAGCACATGTTCATGCTCTCTCTCAAATAAATAAATCTTTTAAAAAATCATTTAAAAAAAGGTCCAGTAGACATGCAAATTTCTACATGAAACTTTTAATGAATTGTAAGTACTCTTTCCCTCCTTGGAGGTTCTATGACTTATACCTCTGTAATAGCTCATTACATTGCCCTCTAAGTTATAGTTTCTTATTAATACCTCCTCAATATTTTAATCCATATGTCTTCATCTTTGTACTTCCTAGTAAAGCCCTTCCTCTTACACACTGGGCACTCCTAGACCACTGAATATAATTGTGAAATTTCTGTAGTACTCTAAAGCATAGGTCTTTGAAAGCTAAAATCTAGCCCAACCTCTACCTGGGAAGCCATGTGACTCTGTGTTAACATAAAGAGGAGAGTTTATAAATCAATCTTCCTAGAACCTGTCAGAAGGGGTTGCCTCATTCTTTCACTCCCTCCAACAGGCAAGCTACATATCCTCCAGGAGGAGCACCTTTTACTTTATTTTTTTTAATATTTATTTATTTATTTGACAGAAAGCGTGTGTGTGAACTTGAGAAAGAACAGGGAGAGGGAGAGAGAGAATCTCCAGCAGACTCCAGGCTGAGTGCAGAGCCCAAGGCAGGGCTTTATCTCACCACCCTAAGGTAATGACCCGAGCTGAAATCAAAAGTCAGAGGCATAAGCGCCTGAGGCACCCAGGCGCCCCTAGGAGGAACACATTTTTCTAACTCATACACAGGTGCAGTTCAGGACAAGACAGGCTACAGTAGCAAAAAGAGTAAAAACGATATAATGGTTCAAATATGAATGAAGTTTATCTCTTACATAATATTTCAAAGAGGGTTTTCTTGGTTGGCAGGCAACTATCCTCATGGTGATTCAGAGATGAATTTGCAATGTGGCTAAAGAAGGATGTTTTGTATAGAAGCATGAGGAACCATAGCAGGTTTAGAGAACTGCAAATAGTTTTTGTCTGGCTAGTGCACTGGAAACATGAGGGAGTATGGCAGAAGATGAGGCTAGCAAGATAGGCAAGACCCAGAATGTGAATTTATCTGAAAGTCCTGTGAAGAATCAGACTTGGTCCTACAGGTGACAGGAAGCCACTGGAGTTTGTTTCTGGGTTTACCATAATTGTCATTATTGTTTGTTTTTTATCAGGATGGTTAATTTTTTTTATAGGAATGTTAGAAAATCAGCACTGCCAATAGTATGTGAGTTGATTTGGGTTGCTGTGAACAGAAAGTTAGGATCACCAACAAGGCAAATACAACATTCCAGAAAAATGTTGAGAGCTCAAAGTAGGGCAGTGGCAGTGGTGATAGAGAGGAAAGGAGAAGAAAACGAGCAATTTAGGAAGCAGGTCAGAGCAGGACTGGTGATTATTTAAATTCAAGGGATTAGAAGGAAAAAGTTGAGGATGCCCCAGCTTTCTGGCTGAAGTGAGGTCTGCGGCTGTGCCCACAAAAATCAAAAGTTATTCATTTCTACTTTAACACCGAATTTATTTTATTCTGGTCCCTAGTGAACAAATTGAATGACAATAAGTGCCCTTTCCACTAATCTTCCAGAGGCCATGCAGTAAGACCTTTCAGGGTGGAACACAGAATCCATCATATTGTCACAATAAAGTCTCCAGGATCTTTATTGGTTAAATAGAAAAGTAACTTGAAAGAACTGACTGTAACTTTTCAGTGATGGTTGCCTGACCTAAACACCACCAAAAAAATACCTTCTGGAGCCTCAAAATAGAATTAGCTTTGCCTGAAGTTGCTATTCATTATTCATTGTCTTCCTTTGTTTTAAAAAGAATTAGAATCTGAAAGTTTGCAGTCCTCAGTAAAGATCAGTATGTATTTGAAGATACTTGCTCCTGATGGCTGCTGAATATTATAAAGTTAGAAGCAATCATAGAGACTTATGCTTACTCTATTTTCTCAGCAATGTGGAAAAGGCACATTGGCCTCTTAAATCCATCTCCCAGGGATTAAAGGAAACTGGAAATGGTTTGACTCTTCACTGAATCTTCACTGCCATATGAGGCTGGCTGGAGATGGCACTCTGAGTTGAATTGGCACAGCTCCGCAGCATTGGAATGGTATTTTTGACAGGGTTGGATGGCATATGTAGTTTTGTGTATTGTTCTTGTGCTTCTTAAATCAAATTGCCCAATTTAAGCCAAACAAATGTTCCATTCTCCACTGTCCCTTCAAATCATACCAATCCTTTGCTTGGTCAAATCATACCACCCCCCCCACCCCCCCCACGACTGTGCTCTGCAGATTTTCCATGGTGCTGAAAAAAGGCTTTCATTATAATAGGCATTAATAAAATAACACATTCAAGCATGTGTTCAGTATTTTTATTTAATTATATTATTCCTATAGTAGTTAACTATTTAAATTCTTTAGTGAGTAAATGAGTCAACCTTATAAACCTATATACAATAAGTGACTGTGTTTAAAAACAAAAGTGGGTCTCAGATCTCAAATCAGTTTCTGGATTGCTTTATATCCTGAAAGCAGTTTACCTACATTAATTTAACTTAATCAAAGAATGTCTAAATCACCACTGTGACTTTTGTGCAAGAAACCGACTTGAAACACTCAGTGTTGGGCATTTCCTCCAACATTATGAGTAGGCAAGTCTTCAAACTACTGTTGGTATGTTCTTTATTACAATCAGGTTTGACAAATTTGAGGACAATTATGGATAATCTTGTCTTACAATTTTCATCTTCTATTTGAACTCATAAAGGTGCCCCACTGTTATTATTGATCTAGATCATTTCTAAGATTTTCCACCAATCACTCAAATATAAGACTTTAGTCATGCCCTAGTTCTCCCGTGTTCTTGGATCTCAGACTTGTGGGCTGAGTCTACCAGGCAAATTTTTGGCAAAATTGGGCTCGTGACTGGTAATTCCCAATGTGTGGCACCACAAAGAAAATAGCTCCATTTTGACAGCCACATGGAGTGACTTATGTTATTGGGGTCTCACAAATCATACCAGTTGGGTGGCATCTAAGGTTATGTGAAGTCCTGCAGGAAGGCAAGTCACATGATATAAAGAATATCTGGCCCTATAAAAAAATTCTAGTTGATAATCTAGATGTCTTAGAGTTTCAAAGTGGGATCAAAGAATTTGAACAATGAAATGTTAATGTTAGTGTTATGTACTGAATGTTTTTGTCCACCCCCACACATTCATATGTTGAAATCATAACCCCAAATGTGATGGTATTAGGAAGTGGAGCCTTGGGAGGTGATGAGGTCATGGGGTAGAGTCCCCAAGAATGGGATTAGTGCCCTTAGAGACCCCATAAAGCCCTCTGTTTCTTCCATGTGTAGACACAGTGAGAAGATGGCTGTCTATGAAGGAGGAAAAGGCCCTTGTAGGAGGAAGAAGGGCTTCATCAGACACCACATCTTCCCATGCCTTTATCTTGGACTTCCTGGACTCCAGATCTGTGAGTAATAAATGTTTGCTGCTTAAGCCACCCAGCCTGTGGTATTTTTGTAATAACAGTCCAGATTGACAGTTGTTAAAGCAGGCCACCCCTAGGGCATACACTATCTGGATTTCCCACATTCCCATTCACCTTCCCTCAACGTTTTGTGAGGTTTATATTATAAAGTGGACACTCCGGACTTCAAGGCCTTTTCCTACTTTACATTTCCTGGTGGGAACTGACCCCCAACTGTACCATCATACCACTCCATGTTCAGACTCTCTCCTGTGGCAAGTGCTCAGCAGATCTCTGCCCAGTATGAGAACAGAATATGCCTGTGGGCCATTTACATTGGCAAAGCTCTCTATTCTTAAACCATAATGCTTGCTGCTGCTTTCTGGCCTCCAGCAGTTTGCTTTAGGTAATTCTTAATGTCACTTTCCTTTTTAAGGTCTCTCTTTGAGCTTTGACCTGTGGACTCTTTGGAGAATATTAGCATTGTTCCATCCTGTTTTAATATGATCACTTTTTCTAGTCTCTTAGATAACTAGAGAAGTAGGTAGGGGAAGGAGGTGGCTTGTTTTTCATTGTAGGCCCCAGAGCTGGTCCCTTTGGAAACAGATGAAAATTCTTTAGTCACTGGGTCAGCGTTTTTTGCCTCAGATAAACTTTCTTGGATCTGAGAAGTCTTTTACTCATTTCTAAAATTTAGTGGTTTTTTTTCCCCTGTGGTCAGTGTTATTTAGCTTCATTTTCTTCTCCTTATTTCTCTCTTTGCTTTTATATCTTCTCTGTAGCTCTGCTACCAGACCCTGCCAAGTTTCTTTATCAACTGTCTCTACAGCCAACGTAACTTTCTGAGCCAATGGTGTCAAAGCAGAATGCATATGGGTGCCGTCAATCTCACATGGTGCAACTTGGAATTAATTTCTGATGCCTACCAGATATTTAACCCATGAGCAGAGTAAAACTTGGGTGGCCTTATAGTCTCTAAATTGAAGTGCTCTCTCTTTAACTCTCTATTCCTCCTCCTGCTGTTTTAATTCAAGTGGAAAGCCTCAGAGTCTACCTACAAGCAAGGCACATCTTCTGCATTCTCCCCACCTCTTACCTATCTGCTGTCTAAGGCTTGGGCCCAACCGTATATCCCAGCCTCACTTGTTCGTGATCTAACACCCTGCCCAGCACTTGCTAATCCCTGGCTTCTTATCCCTTCAAATCACTGTCTGCTCTAGTCCTGCCCTAAAGGAGAAGCTGTCTTCAAATCCAGAAGCAACTGTCAGAAAACTCTCTAGCATTCCCTGTGCACAGTACAGCCAGCCCTCATATTTGCTGAGGCCCAACATAACCTTGGACAATTTCCTCTAGACACTTTGCCTTCACCCTAGCCAGATACTTGAACCAACTTGGCCATTGCCCTTTTGTCCTAGTAAATGAGCTTCTGCATGGTTCAAGCTCACTGCCCCTCCGCCACATGGCCCTGTATCAATGGCTCAAATCAAAGCTCGTGTCATATCATCACAACCAATCTAGAACCTGTGTATTCTCTCTGCTCAATTCACTTTTCATTAGATACAGCTGATAACCTGCTTATTTCTTCTTTACTCTTAGTCTTTTAAATGAGCCCTTCCCAGCATCCCTTACCATGCAACACAATCTAGTTCAATAGAGAACATCTTAAAGAAACGTCAGTTTCAGTGTTGTTGAATAACTAGTTAAAGCTCTTTAACAGGATACACTTGTATCACTATGGCTTTAGAAGAAGTTATCTTGCTTCCTCAGAGCTCAAACTTGACTTAAGTAGAGTTAATATTTATTAACAATTCATTATTTGCTAGTCACTGGGCTCATCATTCAATACTTGCTCAACTTTCACAATGTCCATGTGAGGGAGATACCTTTTTAACCCCACTTTCCCCGGAAGAACATTAGACTTGGAAAGATTAAATAACGTGCCTGTGGTCAGCAAGATAATAAGTGAAAGAGTCAAGATTGGAACACTGAATTCTTGGTCTTATCCTCAGTTACACTCAGTATTGCATGCCATGAAAGAAGCATTCCTCCTTATCCTTTCCAGCCTTTTAAGTCCCATTTAGGTATCCGTTTCCCAGGAGATAATTATTTTACTCATTCATCAAAGATTTTCTGAGCACTTAGTAAGTGCCAGTGACTGTTCTAAGCCCAGGGGAAGTATCCGTTAACTAAAGAGGTAGGATTCACTCAGCTGCACTCAGGTATAGAGGTAGCTCTTCTGATTTATGGGAAAAATCTTCTCCAAAAGGAGATGATCAGTGTGATGAGGAAGGTTAGGCCTCTCCACAGCAGGCTCCAAGCATGGATGGCCATTTTGTCACCCCCTGTGGCCAAGGCATTCACTACAACTTCTACACTTGGTCATAAATGGGGGCATTTTATTTTTTCTCATTTTCTTTCTTTTCAGTGTTCCAACATTCATTGTTTATGCACCATACCCAGTGCTCCATGCCATATGTGCCCTCCATAATACCCACCACCAGGCTCACCCAACCCCCCACCCAGTGGGGGCATTTTTTTTTTTTATATAAAGAGTTTATTTATTTGACAGAGAGAAATCACAAATAGAGAGGCAGGCAGGGGGGGGGGAGCAGGCTCCCTGCTGAGCAGAGAGCCCGACGCGGGACTCGATCCCAGGACCCCGAGATCATGACCTGAGCCAAAGGCAGCGGCTTAACCTACTGAGCCACCCAGGCACCCGGCATTTTAAATTAATCTACCCAGAATTTGGAATGTCAGAACCAGAAAGAATAACAGAGGTCATCTTGTTTAACTGTCTTACTATAGAAATGAAAATAAACAACATGCTGAGAAGTTTACTTTTCAAGATGACATAGATGTGTAATGAAAGAATCACTTCTTAAATAGTTTTCCTAACTCCCAACCGGTGCTTTGATTCATATATCACATGGTGTTCTAAAGAAACGATGGGGTACATCTTGAAGCCAGAGTTTCCATGGCTATAGGCAAAAATCTCCTGACCATGGATCCACTTCTCAGAACAAGCATCTTCATTGAGGCCACTGCCCATGAAGCACTTCCAAAGATTTTCAGAGTGGTATTGAACAATCAGGCAATGGGAACTACAGAGATTTATAGGACCAGCACGTACTACTACGGCTTGTAGCCAATGGTGTATGGACTTAGTACCCATCTCCTGTTTGAAGTAGGAAAAGAACCAGAAAGTTTAGAGAACACTGTCTGTCCTGTTGAGCCTGCTTATTCATCAACATCCTCACAGATTTCTGGTTCCAGACCCTCCTCCAAACCCGCCTCATCAGCCTTCTTGGGGTTTGCCGTTGAGAATATTAGGTCAGCATGAACTGAGTTCTGAATCTTCACCACACTCTCCTCTTAGCGGTTTTCCACTTTTGCAGTTTATCCTGGTGCTTAAGCGTATATATTCTCCTTGCCTCCCCCACCCCACCCCTTACAGTGTGAAGTTAGTTGCTTTGTTTATCCCTTCTGACACACTAGCTTTGTGCTATATTTAACTCCTGTACATTAGCATTAATATCCAGCCACACAAGTGAAGTTGCCGCTGTGCATTACTTCCACCAGGTACAGTAGGGGTTTATTTGGCTAATTCCCTTTGGGGATAAGGAAACAGATGCAAACACAATAAGAAAAGGGCTGAACGTTCTCTCCACAGTAGACAGAATACAGATCTTTATAAGATTTTTGTGTGCATGAGTTTATTTTTTTGCTTTTTACCTACTTTTTGCCTTTGGTTTTGGCTGGCACACAAAGCAACTTACAAAAAGGGAGGCTGACAACATAAATGTTCCCCTGAAAAGAACATGCTCTTAACATAAAAAGAAACACAAAAGACCAACAACATAAGTTATCCCTCTAAGATTTCCAGTTGCCTAGAACAGTACCTGGTACATAGTGGTGCTCAAAAAATTGATGAATAAAACCACATGTGATTTCTTGCTTTCTGGATAGTCTTCCTTTAGCTGGACAGGAATTCTACCTATGCTGAGAAAATCAAGATGGTGAATCAGAGAAATGATATAGTCATTACAGATTTTTTTTTTTTGGCCCAATTGCTTTTTTTCTTTTTTCTTTTTAACTTTTGATTTGTGAAATTCGCCTTTTCCATTTTTCTCCTCCTCCTCCTCCTCACCTTCTTCCTTTTTAAAATACCAGTCTCACCTTTCATTTGCCTTTATTTGTTGAAGCACTCAGACCACAGTAGGGTTTTTTGTTTGTTTGTTTTTCAGGTACAATAAATCACTGCTTCATTAGAACAAAAACTGATGTATTCAAGGGTTTTTTTTATCCAAGTAAAAGGCACTTTTTGGAGGGGGGGGCTTGACTTTGTTTTTGTGAGAAAGGGAATAACAAAAAGCAGTATTTATTTGATCCTTAGGTGGTAAAAATTTATTTAAGTAAACAAGGTTACAGTTTTATTCAGTTAAGGAAATGGGAATGGTTTGTGGAAGATGAGAAGGAGGGAAGCAGAAGGGAAAAGGCATTGGGATGGGCAGAAACACTCATAAGTAACAGGAAAAGGTGAGAAAGACAAGTAGACTGGGAGGAAAGTGGGCCAGGGACTGAAAAATCCATGGAAAGAGAAAGATTCCAAAAGGAGGGGAGTTCCGTGTGTACCCTCAAAGGTCTTTTTGCAGAACTTCTATGGGGAGAGCAGGGCAAATGTAGAGTGTGGTGTTCCTCTCTGCTTCACATCCACCAAGAACACAGGAGCTGTTCTCTTTTTAAAGCCCCAGATCCCATCTATGAATCCTACTTCCACCCTCTTGGTCCTTCAGCTGCTGTAGGGAGGAAGCCAGCTGGAGCGAGAGGAGGCTTCTAGGATGATATCCAAAGTCAGAGAACTCCGTGCAGAAGCTGTTCTGCCTATTATAAATGAGAGTAACTCAACTGAGGGGACTCTCCGCTAATAAAAACCTAGCCACTAACGAGAGGTCTAGCCACAGTGCACGTGCAGAGTAACACCCAGCCTGTGTCCACTCTAACCGATCAATGCCGATGCTTTGTTTATAAATATTTTAAGTATTACTAGCTACCTTAGGATAGCAACTGAAAAAAATGAAATTATTTTAGATCACATGTACTTCTAATTCTTTTAAGTATATCAGTTTAAGCAAGTTCGTTTTATTCAGTCATTTATCCAAGAAATGTTTATTGAGTGCATATTATTGCCAGACAGTGTGCTAAGCAATAGGAAATAAGGCTTGAGATTGAATTGGTGACCTGATCTGGGGGTACTTTATAGATGGATCATTCTGAGGGATTTAGAAGGGAGCGGGGAGGGGAGATGGGTGAGCCTGGTGATGGGTATCGAGGAGGGCACAGATTGCATGGAGCACTTGGTATAACACACAAACAATCAGGGCACACTACATCAAAAACTAATGATGTACTGTATGGTGACTAACATGACACGACTTTTAAAAAAAGTTATATTTTGTTCTGCTTTTAATAGGGAGCCAAAGAAGAGTTTTAAACAGGGAAGTAGTGTAGTAAGATTTCTACTCAGAAACATCACTTCATTATCCCAGTGTAGTTACGGACTAGTTTAAATGCTGTTGCAATAGTATAGGTAAGAGTAATGATCAGTTTAACCAAATGTGCAACAAAGGAATTTGAGAGAGACTTAAACATGGAAACAATAGGACATGGGGACAGCTTCACTGTTGAGTGTTAGAGGGGGCAAGAGGGGCAGGATGGTTCTCAGATGCCTGCATGTAATGTGTGGAAGGTATGTATTACTTCAGAAGGAGGGATCTAGTTGGGGGAGAGAGGAGAAAGGAAGGAGAAGAGCAGAGTGCTGCAGACAGAAGTGAGAACCAGGAGGCACTGAGCTGAAGGCTGAAGAAGGTATGTAACAGAAGAGGGGGAGAATGTACAGGCAGAGTTAGAAAAGAGAATCTGGACAGAGCAGTAAAGTTCTGAGTGATTCAAAGAGTGCAGACTTTTTTTTTTTTTTTTTTTTTTTCAGACACTGAAATAGACAGCATGATATAGTAGGAAGTGGGTAGGGTTTGGAGTCCAACTGATATGAAATTAAAACAGCTGTCACTTACTTGGTACAAGATCTTACAAAAATTACTCAACAATTCCCGGATTCTTAAAAAAATTATAAAATGGAGATAATATGTTGTACATAGGCTTGTTCTGAGTACTAAAGTTTATAATATGTTGAGTGTCTAGCACTATTCTAGGAGTTTCCTTCCCTGCTTCTTTTCTCTTTAGCATTACCCTCCTCCAGGTGATCAACTTCTGAGCTCATTTCAAAAAAGAGGTTTGATGAGACTAGAACCCTGTTTATCATCTTAGCACAACTTTATCTACAGAATAGAAGTCACAGGTGCTTACCCTTTTAGCCCATCTCTCATCACTTTGTTACCTCATTCCAGCTGTACCATATATACAGCATTATCTTTCATATCTTCAAGTCTTTGAACAGACTGCTTCCTCTTCCTAGACTGTCCTCATCTAGTTCTCTGACTACATAAACCTTTATCAACTTTTTAAGATTTAAGCTCAAGAACAAAGATCTCCACGTACATGCCTGAGCCTGATCCCTAGTTTGCAGTAACCTCAGATGGAACTGTTAAGTACTTTGAGAGAGATGAGGCATAGTGTGGTAGTTAAGAACACGGGACACTCGACTAGGACTGTCTGGGTTCGAATCCCTTTCACTGGTCATTACTAACTATAGGATCATGGACTACTTAAACTCTCCATCAGTCAGCTCCTTTATTTATAAAATGATGATGATAAAAATAAGACACACATTCCAGAGATGTTATGAGAATTGAGTTAATACAAATGAGATTAGACCAATGTCTGGCACATATTAGTAAGTCTTAGTTTCTCTTGACTTATGACTTTTAAGGATCTTAGTAGCTGAAGTTTTATGTTTCCATATTCCACTTTGTGCATATATATAATTAGGAGAAGAACCATAGGCAAGTAGAATTCATGAAAGCCCCAAGGTAAATCAGCATCCTATACGGGCTCTGAAATCAACATGAGCTCCCTATCGTCTCTGTGGTTTGAGCTCCCTCTCCAACATGCAGTCCTTTCAGAACAAGTAAGACCGAGCAGAGCACTTGGGGATGAGACTTTGTTTTTAAACAAGGAGTTTGAGCATAGATACTAGTGATGCCAGTCAATAAGTATCCTTTAAATACCTACTACGGTTGAGCCACTGTTCTAGGTACAGTGAGGTCAATCCCTTTTATTCAGAGCTGTTTAAAGGACCCTAAAAGCATGTTGATTTCCCATGATTGCGGGCCTTCAGGGATCCTCCCCCTAAGACCAGGAAGGCTCTTACTTTTTTTCCCCTGCTTGATTTTTTTTTCCTTCCTTCCATCCTTTCTTCCTTCCTTCCTTCCTTTCTTTCTTTTCTTTCATTCTTCCTCCCCACCCCTCTCAAACATAGCACTCTTACCAACGTGTGTAGGTACTATGGTGATAGTTGCTATATAAATACAGGAAGAGAGAACAGGAGAGGAGGAGGAGATAATTAACTCAATTGTATACAGCTTTCTTTTAGAAGAAGAAAGGGTCTCCTTAATTTCATTCCTATCTCCAAACATGCAGAAAAGGGTGCTATGAAAGACATCCTGACAGTCAGCCCTAGAACACAGTGCTGACTCCAAAACAGAGTCCACTCAGATCTTACACCTGACTGTGCAAAGCAACCTACTTCCCCTCCTGCTTTTCCCTCTTTTTGTAAATAATTCTCTATAAATGGGAAAAATGGAGAGCAAGTCTTTCAAACAGTTGTCATAAATTAGAATAAATTGCATTAATTCAAAATGTAAAACTAGGAGAGCCAGGAGAACATGCAACATATTTTCCCCAAATAACACTGTGAACAAGCACAAGTGTATACTTTGGGCATATGTATATCTTTCTTCTGACTGACAGCCTGAAGGATAGTCCATGTGATTTTTGTGTTGCTGAGGTGGAAACAATCTTTATTTGGATTGAATAGCAGCGTAAACAGGAATGAATAAGAGACACAAAAGTTTACAGTACAGATGGTTTTCTGATTCTTTTTTAAAAATTGTATGTGTTCTCAGTTAAAAGCGCATTTGCCTTTTGTTCTAGTCAACTGTCCTAGAGACTTTTCATGGTTACACACCAGAAAAATTAAAGTTGATCAGTAGATCATGTTCTGGGTTTAATAATGTTATGCAGGCTAAATGCACAGAAGTTTATCTTCTTTACTTTTTAATCTGAAAAAGTTAAGGTTTATCCTGTGGAAGTCATTAAGGAAACTAAAAAACTTTATTTTTTTATCTTAGCTTGTTATCACTAAGAAAGATATCATTTACACAGTGTGTATGTGTACACATATACCCATGTTTATGGGGAGAATGGGTAAAAGATTTTGATGATTCAAGGAAAATAATAAAAGGTGTGCCAAAAGTGGTCTCCAGAGACACAGAAGAATTTGATTTGCCCACCTATAACAGGGTACACCTGTGCAGCAAAGCGCTGCCTTCATAGAATTGGAAGAACATTTTCCTTCTCACACAGTTATCTGACTCTGTCACCAAATGAACTTCTTTGGGTGACACAAGGAAGGGATGCCATCCGTCTTCTGTTGACAAGGCCGCCTTACCTGTTCTGGGAGGCAAAAGGCTATTCCGATTGAATGATCCACAACTTTATGATAGTAATGTCAAAATGTAAAATAAAACACCAGTGCCTAAATACTTACTCAGCATTTTTCGTTAACATGGTTATGGCACTGAATCACAGTTTATCTTTTAATCCATGTCAAACATTACCTTTATCGCCAACATTTCTTGACCACAGCATCTAGGGCAGTTAAAAGGTCTAACTCAGGGGCGTTTGAGAGATAAGTGGACACACACACAGGTCTGACTTTCAGGCTCATCCTTGATTCTGCAGGGTCTTCTGCCTGCCTCGAAAAGACAAGTTATGGCTCTCAAGGGTGCTCTAAATCTGGAACAATTCCCACAAAACAATCAATGGCAAATCATTATTTCTTTCCTTTTCCCAAAGAACAGGATGCACAGAAAATAATGCACATGTAGTAAAGAGTTGAAAGCCTAATGGACATAGGAAACTTGCCGCCCCTCCAGATCAGCACATCAGGCCACCAGATACCAGTCTCGGGCAGGAGTTAGTCATCATCTTCTTGCATGAGCCATGCTCTTCTCCCAGGATTGATGCATTTTCTTCCCCTCTACATAAAGAATTAGCTGAACAAAGTAAAAATGAGAGGACTCTGGGCCCGCAGATGGCTGACCAGCTGTTTCTGAGTGACTCCCCATGAATCAGTGCCTCATCTGAGCTTTACTGCTTCCATGTTTGGGGGGCCAAATAGTCTGCGTTTTGGAAAAGTAGTTCATGGAAAATAATACAGCAAACTAACATTTATAGAAAACCACAGTAATCTTGTAACAAATGTCCTAAATTATGTACTCAAAAGCAGATCCAATTTTACCCAAGGTTCTCTGTCTACAGTGCCTGTAGGTTTTTGTTGTTGTTTATAACTGCAGCTCCTCCAAACCCCCAACCCAAGTGCCTCTTTTTAAATGATTTACCACTGTATATAACATACCACACAGAATACAAAATTTCAGCTTGGAGAAGAGGCCAGGGGGTGGAGGTAAAGGATCTAAAGGGCTTTACGTTTCTGTCCCCTTTGGAGATTCACCTTCTATATTTTCATTCAGTTTGATGGTAAGATTAATGCTGCTTTGAAAGCTTCCTGGTTCCCTTTTAAACAACACTGTCTCTCAGTGCTTAAGTGCAATGTTGGGGGTATTGACAAAATAAAAGCAGAATGGAACTTTACATTCCAACCTCTTCCATTCTCTTTCAAAGCGGAAGTTTCTGGCAAGACAAGAGCTTCACTGAAGCCTTTTCCTGGTTGTTCTCTTTAATTTTAGATGATTGTTTGATGTGGATCTCTGTAAGAGAATTTATTTTAATACACAGAGGAACAGAGATAGCTCCCAATGCCTATTATCAGGAAAAAGGCATTATATGCGATGGGAGAGTAAGAAACCTTCTGTGATCATTTTTATTCAATGAAAGCCATTCCTTTGGGTGGGAGAGTCAAATGCTAGTACCCACACATGCTGCATGCATACCAGCACGAGCCAGAGGAATGCAGATTTCTGTATCTGAGAGCAGCTGCTAAGTGAAATGGAACGTCCAACAGATGGCTGCATTGTCATTGTTGGGGGAGGAGGAGAAGGAGCTATTTTGGTTTTTCTGTTGAGTGTGTGTGTGTGTGTTTTTAATAGGACGTGTTCTTCACTACCTGGATCTCTCTGGTGTTTTCAAGGGCTTTGATTCACTTGGAATATTGAAACTAGAACAGGCATTAGAGATCTTGACATGTAATGGAGAAGGAGAGAGATCAAGGCCACATAGCTTGTTAGAGCCAAAACCAGAACCCTTTCATTAGGGCCATACCACAGAGAAGTCATGCATTCTACTTACTTGAGTATTGTTATTTAACACCAATACCAAAGCTCAAGAGAATGAAATGCTAGATCAGATGCTATATAAACTATAAATCCTATATAGTCTGAAAAGTATGTGAATATTGTTTTCTTGAGCTGGGGGAAATCGGAGGGGGAGACAAACCATGAGAGTCTGTGGACTCTGAAAAATAATCTGAGGGTTTTGGAAGAGAGGGGTGTAGGAGGTTGGGTTAGCCCGGTGGTGGTATTATGGAGGATATATATTGCATGGAGCACTGGGTATGGTGCATAAACAATGAATTCTGGAACACTGAAAAGAAATTTAAAAAATAAATAAAAATTTTTAAAAAAACCACGAGGGAGCCCAACAAATTAAAAAAAAAAAATTCTATGGTGGAAAAACTAAAAAAAAAAAAAGAAAAAGAAAATTCTATGGTAGAGTTGCCTTGTAATCTTCACATTGCAAGAAAGAACTAAGATGCTTTATAAGCAAAGCTATATCAAGTCTATATTATATATTTTGCTAGATATTTGGGACAATATGACCAAATTTAAATAACATGCTATAGAACACCATAATTCTACAGCAGTTTCATATTTCAGATTATAAGGAATTAAATTTAATAAGTCAAAGCTTTCAAAAGCCATGGCTGAAAGGCAAACAGAAAAGTGTTGAGATCCCATCATGACCTGTCTGCAAAAGGTCTCCATCCCCCTGATGATGAGAGCTTTGGGTAAGTTGTACAGTCACATGGCTCACCCATTGGTTCATGTTTTTTTCCAGAAATAGAATCAATAGAGAACAGACAAACCCACAGTTGCCAGTTTGTACAGTCTTGTGGTTTCTGTCAGGGGCTACAGACTCGAGCAGGTCTACCAGATAATGAAGGCAAACTATTTCAGTTCCTGTGGGTCCAGAGCGCCTCAGCAGAGTTCTGGTTTCAAACAAATGAATAACAAATTAAAAGGTACAGTAAAATAAGGGGGTGGTTAAAATATATTAACTAAAATCGATGGAAGAGAAACACAGTTAAAATCGCTGCATTCTCAGCAATAGCCTGTGATGCATTTTGTTAATCTCTTAAAATTTATGTTAAAAGCCTTTTAACAGAAAGTCAATATATTTGGGTGGTGGAGCAAGTACGTCATCCTGTACCAGTGGTTGCATTAAATATGATACAGAGGCTCCACTGTCTGTAGGAAAAGAACAGGGGGTCCATCCGACGGAAGTCCCACCTCAAAGAGACCAGACGCTTTTCCCAAAACAGTCTGTGGAGCCAAGCCCAGTATTGTGCTCTCCTCCTCTGCCTAGGTTCCCCGCTGACGTCAACTATAGTCCTGGAAATGAAACAGGATCAGAATACCAGAAGCATAGCCTAATAATAGAGCAAAAATGGAGAGCAGATGGAAAATAAAGCTTCTCGATAAAGTGAGACCTAATGTTACAAATTTGTTCAGGGAAAGAAAACAACAGCAGCAAAGCAAAAAGGCCTACAAGCAGACTTATTGGTGCTAAAATTCTGGAATATGGCTGACTAGAAAAACACCTAGATACTTAGAAACCTTCCAGAAAATGACAAAAATGAACAGGAAAGCCGGGAGTAATCAGTTTTTGGGTTAGTTTGAAACGTGGCTACTAAATGTGCCCAGGGGTGAAAATGACACCAAGCCAGAGCTAGAAAACTAAAACAGATGATTAGCAACTTGTTTTACCCATGAGTTGTACATAATTTCATCCACTGTATTTGCATCCCACGTAGAACAGTCTGCTTAACACAGGCATAAACTCTAATCATGGCAGTTAAATGGTTTGGGTCCAAAGCACAAGTTTTGCAAAGGGGTCCTATCATACCCAGCAGTCCTAGAAATGTTCTCACAATTTACTTGCCCCTGCACCCCCCACTGTGTGTGTGTGGTGTGTGTGTGTGTGTGTGTGTGTGTAGTCAGAGTCATCAAAGGCTACTGTATCTCTTTGTGTGGCTATGAGATACTCAAACACGCCACTTACTTTTCTGAGATGAGCAGCAAAGTCTTGAAGTAAACCTCATATTAATTTTTACTATGTGTACATTTTTACAGAAGAGATTTTTAAACCTTAATAATCTTACTTATTCTTAATAATTGGATTTATGTTATTTTTTATATAGACAAAGAAGGCCCAAAGACATTAATATTGAGATATAATTTCAAACTGTAAATACATGTTTTATCAGGAAATCATGACAGAACGTTGAAGATTTTCTATTTGATAGCACTCTTCATTTTCTTATAAGAATGAACTACTCGTTGGAAAAGCTGAGGAGGTCAAGTTTTAGAACAGAGCTGCATTTTTCTCTTACTTTTGCTGTTTAGCCCACTAAAGGGTTTGGTGGGGGGAAAGCCAATTTTTAAAAATTGTTCACATTTTTGGCTTATCACTCTAATGGTTTCTGGGCTCTGTCTCTAGCATCCAGAAAAAGAAATCTTGTTTCTTCAGGTAACCTTCTAGGTTCTGCCTCTTCAACCTCTTCACTCTGCCTAGCCAACATTTTTCTTTGAGTCTGATTCTAGCTCTGCTTGATCTTGTGAACTTGACATTTCACACCCTCCCACACTCCCAGGGGAACTCCCTCACCTTGGACTCCAACTTCAGTCTCTACTCTTCACCCTGTGGCTGAGCAGGAGCCCAGTCCATCCCTTGCCAGGCCTCTTGCCCCCCCCAGGAGAGAAGATACTGGATACCCATCTCACAGTGGAAGTCCCCAGCCTGAGAGATCACAGTGAACTGTTCTAAAGTAATGAGCCACGATACAGTATGAAAGGATGGAGGTACGGAGAAAGGAATCACAGACTTTTAGAACTAGAAGACACCTAGAGATCAGTTATTTTACAGGAAAGGTGAGTGTTACTCAAACCCAGGTGATAATCCAGAATTCCTACAAGAAGAGGGTGATAAACTGTATATAAAATATTTTATAAACTATATAGCACTGTACTGTATGCATAAAAACTCGGTGTTTGTCTTCTAGTTAGTATGTTTGAGAGTTATTCCAGAGATGCTGCCATTACTCAAAATGTTTTAAATCGCGTCTTTAAAATTGTCATTTGAGGCAGTTAAGATTGTCACTGTACAGTCACATCTTGTTCTTATCAGTAAAGGTATTATCCAGGGCTCAGACATTCATCTCAGATTTGATCTTAAATGTCTTCGAAGGCAGAAACCATGTCTGTCTTGCTCCTTGCTCCTGGTATACTGCCTGCCACTTAGTAAGCACCTAATAATTATTTGTTCAAGGAGGTTTTTTTTTTTTTTTTAAAGATCTAACCCACCCTCAGAGAATGATGATTTGCTATGATTGATAGGCAAAGTCTCTAAAGACATTTCAAAAGAGAATTTCCCAAATAAAATTATTTTTGAGCTGTAACACTGTTGTTGGAAGAAGTTCAAGGCTATTCATTAGAAGGGGACAACATTCATTGTATTTACACATCTGTGTTCTGGCTGACCGGTTTACATTGTTGAATTTATTTATATCTCACCTTCCAAAAAAAAAAAAAAAAAAGAGCCAGATTGAAAAACGACAAAAACAAACCCATAATAACAATAATGTTAATGAAAAGCCCGTTACTATAATTGTGTCTCAGATATATATGAGAAAAAGCAGCCCACAGGGTGGGTTCCTTATGTGTGGTTAGCTAAGGAGTGACAGTAAGTAACAAGAAATAGAGAACAAATGAGACTCACCCAGTCTCAAGCACATGTCTGCATGCCATCTGGCCCTTGTTCCCTGTTGAGTAAAAGAGTTACTTACAGCTACTAAGAATGCAGTCATAAGGAAACATTCTGGGGGGACTGGGGTGACAAGATTCCCAGATTGATAGCAACTGCCCAGGAAGAAAGGCATCTGCAGGCGTTGCGATAACCGATCTCACTGTTGTTAGCGCTAACAGGTAAAGTCAGTTTCACGGATTCCATGTGACACATAAATGTGGGAACAGTGCCGCTCCACTAGGCCGACGTTTTGTTTGAAGAGGAAAGAATGAGCACAATACTGAGTGGGGAAGGTCTATTAATCACAAGACAAAGTTGTCCACCTTTCTCTCTTGGCAGTTAGTCTCAGGAGAGTCTAAGTGTAGTAATTTTACAATTGTTTTAAAACCCAGTAGGCACACAGAAAAAGTCCACTCCACACCACAAAAACATGAACTTCCTCCTGTATTTTGACTAGCTCCAGCCTACAGCATCCTGGCCAGGCTAGGGTGAGATTATACATTTTATGACTCCTGTTGGGCTTAGGGCTTGATTAGTAATTGCTCATTGAACATGTTTACTTCTTTCTTTTACTGCCCTCTGAAACACTGGATTAAGAACATTCAAGCAGATCCAGCGAAAAGCACAGCAAAATGTGGTACTTTATAAAAATGAAACCAAGGAGTATTCAGAAGAAGAAAAAGAGAATGCTGAATTTCTCACCAGACCACCGGCTTGCTCATTTTGCAGCCACTTTGGTTCTGATGAGGACCAGAGTATGGGTGTCATTCCTGATGTGTGGTATCCACAAGAACAGTAAGTCATTTCTTTTCTAGAAATAAGTTTTTCCAGTGCCATAATAAAAAGGAGGAAGTATTACTTGAATTCTGAAGTGATTGAAAATTTGAGCTCTGTCCTTCAGCTAAGGAGGTAACATCAAAGGCAGCTTCATGACTGCTTTTCTGTATCCTAGAGAATTTATGGTTCAGTGTCACTACCTTAAATCCCATCCGAAGCCCTAACCCCAAGATTGGGTTCCAGTACAATCTCCACAGTGCATCGAGAGTACATTTCTAACCTGCAGATCTAATTCTCTAACCACACAGGTTAAAGTTCTTTTATGTCCAACATGTTGCTGACTGAAGTCTGATTTCTAAGCTTCACCGATGAAGATTTTTAAAGAACTGGCTCTCTCTTATCTTTCCAACCTCACCTTCTATAACTCCTCCATTTAGTGTGTAAGCTCCAGCCATAATGAATTAGTTAGTCTCCAGAATCCAGGATTCCACTGTGTTCACTTACACCTCTGTTCTCTCTGAGGAACACATACTTTCTTTCACCTCATTTTCTAGAAAACTACTATTCATTCTTCAGGACACAGACTCTCATCTTCTCTTTGAAAACTTTTGCCACCATTCTCACTTTCAACCCTAATCATGCAGACTCAAATACTGCTGTATGCAATTCTAAAGAGTACAAAATGTTTTGAGCCATTTTGACTTTGCCATTTTGACTTTGAGGGCTCTTTGGGCCCACTGTGATAATAACCTTGACTTTCACTTCCAAGGGGACAAAGCAAATGAGCATGTATATCCAATTCAGCTCGATCTCCATGGCTGTTCCCTCTTTCCCCTACAGGAGGAGGACCTGCTTAAATAAGATTTGGTTTTAATCACTGTGTTAGTCTCTGTGGGCTGCCATATAACAAAGTACCATGGACTGAGTGCTTAAATGACAGAAACGTATCTTCTCACAATTCTGGAGGCTGGAAGTCCATGTTCAAGGTGCCAGATGATTTGGGTTTTGGTAAGATTCTCTTCCTGGCTTACAGATAGCTGCCTTCTTGCTCTATCCTCACCTGGCCTTCCCTCAGTACCTGCAACATGGCAGGGGGAGAGAGAGAGAGAGAGGACAAAATGAGAGGGAAACCTTGTTCTCTGGTATCTTTTTTTTTTTTTTAAATGAAAACACTAATCCTATCAGATCCAGGGTCCACACTTATGATGTCAATTAATCTTAATTACTTCCTTAGAGGCCTGATCTCCAAATAGAGCCACACAGGGGGTTAGGGCTCCAACATATGAATGGGCGGGGGGAATATAACCGTTCAGTCCAAAACAATCATCTTGTGCTTCCAATACCCAACAAAAGTCCCACTAATGCCTGTAAACATTTGTGCTGTGATTAAATGCCATACCACATAAAGGGAGAATGAGGAAAACTGGTCAACTTATGAATCAATCTAAAGTATGTACTCAGTTAGTGTATACCCTGTGCAAATGCCTGTTATAAACATGTCAGTGTTCTTAAGGAATTCCTAATCTAATTGAGAATTTAAATAGAAATAGGTGCCAAATAAGTGGTTCTAATCATAAGCAACTGTTGGGTAGAGAAAAGGGCACTGGATTTGGAGTCCAAAAACATGAGTTCAAAATCCAGCTCTGCCACATACCATCTCCATGACCTTAAAGTAAGCTGCTTAATTTCTCTACCCTTCAGTGCCCTTGCCTCTGGTAACATGATGACACAGTAACTGAGGAAGCAAGTGAAAGACCGTTCAGAAATTCACTTTGGAAATGCTAACACCACATATACACAAGGAAAGACAGGTGTTGCTACACCTTCACAGAAAGCTCTTTTGACAGGCTCCTTGATACCTTCTTTCTTCCCGAAGGGGAAGGGCGGCTTTTGTGCAGGGCACTGCCTCCCTATAATGCGGGCCCTGCTCAGGAGCCACATTTGCACATGCCTTTAACCATCATTCTCAAAACTCAGTGTTTTCTGCTAGTGCCCAACCAGGGAAGGAAGAGCTCTTGCTCATGTTCTGCATTTGCTTTCTTGCATGTAAGAGAATCAACATACTTCAATTCTGAATCATAGAGAAACTGCGGTAGAAGCAGAATAAAAAATTCTTCACAAACAAATGCCACATGGGTTACTTCAAGGCTCCATGCACTCTCACTGACACACTGAAGCACTAAAAATGTTAAAGCGAAGTAAAACTGAGATGACCAACAGTAATTTAAACACACAGGCCCCCATACATTGAAAGTCTTTATTGAAGTCCCATCAAATATGTTATCATATGCTCTAAGCCGTTAGAGAATTCACCGTCAATGACAGAACATTCACTTTGTAGTCCCCAGAAAAAGGGAAAGTTGACCTTGACCAATTGGTAATTATTGCCTCACCTTCCGAGCAGCAACTCTCAGATCACATTCCTAAATCTGAAATAAGTGTGTGATATTTGCAGAGTTGGTGGCAGCAAACCGAGTCCAGGTGGAGCTGCATAGGAAAAACAAGAAAAATGGCTCCTCACCAGAAACAAGAGAGGAGCGTGGAGGACAGATTCAGACACCCCAGGCTCCCAAACTCCCTACTGAGAAGTAGACTCTGTGTATTTGTGTGTGTTATGTGTGTGTGTGTGTGTGTGTGTGTGTGTTAAAATCCACACACACACACACACACAAACCCTACACAAGCACACACTATTTATCTATAAACAGCCTCACTTCCTACTGACACTGGCGGTGCTCTTCATTTCCATTACATGCTGAAGAAAAGAATTAAGGGGTGGCAAGAAAAAAATTGTGAGAAAGATTACTCTGATCATTCAAAGGTAGGTTCCAAAATTGGCTTTGTATTTATTATTTCATATATATCAAAAGCAACAAAAGACCACAATTCAAGAAATAGACTCTGAGAACTTAAATTGAAAATGTAACTGAAGTATCAGGAACTGACAAATACAGCATTTAATACATTATTTATTTTCTTTCTGCTCCTTAACAAATGTAAAGGTGTCAATGCATATAAAAACTATTCGCTTGAGTTGCTAGCAAAATACTAGAGCAAAAGCATGAGGGGGCACTCGCAGCTGCAGGAAATGGAAGTCACTTGTCCAGATCACTGAGTGGTCAGGGCATGCTTTACAAATCTCTTCAATATCTCCCTCTAAGCTCTTCACAAGGGAGTTCACACAGGCAGAGACGTATTTTTTTTCTTCTTAATCATGTACCTTTTAAGATTCATAATTTGGGATGAGCAAAAAGCTCGGCAGGAGGTGGGGATGAATTAAAAACCATAAAATTGATGCTATCACTCTGATTGACATACCAGTAGTGCAGCATACATTTCCTGTTTGTCAGGAATGAAAGGTGTTCACATTCTGTAATAATACCTAATAATGTTTTGGAAAGACAAACTGCTGTCTGACTACATTTTAGCAAGATGGATTTTTTTTTTCCCTTCCTGGCAGCACTGAAATCAGAAGCTAGAGTATATATTACAACCCTCTATAAAAGATGACCTAGATATTTAATAGCTGCAGCTATTCCAGTCCACTACCTGGACCTCCCCAGGTCTCTGATGCTATATTCTAGCATGCCTGAAATCACCATTACAACTTAAGACTAATTCAAGAGAGTGTCCAGGGAGCTAGCTGTCCAGCACTGCCATAATAAACTTAAGGGAACAAGTATCCTTTGCTACCTACAGCCATCTCATCACAAAATTGGCCAACCCCCTACTTAAAGTTTGTCTAATCTGACAATTAACATTTTGTTGCAGGGTAATAAAGAGAATCTTGTACATGTGGATCAGGAGACCCGAATCCCCCTAGCTGCCATGTCACCGCCTAGGTAACCATGAACAAGACACTTAACCTGTCCACATTTCAAAGTCATCATTTAAAACAGAGACGCCTCCACTTGCCTTGACTTCCTGAAAGGGTTGTTGAAAACACAAAAGCAAAATGACAGTGTTGTAACGGTCACGTGTCCTCCATCATGTAGACCTTAAATATGATTTTTGTTAGTTGAACAAAGGATTTGGGGGATGCTGGAAGTCACCTGTTTCCGGGGTGATAATTTAGCAAAAGGAGGAGGAAAGAATCAATGCAGCACTAGATCTTATATGACAGGACTACATCAGAAAAAAAATCTAATATAATTATAGCCATCCAACAACTATTCTTATGGTAAACTTTGAGCCAAAGATATAGTCTTCAACTTACAGCCCTGTTATTACCATTTATTTTCCTATCGAATATTGATTGTAGGCACTGACTACCTAGGGTCTCAAATGTTAAAGGTATTATTGTGGGAAAAGGAGAATACAGGGAAAAGATTAAATAAATCCAAAAATTTCAGGAGGAAGACAGAAAGGTAATGTTTGTGTTAAATATTTTAATGATGTATTTTTGCATTTTAATCTCTGGGATTCTGTTACTTCCACAGAAGATTTCAAGAAGATAAATAGGTAAGAACAGTGTAATAATAATTGTCTAATAATACCAATTTCCAAGTACTGGGCACTAACTAGAGTCTGAATAATCCTTTGTCTCCAGAATTGTAAACACAGATTTGGATGCTTTGGAAAAAAACCTAAGGAAAACTGACCCAAACAAAAAAGGAAGGATGCTGTATAGACCCTGCTCTTGGTAATAATACTGTTGCAAGGGATTGAAAGTGCTTTGGAATACAATTTGTTGCTGTTGTTTTTGCTAAATCAAATAAACGCTTTAAGCAAAAACAGGTTTCAAGCCTTCTGCTTATAATTGCACTTCATGTGACTTGACAATGCTGATTTCTGTGTAATTTTAAATCCATGTTTGGTAAAAACGAAAGAGCTTTTCTACTAGTTCTTCAAAGTTCTAATAAAATCAGCTCCTGATGCACATGCTTATAGACATAGTGCAAATTTAGTCATAGAAAAGCTCAGCAAAGTCATTCCACTACACACAACTGATCCGAGCTAAACCTGCAGGAGTTATGGCGCAACTCTTTCAGGATTTGAATGTATTTAAATCATGGCCTGAATTAAATTCATGTGCACTAAAAAGAAAGTTAAAAACAGAACGCATGGATCATTATCCTCATAACCTTCAAGTGGCAGCCCATAGTCTGCTGTCTGTTTCTTGCGTCAGATTGACAAAAACTGGAAGGAAAGCATGAGCAAAAGGGATTTTGAGTGCCATCAGCTGAAATTTACCTAAATCCCCACAGCAAAATATAATCTGGAAGAAATAAGAGATTCACCTTTTGGTTCTAGTCAATGATAACTTGAAGGCTGGCTTAAGCAACATCTATCCCTCTACTTGCTAAGTTCCCTAAATGTGGTTATAAAAAATAATGTTAAGTATTCAGGCCAGAGATATTTATCAGAAGGATATGATTTAAATGGCTATGTACCTCATGGAAAAGCTTACAGAAAAATATAGGTACAAATATGCATAAGTCATATTTATATACTTTCTATAAAATTAGACTGGCATTAATTAAATGGCAGAAAAGGCAATGAGAGCATTGTTTGGAAGGTAGCTTGTTCCAAGTTCTGATTATAACTTGCTTCCCAAAGAAGGAGCCGCCCACAGCTTAGAAGACAGATGAGAAGATCATCATCACAGATTTGCTGTGAACAGCTCTGCTCAGCTCTGTCCCTGCCAGACTTGGGGCCACACACACCCTTCTAAGATGGCTAGAGAAGATTCACAAAGAGCATCGATTCTTGCTTCAGCTTTGCAAGAGCAAAGGATGATTTTGTCCCTGGGTAACTTGAAACCTTCCTATAGTGCTGAGAACTGCCCTCAGTAGCAAAGTTGTCCTCATCATCATTATGCCTAACATTTACTGAGCATTTACTATGTGCCAGGCATAAATTGCTTTGCATCTCATCCTATCTTCACCGTAATCCCATGAGTACTATAATTACCCAAATTTCACGGAAGAAGAAACTGAGGCCAAAATTTGCCCATGGTTACAAAAATGGTGAGTGCCAGCATCGGGACTTGAATTTAGACAACCTCACTCTCTTATAATCTTCACTTCTTGTAACCATTAGAGTAGCTTAATTAGCTGCAGACAACCCATGGATTAGCCATTATAAAATGCCATCCCACTTACAAATCTCTTCCTATTTATTCACTGATCTTTTTGTTTGTTTAGCCCTTGAAGAGTGCTAGGAACCGTTTTAAGGACTGGGAATCCAGCAGTGAACAAGACCAACTCTCTACCTGTGTGGAGCTTACATTCTACTTTCACACACATAGCTTCATGTATTCCTTAAAATAACCATGTAAGTCTGGGGCCATTAGTGTCTCCCACTTTTTAGATAGGGAGTCAGAGCTCAGAGAAGTGAAGTAATTTACAAAGGCCACGCAATTGGTAAATGTGAGAACTGGGGTTTGCCCTTTCACCTTCAGCCAACTGATCCTACATTCTGTTATGCCCCTGTTATTCAAGTATTATGGTTCCAAGAGGGTCTTCAGTAGTTGGGCAGAATGCCAGTACTGCAGGAATGGAAAATAAGACCAAGCTGGCCCTTTTCCTCCTAATTTCCTCCTCTCTACCCAA
This sequence comes from Enhydra lutris kenyoni, assembly GCF_002288905.1. Lineage (NCBI taxonomy): Eukaryota > Metazoa > Chordata > Mammalia > Carnivora > Mustelidae > Enhydra > Enhydra lutris. Next base: position 14,059,774 of record NW_019154103.1, on the reverse strand, counting down.
TTTCTTGGTCCTTACTTCGCTCATGCTTCAGGTACCCACTGTTTTCTGGTTGTCCACAGTCTCCCACTTCTGTCCCCACACCCACCCCACAAGCCTGTTCTCCCCAATCTCTACTATTTTATATATTCTCCCACTCTGTTCTTCACTCCTCCCACATCCGCACCTCAGGGTTAATCTTAGATCCTACTCTTCACTTTAGAGGGCTGGCCTGACATGTTGTGGAAAGTGACCAAAAAGAAGTCCCTTCTGTCATTATACCAGGAAAGACTTAGTCCTAGTAAGTCACATATGTTATTATCTCAGAATTTCTTGAGTGAATTTTCCCAGAGAAAAAGTCTCCCATGTGGTAGTTATATTCTGTAGTATTTATTACAGGTATATATGGGCTAAATATGTTCATGACGGTGGCCAGCAAAGTTTAACAGTGGGTCATATGCTTTGAATTCCAATCAACCAAACTACAACTGACTTCTGTCAAAGACTTCCTCAGTAATGCATTCCTATCTCCACTATTATTCACAATAAAGAGTAGAAAGCAATAAATGAAAATCTTTTTAAAAATTAAAAATACATTATTCCTTAGTATTAGAGAGGTAAGGACGAATGTAATAAACACCGTGTAGAAAAAGAAGTGTTTTTTTTTTAAAACATGTAATTTAAACTTATAGGTGGCAATAGGAGACATTGCAAGAAACAAAATATAAATATGTCTGACTTGAAACATTTTCAGGTCTACAGAGAAACTCTGAATGCAAATGACATTCAAGAACCTCCTCAATCTGACCCTCATTTTTTTCATTAGCTATAAACCCTATGAGAGTAAAGAACCTGATTTCGTTCAACATAGCAACATTTAGCACGGGGCCTGAGACATAGGAAGCACGTAATAAATGATTACCGAATGAAGGAATGTCACTCTTAACCTATCTCTAGCACTATCTGCTTCCTAACCAGCAGAGCCCTCCACTGACCAGCATTCCTTAAACCTAGGTTTTCACACTGCACTTCTCCCTCAAGCAGCAGCCTCTGTCTGTACTACCTTTTCCTCCTTTCCAGACCTGCTGAAATGAGATTCTTTAAGGTCAAGGTCAAAAACTGTTTCTCTTATGATTCCCCTAGGCTGGGATTCTGGCATGAGTAGAGAGAGGCCATCCTTGCCCACAGCTTCTCAGCGTGGGACAGCAGGTGTCCACCCTTCCCTTTGCTGGCAGGGCCCTGGGCTCTTTGGCAGGGATTGAGAAGGTGCTTCTTGCCTGCGTCAGCCCCAGGTACTAAGTATGTACCACCACAGAGACCGTGTGCCTTTGGGGGTCACCCATTCATTTGTACAGAGGGGAGATTGCCTTTCCTACCATGCTGAGCCCTACACTGTCATTTTTGCACTGGGGATTCTGAATATGACGTAGCCAGTCTGGGACCTGAGAAAATAACCATTGCGTCTTCCTTTAAGCACACACTGAAACTCCCCCTGTAATTATTAAAGAATTCTCTAAGAGCAAAAGGGCCTAAACTAGGCATCACAGCCTCTAATTTGCACACGGGCTTGTTAACTAAATATAAATAATCCCCAATCCAAATTTACCTGGACAGATCAGAATATGGACTAAATAACACTGATTCCTTTTCCTTTTTTCTGGAATTATCACTCATCTTTTTGAAGAGAATTTTACAAATTTCCTATGCTGCTCATAAACATTTTTCTGCCAGATTAAGAGAAAATCTTTAGAAGCTGGACTTGTAACTCATTCTGAGATATGGTCTTCTGCAAAGGACTGGGCACTGTTCAAATATAATGATTATACTATTCATTCGTAACTATTTACTATGTGCAAAGTGTAAGAGCAGGTACTGTTAAAAGCTGATCCCTCAAATTAGGCCTTAAGTTGGCTCTGCCCAAGACCACTGTAGGCAGTTGCCCACCTAAAAGAGGAAATGGGAACTAAATGCAGCCTGTGCTCTGTTTGCCAAACCACATACTCTGGCATGGGGTTGGCTGTCCACCCAAGGGAAGTTACACCTTTTTCCTCATTCTCACAAAGTACCTTCTTGACCTTGCCTCTCCTTCTGCACATACCTCTTAAGCTGCATTTGGCCCATCTGTGATTTCTTTTCTCTCTCCAGATTCATCACTGTTCAGTGGAACATCCTTTCAGTTGCATGAAGATGCCAGACTAGAGGAAAGAAGACATACCATGTGATTTCCCAAAGGCCAACATTTCCCAAGCGTTGGTTCTGACTGAGGGGACACAAAAACAAACAGTCTAAAACCAAAAGATATCCTGTCCAAATTATCTTTTTATAGCACAGCATAGCTGTATTCAGTACAAAAGAAGGAGAGTGAGAACCAAATGTGAATTACAAAGCAGAATTTTAGTCATGACACATGAGTTAAAGAAAAGAACTGGAACCCCTTTTCATATTTTATTGCCCACAGTGTTACCAAATAGATGGCTTATTTGGAAAGGTAGCACCTCCTTGAAATTAACTTTTGACTTATAAAAGTTCAGGTTGTTCCCTCCCTCCTTAGTAAATTAACAGTGATTATTTTTATTGCTATCAGTCATGCATATTGGTTTTTAAGAAACATGCCATTAATCATGATTAAACTGTATGGGCTCAAAAATCTCTAAGCTTGTAAGAAAAAACAAAATCCAAAAAAGCTATAAAATTATTTATTAATCTGTAAAAGCTTGTGTTGGTTTTCTATAAAACCAGCCATTGGAAAATCACAAAATTTCCATTTTTATCTTTATAAGAATCTTTATACGTTTACCTAAAAGGGAGGAATAGAGTCACTTACTACTATTTCAAATAGATACTGCCTTTGACAACGCAAATCATACTGGAATTGTACATTTGAGCTTTTTAATTATGGCAACTCTGAGATATTACTTGGTAAAACAGATTGTGCTGCTCCCATTACCTCTCCAAGCTGTTCTCAAATGGAATCATACTCATGTTTCCAAGGCAGAGAGAGCACCAAAAGGTGAGACTCTGTCAGCTCCTGCTATGGACTGAATTATGTTCCTCCTCCCACCCCCAAATTTATATGTTGAAGCCCTAATCCTCAATGCAAGTATATCTGGAGATGGGGCGTTTAAGAAGGTACTTAAGGTTAAATGAGGTCATACATCTGGAGCCCTAATCCAAGAGAACTGGTTATATAAGAAGAAGAAGAGACATCAGAACTCTTTCTCTGCTATGAAAGGACATTTTGAGAAGTCATTCGTCTGCCAGTCAGGACAAGAGCTCTCACCAGAATTCAACCATACTGGCAACCTGGTGTTGGACTCGAGGCCTCCAGAACTGTGAGGAGTACATTTCTGCTGCTTAAGTCACCCAGTCTACGGTGTTTTGTTATGGCAGCCCAAGCTGACTAATAATACAGTCCCTTAGGTAACCTAACCAAAAATAATAATTGTTACTAATTTTCAGCAAATAAGGAGAAAGAAAAAATGCTTTATTAGATTTTAATTTTTGTAAGAAAAAATGTGAATAAAAGCATCTTTAAAAATTGAGTTCTCTTCATTTTTTGTAACATACAGCTTAAGAAAATTTGGTGTTCTTGCTATGCAAACATGGCTTCAAAAGAAATACCAGGGCTTCTGCCAATCAGATTGTTGCTCCAAAGAGAACGTCTACAATTCAACACCAAAATAACAAACAATATGATTAAAAAATGGGCAGAGGACATGAACATTTTTTCAAGGAACACATACAGATGGCCAATAGACACATGAAAAGATGTTCAACATTACTAATCATTAGGGAAGCACAATTCCAAACCACAGTGAGATTTCACCTTATACCTGTCAGAATGGCTAAAATCAAAAAGAAAAGAAATAAGTGTTGGTGAGAATGTGGAAAAAAAGGAACCTTCATGCTCTGTTGGTGAGAATATAAACTGGTACAGCCACTGTGGAAAACAGTATGGACGTTCCTCAAAAAACTAAAAATAGAATTACCATATGATCCATTAATCCCAATACTGGGTATCTACCCAAAGAAAATGAAGATACTAATTTGTAAAGATAAATGCACCCTTTTATTATTATTTTTAAGATTTTATTTATTTGAGAGAGAGCATGCACATGTAGGAGCAGGGGGAAGGGCACAGGAGGAGGGAGAGGAACAAGCAGACTGTGCTGAGCGTGGAGCCCAAAGCAGGGCTCGATCCCAGGACCGTGAGATCATGACATGGGTGGAAACTAAGGGTCCATGCTTAACCAACCAGGCACGCCTGCACCCTTTTATTTACTGCATCATTGTTTACAATAGCCAAGGTATGGAAGCAACCCAAGTGTCCACTGATAGATGAATAAATAAAGAAGATGTATGCACACCTGTGTGCACACAGATAGGAGTATTACTCAGCCATGAAAAGGATGACCTTTGCCATATGTGACAACAGATGGACCTAAAGGACCGTTTGTGATAACAAGGATGGACCTAGAGGGTAAGTAAAATAAGTCAGACCAATAAAGACAAATACCATATGATTCCATTCATTTGTGGAACCTAAAAAACAAATGACTAAACCAAGAAGGCATAATCAGACTTTATAAATACAAAGAACATGCTGATGGTTGCCAGAGGGAAGGAGTGTGGGGACATGGGCAGACTGGGTACAGGGAAGTGGGAGATACAGGCTTCCAGTTCGGAATTAATAAGTCATGGGAGTAAAAGACAAAACACAGGGAATATGCAATGATATTGTAATAACAATATAATGGGACAGATGGTAGCTACACTTGTCATGAGCAAAGCATAAGATACAGAGAAGTTGGATCACTATGTTATGCACCTGAAACTAATATAACACTGTGTGTCAATTATACTCAAAAAAAACTTTTTGTAATTCCTCTTATTCAGAAATCCTGAAGGCATGACTAGTCAAGTCCTAACACAATGCTGCTGATTCTCTTACACTTTTCACATTCCCTGCTCTATCCTCCTGCACTACCACAGTACTTAATTTTAAAATATCTATGTCATTTATTATGCTCCAACTTATAATTCCCATGACATGTGCATTTGCCTATCTCCTCCACTAGAAGACACAGATCCTGAGAGCAGGATCTTTTTGGATTTTCCCCAATGTCTATGACGATGTTTTACCATAGTGGATATATATTGGTGAATGTCTGGGAAAGAATGAAAAAATTACTGATGGTTGGATGGGTGGATGCATAAGTGAAAAGTGGATTGACAATTTATTAATGATAAATTAATTAATTCATACCATTTTGCCTCATCAGTTTTCCACAGCATGGAGAAAAATTATCTTTGCACCATGATTCCTCCCCTTGATGCCACACTTATGAAAGAGAAAAGGAAAATGGAATAACCCTTAGCTGCAGTACCTCCCATTTGTTAGGCACAGTATTCTTGTTAATTTCTTTAATCCTACTGCCTTGAGAGTTAAGTTTCACTACCCCCATTTTTCTAACAAGAGAATAGAAGCTCTGTGAGTTGAAGTAATGCATCCATGCTTGGCCAGCTGCTAAAAAGCAAAACTACAATTGAAGGGCAAGAATAAATACAGGCTCAATCCCAGATATTGTCTTTCTTTCTCAGTTGTCTTCCCTTGACATTTTGCTTCAGTGTTCTGGTCAAAAGAGAGTTAATTAAAAAATATTTTCTGAGGCCACCGGACATGGCCACTTTACTGTGTCCTATTTGGAGAATGGGATGGGGGCATTCACTATCTCCTAGTGTTTCTCACTCCCCCACCTGTGTGAAACAGTATCAGTCTCAGGATTTCCTTTGTATGCAGAGGAATACTTAAATACTTCAGCTATAGTACCACCTGTACCAAATCTCTGATGCCGGAGACATTCTATTATCTCAGAGGGCTCCAGGGATGCAAAGAAAAGGAGTCATTTTCCTCCCAGTCTGATCTCATCCCTATTGCCATAGCCCAAAGTATAAAATTTAGGGGGATAGCATAACTTGAGATTCAGGAAAATTGGAGTTACATTTCAGTTCTGTCATTTATTAGCTCTGTATATTTAAATAATCTGTCTGAATTTCCACATTAAACAATGTTCATAAACCCAGACATATATGAACATATGGCAAAAGCTGGGAAGACAGACCTACTAAGGATTAATTTGCATTAGGGATGGAAAAGCTCCTTGGTCAGTGTGGCAGAGACTACACAAAAGCTCACCAGTCACAATTCTTCCTCCTGGGCACTCAAAACAACAACAAACCATTTTCAAGCATCCTTTGCAATTAGATTGGTGCCGTGTCATGGAAGTCATGTTCACCATTTCTGGTCATGGACATAAAATGCATCATGTGATCTTTCTTACTCTTAGCCGGTCGGCCACCTAAACATGGTAATACAGTAGTGGACTCCGAAAAGGCCCAGAAGATGATCCCACCACAAGATAAAAGAATTGGGATTCCAGAATCATGGGTTGGGAAGCTACCTGCCACACAAACTGTGATATTAGCCAGAAGAAAAGCCTTTACTGGGTAGAGTCCCTAAGATTCTAGGGTTGTTTGTTAGAGCACCTGGCACTAACTATCCTAATACAGTTTCTCAGCAGTCAGAGAATCCAAGTCTAGGGCAAAATAATGGGTCATCAAAGAAGAAAAGTGTTGATTTGTGTTATTCCACGGCTGATGAGCATTGCTCAGAGCATTCTTTGGACTGGCTCCCTCCCCCTCCCTCCCCATCCCATCCTCACTTTCCCAAACCCATTTCAAGTAACTAAGGCCACAGCTATCAGGAGGAGCCCATCATGGAGACCATTCTCATTAGAGTCTCCACAGGGCACTCACAATGCAAAGCAGCATTGCTTTGTGGTCTGTGTAACAGAAAAGAAGGTGGGGACTATTTCCCCACTTTTTTTTTTTTTAAAGATTTTATTTATTTGACAGAGAGAGATCACAAGTAGGCAGAGAGGCAAGCAGAGACAGAGAGAGGAGGAAGCAGGCTCCCTGCCGAGCAGAGAGCCCGATGCGGGACTCGATCCCAGAACCCTGAGATCATGACCTAAATGGAAGGCAGAGGCTTAACCCACTGAGCCACCCAGGTGCCCCACTATTTCCCCACTTTGACGAGAAAATGGTTGGAGAACAGAATGGAGGAGCAGTATCGTGCAGAAGCAGAAAATGTCACACCAGTTACCAGGCCAGGAGCAACCCAGTCAGAAATGAGAAGAGACAGTAAATTGAAACCTTGAGAGGTTCAGTCCCCCAGACACCCTCATAGTTAGGCAGGGCAGAATTAAGCTAGAAGAGCTCCGGTTTTTAAACCCCTTTTCTTCCCCTCCTCATTTCCCTTTTATGTTGAACTTCCCTCATTAAAATCATCCCAACTTTCCGACTAATGCCTTTGAGTAGCACAATGACTTTACACTTCCCTGTAAAGGAGAAGATTGGAATCACACACTGAGTGAGGGACACGCTGAGAGTTGCTGTCCATCCTCCAGTGAACTGCATGATAATCCTGTTAACCTTCCTATCAGGAGGTCATTAAACAATTTTGAAAGCTGTTTCCTCTCACATCAGAACTGCATGTGGAATCAGATCTAGAATTTTTAATATAAGCTATTCGGCTGCACAGACTTAAATAACAGCGTCTCACATGTTTTAGATGGTCTTTTATTATTCTTCCCCTAACTACTAAGTACCTTTGTAGGCTTCTGTCACTTTGGATATTGTCCTATGTTTTTTTTCTCTTTTCTTGATTTTAACATCTAACACATTTTCTTCCAGTAGTACAGCCCCACCTTCTCTACTTCCTCCTGATGCTTTGTTTATCACTGTGCTAACCTAGGCTTCATTCATTTCAACATATCACCTTCCTGTACACCAGTCTTTTTCAATTTGTTATACTTGGTGTTGTGTTATTATTTCTGCATAGCTGTTTTCATGAAACTACCCATTTCTGTTAAACCTGTTTTATTTCTGTATTCCGCTCACAATCTTTCTTTTTATCGCCAAAGACATTTTACCATCCAGTTTTCTTCTTTCTTTCCTTCCTTTCCTCCCTCCCGCCTTCCTTCCTTTTTTTCTGAAGTATGCGAACAGTCACATGATGTCAGAACTTGTGTCTGAATACATTTTCAAGAAAAAAACAAGTTTTCCATTTTTATCTTTCTTGATCATATAGTCCCTTCATTCAGCTCAAAACTTGATTTCCTTTTGGACTCCCAGAACCACTAATTTTTTTTTTTTTTTTTTTTTTTTACCTCCAGAAGAGAAAGAACTTACATTTTTAATCACATTTAAGAAATTGGGCAAAATTGAAATGTGCTTCTGGTGACTTAAATAACACAAAATGGATTCCTAGTCTCTGGGGAAGACTCCATAATAAGACCCTATCATTGAATTAGCAATTCAAACATCAAAAAAAGTCAGTTTTCAGGGAGTGTCAGTTTAGGGACTTGACATTTTTAAGAAATGTCTTTGCAAAACAGGGGCCTAGTTATCATTGGATGAAGGACACTGATTTAATCTCCAGGGGTGACTGAACCCAGTGTCTGGGGTTCTTCCAAACATTTAAAGTCATTTCCAAATGTTTTTGATGCAGCACAACCCAAAAGGATTTTGGCAAGTATGTTTTCCCTTCATTTTAAAACCCATGCGTATTTCAAGGGAAATGCAATCCATATGTCTTTGATTCATTTACACTTAAATCATCTAAATGCCATTGTGTAAGAGCTATTTGATGTACAAGAAGCCTGTGAGCCTGTTTTATAAGCCTTTTTAAGCCTTATTTCTTTGAATCAGAAAGTCATGTTTTGCCGGCCCTAAACAGATCTTGAACTGGGAAAGGCTCAAGTTCACTTCTAAACTGAAAACCCGCAAAGTTTTGCGTGGCTTCTGTACTTAGCAATATGTTTCCCCTTCCCTAAAGCTCACAAACACCCAGCATTTCTCTTCTCTGTCTCACATGTAGTGAGAACAGGGTAAATCAATTTTTGAATCACATTTTACTTGTAAAATTCACATTTTGAACCTCAGTTATCTCCCAGGCACTGCCAGAAGTTAAAATAGCAACACTTGAAAATTAGGCTTTTGCTCTAAAAGGGCAAAACAGTCTATAAAGTACATAAATTACTGCTTCTGTACATTTATTTGTTTGACAGGTTTAAGATATAAGTGTGGCTTACATATGGATTTTCAGGATGCCAGATTGGATGCTCCATGAGCTACAGTCACAAATGTAACCTCTTTTTTTAAGACTTATGTTTGGGAGAATAGAATTGGAACAATCTTGCTGTTCTGCACAAATCTAATTGCTGTGTCAAAACAGCAATGGAATATGATGAACATTTGCATTTTTCTCATTTACTGGCCTTTTCTATGGCTCTAATCATACTTGCATTAGTGGTCAAGAAGAAAGTATGTTGGGCTATTTGTTCTCCTGCTCCCTGACACTTTAAAAATTTCTGATGAATTTCAAACTAATACTTTTGGGGGTTAATTGTGAACATCTGATCAAGTGTTTGGAGATACCTAAATGATTAACACTGATTGCAGTGGACAGAGAAACATACCTTGAAAATGGGTAAATCGTTCACAAGCAAAAGCACTAATTATCTTCACATGTGTGATTTCTTTGTTTTTATTTAGACATATCTTAGAGGTTGCATTTTAGTGAGAAGGAAGAAATAATGATGCTGTGATGGTCTGAAGAGAAACAGTATTTTAAATTTGTAATCCAAGTTTAGGGGGATGGAGATAAAGTTAAAAAGAAAGAAAGAAATCCAGGGGAACCTAATTATTCCTTATGTACTCTCTCTAGTTCACTATATGAAAGACTATCATGTTTGTGTAATCAAAAGGATTATGAAATTTGAGTTTGGAGAGAAGGATTTGGGCGCTAAATCTAGCGAACAGTTAATTATGCTGAGATAATTAGATAGCAGAAAGTGTTGGATTTAGTTCTTTTTCATAGTTAGTTTTCATTAACTACCAAGTCTTCATAATCCTCTGCAGGCAGAAATTATTAGTATTCTATTCTTAGGAAGAATGGGGCACTGACAAAAGAAACTTTCAAAAAGTGTGACAGAAGCCTTTACATTGACCTATGTACGTATTTTCTCTAAAAAATTAGGTATTTTTCCTATTAAAATTTTTGATATTACAAAGTTTTAAAATCTAAATTAAATTCAGGCAATACATTAAGAAAGTTCAGCAGACAATCATAACAGAACCATTTTTTCAAGCATCAATTTAAAATACAAAGCAAAAGGCTGGCGTTCTTATGATTTAGCTGCTGTTTCACAGAACTGAACCAAAGGGTACTGATTAGGATTGTGCCATAGGTTAATAACTGTGATTTTGGTTAAAACAACTACTGTTCTATTGTAGAATTTCAAGATTTATGAGATTTAACTTGCCTTCAGATGGACATTAAAAAACTGAAGGAAACAAAGCTCAGCAGTGCTTCTTGCCCCTGACTTGTGGCTATCCACACTCACCCTTTCTTGCTCTAGCTAAATTCATCTTCACCTGGTAAACACAAAAGCTGTGTCAGCCCTCATCTGTCATCTCAGAATGACTTGGTGACTATCTTGAGAAACCACATGATGCAAGGCATTATTTACTTCACCTACTGGGTCAGACTGACCAGCTCTCTGTCAATGCAAGTTTCAAGCCCAAAGGAAACACAGCCAGCAGAGATTGGAATATAAATGGAACCCTAGCAGTTACAAGAGGACACTAATCAGGACTAAATTTCATGAGTATAATCCCAGCCCTGAGAATTCCAGTTCCTAGTTTTTAAAATGGATTAGAAGCTCTTCTTTTTTTTTTTTTTAAGATTTTATTTATTTATTTGACAGACAGAGATCACAAGTAGGCAGAGAAGCAGGCAGAGAGAGAGGAAGGGAAGCAGGCTCCCTGCTGAGCAGAGAGCCCGATGGGTGCAGGGCTCCATCCCAGGACCCTGGGATCATGATCTGAGCTGAAGGCAGAGGCTTTAACCCACTGAGCCACCCAGGCACCCCAGAAGGTATCTTTATGATGCTCCCTTAGCACACATATTTACCCACCACAAACACAAACTCACATTTACATAAACAAAATACAAATACACATATACATATACACATATGCAAACACATACACATACCTCAACCTATATTCTTTGGTAAGCATGCTTTTCTAGATTTTATTTCTAAATGAGAATTTGAGATCCAAATATACCCAACTCTGTATCTTGAGAGTTTAGGAGGAAATTCCTTTCAAAGAGAACCATAAGAATTTAAGAAACATTTTGTACAAAGGATCACGTTGGTTCATATTTTATCTAAATCCATTTACTCACACCTTACTTAAGCAGCCATACAATCAGTTAGAAAGGTTCAATGGGGCAAATAATGCTGAGCAGTGTTTTGAGAGTCAAACAATAATCATTATAAAATCTTAAGAGTCAAACTTATTAATGCTCATTCTTCTTCCAAATATTTGGTTATAAAAAAGCTAAAAACTTTAAGTTACTGATAAGTACCTTTATCTCAAAGGACCTGCATCTTCAAAAAGGGCATTCAATACTAGACTAGACAGAATAATGGCCCCCCTCCTGGAAAGATGTTTACCTCTCAATCCCAGGAACCTATGACTATGTTAATTTACAAAGCAAAAGAAGTTTTGCAGATGCTATTAAGGATAATACTGAGCCCAATGTAAACAGAAGGGTTCTTATATCAGGAAGTCAAAGGGTCATAAAGAGGAAATGTGAGAAGGGAAAGGAAGGGAAGCATAGGCTGGAGTATTACACTTTGAAGTGGCCATGAACCAAAGGTGCGGAAGGCTTCAAGAAGCTGGAAAAGGCAAGGAAGTCTATTTTGCCCTTGGAGTATCCAGAAGGAACATGACTCTGCCAACACCTTAATGTTAGCCTGTACAATCCATTTTAGATTTCTGACCTCTAGAACTTTAAGAGAACAGATCACTTCTTTAAGCCACTAAGTTTGTGGTAATTTGTTACAGCAGCAATAGGAACCTACTGCAAATACCAAGTTATCTTTTGAATGTACTTTTACAATCACTATTAGTGTTTGATATCCGTGTATTAATCTAAAAATTCCCTATGTGCCTTCCTTTAAATAAATACACAAGCTTCATTTTGCAAAAGGATATCTCATAGGATTCTCAAAACTACACAATTTCCCCAGTGGCTGTAAAAATATATATAAATTGATTGTACATAAAATTTGCAATATATAAATTTTCATGGATGTTTTTAGGAATGTATAAATTTGATCAAAGCTTATAGTATTAATTACAATCTTTGCCCCCCAAATTATCTTTCATCTCTCTAAAAATTTGATGTTAAGAAATCCCTACTTATCAGTTAGCATTATATTTTCCTTGTTTAAAACTGATTTGGGGGCCTCATATCTTATAACACCTAGTACCAGAAAGAAGACCCTGTAGATATCTAACCATCTTTTGTCCCTAAAGGTCTAACATCAGAATAACTGTGCCCTGACGTTTAAAAGCTTAGGGTCAGTCAATCACATCCATGTTACCTATCCCTGTAATTGACTACCATCACTAAGGCTATTTGCTTTGTCCTCTCTGGAAAGTTCAAGCACTTGTAGCTTGATCAAGAGGCAGGACCATGAGAGGTTGTAACACACAAGAAGCTTGGGTGGTGCTTGGACAGATTTGTGTAAGGAGGAAGTCTCCCATCAAGAGACCTAGGATCAGTGACACAAGTCCACCATCCAGAAGGGGACTAGGGCAGGCGACCTCCCAGGAGAGAAGGAGAAACCAAAGACGGGCTTTGCATGTCAAGGTGATGCTGCTCAGTAGCAAAGTGAGGAGTTTCTGGGTCAGAGAGCTCCAAAGGGTGGCTACAGTGTTGGGTTCTTAAAAACTTCAGTTTGTCTTATTAGGCTATTAGACTTGGGGTGCACAGTTTCAAAGGTTGTGGAAAGTAAGGAAATTCTAAGTGACTAAAAATACACCTATTTGGGCTACATTTAAAGCAATTAGATGTGTATGAATTTGAGTTTGGTGCTAACAGGCTTTGGGCCAATGCTCCTAACCTACTAGAAAGAAATAAACAAAATGGGAGCCACAGGGGCTATCTTGTGCCATTTATATGACATTTGCTCTGTTACTTCTTCCACCTTCCCAATTCCTTTTCCTTCTGAATCCCAGGATATAAATACTACACCTTCAGTTTCTTTACAGAACACAAAATGTTTCCTCTCAATTCACCTTTGGCTTTTCCCCAAAAGCAATACTTTTCTTACAGCACTCATGAATAAAGATCTTTGATTCTCTTACACCTCAGTATCACACAACTGGAAGAGTGGTGAACGGCCCCCATCCCCCTCTTCATTTTGACCCTTCTGTTCAAGAAATTTAAGGTTACTCCTGAGACCTTTTTAGGATTACACTCTAGTTCAAAAGATAAAATCCTGCTGCACTGAAGATCAGTTTACCTGTACATAAATATACCCTCCTTGTATATGTGATCTGTTGACCTCCAGGTTAGAACCACCATATTCATGGGGGTTGTCACCAGGATCACAGCTTCTTTCCCATTGAATACTTGTTATTATCCTGAACATTTCAGTGACCATAGGGAAGAATTCTGCAATACCCTTTCACATTGATCAGAAATCTCTTCAACTCCACAGGGCTTGACCTCCACTCTTCTTCCCTAGCTCTTTTTCATGTCTCCTCCTGGGCCTTCTCAGGAACTAAAACTTCTCCCAACTTTAGAAATCAGAAATTCTGCTCTCCTGCTTTTTAAAAGCACACCTCCCTTCTCTGACCCCCTCTGGAACTAGTTTCTTTATACCTTCTATAGTGTACAATCCTTAGAACCCCTCATAATCCCATGGTATTCCGTAATTGCCTCATTTCCTCTCCTAATCCTCAGCAATGACATCCTTTTGTTATATCTCTCCACCCTGGATCGGTCATACAAATTGTCCACTCTGGTACTCTGAGGCTGAACTTGGTTAAAAAACAAACAAACAAACACAAAAGCCAATACAGCTCTGTAGACTGGGGCCACTGAATATTTACAACCTTCAACATCCTTGCCTCTCTCCATTTCCCATAAAGGTTTTACTTGTCTTCTCTTAGCTCCCACTCCCATATCCCCCAGTAGTAATTCAAAACATGTGTCACTCAAACCCCTAACTACCTCTTTTTATTCTCCACTGTAAACGTCCATCCTTTCTTCAGAGAGAAAACTGGGGTTCCCAACTTAAGTAACTCAACTTCAAAGCCTATTTTCCCTCCTATCTTGGCACTCTTCATTTGTGATCTTCAGCCATTCAGTCATCCTGGTCAGAAAACTAAATAACATGCTCAGTTTCTGCTCCCTTGACCACAGGCAGGCTTTCAGCATACATTTTCTCTTTTTTTCTCTTAAATGTCTGTATCTCATTTTTTCACCTAAACTTCTATTTTCCTCTTCTGTATATCCTTCCATGTTATTTCCAAAGTAACCCCATGTTACTTCAGAACCAAATCATCTTTCTTAAGCTTTGGAAATAGCTTCCTTTAAATAGAGAGAGACAGACAGACAGATTTTATTTATTTGAGAGAGAGAAAGAAAGAGCACACAGCGGGGGAGGGGGAGTAGCAGAGATAGGCAGAAGCAGGCTCCTGACTAAGCAAGCAGCCCGATGTGGGGCTCAATCCCAGGACCTTGGGATCATGACTTGAGCGGAAGGCAGGCGCTTAATTTACTGAGCCATGAGGCACCCCTGGAAATGCCTTCTAATAGATCTCCTGCATTCAATATCATTTGACCCAAGTTGATTCTCTGTATTTAAGTAAAGGTGGTATTTCTAAAAAGTAAATCTGATTCTGCCATTTTACTTCCTCATATCTTTTAGAGGTTTCCCAAGTCCTTCAGAATTGGGTTTCTGCACACTTGCCAACCTCTTTTCACATAACAATTTTTTTTATAACTTAAGCTCCGCTGTTACTAATATACTCATAGATTCCTATGTTCATCAATTCATTTGGCCCCTTTGGATGAGCATAATTTCCTGTATTGTTGCTTTTCTTTTCTTTTCTTTCTTTCTTTCTTTTTTTTTTTTTCTATTCATTCTTCAGGCATTTTTCAGTTATCTCTGTAAAATCTTCTCTGGGTTTTTCCTTTAAAAATAACCACAGTACTATTAAAGTGCTAGAATAAACTTGAGAAATCAAGGAAGGCTTTCTACAGGATAAAACATCTAAGCTGAGATTTAAAATAGGTGTGTACATTGGCCAGGTATATAGTTGGAGAAATAGTGATTTCCAGGTAAGTTAGTAGAGGGAGGTTGTATGTGTCATTGCTCCTTCTGGATGTAATATTCCCCCACAAGCTAGGGTCTGTAATTAACCCAACACTCTACCTTATTATAATACGAGATACAAAACAAGTATCCAGTAAATTTTTGGTAAAGGAAGAAAGAAGAAAAACAGAAAGACAGGATTTCACTTTAACTTTCCTCTTGTCAGTTTTCTTTCAAGGACATTCTTTAATATATTTCACTTACAACATATATCTAGACTATCTATCTCACTGCTACCAAAGGGCAATGGTCAAACATACCATTTATCAAAAAAGAGGAGTAAAAAAAGTTATAATAGCAGCGCCAGCAATTTCGGAGTGAGAAGAGTGAGAATAAGGCAGATTCATAATTAATTTACTCTATATTTATACCATAGTAGCTAGGATCTGCTAACTATATGTATATATACATAAGATATATAAATATACATATATCATACATATATACATATACATATACATATGTATACATATAAATATACATATATCATACATATATATCTCCAACCTTACACATAATACAAGGAATAAAACATCTCCTCCATAAATAGGTAATAAAAGAAGCCAGCCAAAGAATGTATCTCCAAGTGATTAGAATACACTCTGATTGGAATTGTGTGTTAACTGAAAAAATTGTGTGTTAACTGAAAAAAATCTTGTGTTAGTGAATAAAACATGCATCCTGACCTCTAGGACCTAAATACACAACAGAGAACAATGATGATCTCAAAAGAAAAAGCTATGAAAAGTAGAGCAGAAGGAGAGTATATCTATCTTCAAAGATCAGGAAACAATTCATTGAAGAAATGATAGCTGCACTAAAGGATAAGCAGGATCTGAACAGGGAAGAAAACACAAAATACTGTAAATTCCATGATCAATGATGCACAGAAGGGAAATTATGAAAAAGTTGAGAACATGGTCATGGTCATCAGTCCTAGTCACCAATATCTGGTTTTCTTCTCCTTCTGCCACATGGTAAGTTTGCATTTCCTACCTCCTCCTATGGTTAGTTAAATCCACATAACTGATTTTGACTGGAGGATTGTGAGCTAAAGTGACATTTGTCACTTCTATGCCATAAAATTTATTGCTGTGTGAGACCTATAAAGTCCTTTCCACTCTTTCATACGATATGGAGACCAGCAACATTTAAAATGGTGGCTACTCCATTAGACTGGGTCTTTGAGTGACTACAATGAACAGAGAACATACCTGCTGACCTGAAATGACTACATAACATGTATGAGAAATAAATCTTTATTATTTTAAGACACTGAGATTTTAGAGTAGTTTGTTACCATACTTGAAGGTATACCATAGAGACATAGTGAGATGCCCCATTTGATAACACAAGTGGCATATTAAGTGGAGAAGTGATAAATAAGTTTGGATGGGTAAACAAGTTAATTTGTGGAGAAGCATGAATTCTAGCTTAGAGTCTGGGCTTTATTTTATAGTCAATGTATAGCTGTTAAAAAGCTTTCAAACAGGGAAATGTTACAAATAGAATTGTGTTTTAGGAAAATTAATCAAGCAGGATAGAGGATGCCTAGGAAGTGGAAAGACACTTAGAAGCAGGGAAACAAGTTATGCTATTGTGAGAAGCCTGGGAGTCATGGGGTTTAAACTAGGATAGTGGTAGTGAGAACCAATTTGGCAGAATGAATGGAACAGCAATTTGCAGGTCCTGGCAACTGATGAGGCCCAAGGGACTTATAAATCATTCCAAGATTTTGAGCCTGAAAGACTGTTAAGATGGTGCCACTGCCATTTAAATATTAAGCAGAGAAAGAGGAACAAATATGAGAGGAAAAAGTGCAAATTTAGGTCAAGCATGACACCCAGCTGGCAATGTCCAGCAGACAATTGGAAACAAACCGAATATAGATTTGAGAGTCATTTGAGCAGTGAATTCATGATATGAATGAGAATGTCAAGGGAGAGAGGAAAAAGAAAACTGAGGCTAGACCTTTGTGGAACACCTACATTCAGACAACAAAAGGGGGAAGAAACAAAGATATTAAGAAAGGTGTATTTTTACAAAGCCAATATGAGGGGATTTCAAGGAAAATGAGGTAATTAACAGAACCAAATGTAGGATGGATTAAAAATTATGAATTTGCTTTAAATCTGATGACTTACAAGAAAGCAGTTTCAAGTGATAACTTCAGTTACCAGGTGATAACTACATAGGAAGCCAATATTCAAGATATTCAAGACTGAGAAGTGAGTAGTGCAAAACAAATTGAGATTGTGGTTTCTTATACAGCAGAGAAATATTGAGCAGTTAAATGAATGACCTCATTTATTGCATAAGAAAACAAGATATACTAAAAAAATATTGAGTGAAAAAACAAAATAAAAAAATATACATATTATATGATTACACTATTTTTTTTTTTAAGGATTTTGTTCATTTATTTGTCAGAGAGAGAGAGAGAGCAAGCACAGGCAGACAGAGTGGCAGGCAGAGGCAGAGGGAGAAGCAGGCTCCCCACAGAACAAGGAGCCCGATGTGGGACTCGATCCCAGGATGCTGGGATCATGACCTGAGCCGAAGGCAGCTGCTTAACCAACTGAGCCACCCAGGCGTCCCACACTATTTTTTTTTTTAATTTATTTGACAGAGAGAGATCACAGGTAGGCAGAGAGGCAGGAAGAGAGAGAGGGGGAAGCAGGCTCCATGCTGAGCAGAGAGCCCGATGTGGGGCTCGATCCCAGGACCCTGAGATCATGATCTGAGCCAAAGGCAGAGGCTTAACCCACTGAGCCACCCAGGTGCCCCTGATTACACTATTAAACATACAAATAATGAAGGCAAATATTTGCTATTTATATAACAAATGTAAATACGTCAAATTAAGGATAGCAGTTATCTCGGGGGAAGAAGAGAGGATAGGAAGATTTAATAGTATTCATACATTGTTTCTGTTAAGAAAATAAAGAAGTAAAATAAAATAAAAAAGAGATGGAGAAATAAAATATTGCCTGCTCTATAAAGATGTTAAGTGGTGAAAGAAAAGAAATAGGGAGTAGCTTGAGAGAAAAGAAAACATAATGGAAGTGTATATATTTGTCTTCTCAAGATGCCAGGAAACCAAAGAATGAATATTTGTAAGATGGAGTAACATATCTTTGTCACTGAAGGCAAACACTGGGAATAGGAAGAAGAAAGCAAGATATCAGAATCCAGAAGGGGAATGAATGATGTATAAAGGTTAGGCTTAGAAAGAAGGAGAAGACAGCTTCCTAGTATAGCCTCATTTGCCCTTATTTTCCTTTAGAAATTTTATGCTCCAGCCACTGTGGGCTTCTCACTGCTCCCCTAAGCCTACTTTTCTCATCTTTGTCTTCTCATGCCCATCTTTCAGTACTCTACTCTAAGGTCAGCTATGTAAACTACTCCATTAATCCTAATTATCCTGTCCCATTTTGCACTTTCATAACTTTGTATTTTTCTCTTGGTTCATGCCATAATTAGTTATTACTGTTTTTTCCTAACTCTGTATATGTCTTACCTCCTTAAATGTGTCAGAGTTCTGATGTATAAGCATCAAATATCAAACAGCACTTTACCTAACTTGAATGGAAAATGAATTTATTGAAGGATATCAGATGGTTCACAGGATCGATAGGAAATTTGAGAACACATCTCAAAAACTGTCCAGAGACCTACGAGAGCCAACTGCAATCATGGCCAAGGTTAAAAGATGAAAGCAATCTGGATTCAAATCCACAAGTGTCACCACTGCCGCTGGACTTTTAACCACAGTGCATATTCTTGAGTAATTTCTCAACCACTCTTCGATTTTTACATTACTTCCTCACTATACTAGTTCTGGGGCCCAGAGTCATGACTACACTCTTGAGCTCCAACAGCCCAGAGAGTGGGAGGAAAGACAACCTCTTCAGCTCTAGTAATCAAAGGCAAAACACAGATTCTTACCAGGATTTAATGTAGTGGGGGATTTTCCCCAAATAAAAGGGATGTTCAGAATTCAAAAAACAGAAGTTCTTCTTTTCACCTTCCCCATTCCGGATGAAGAATAAAAAGATTATGTGATAATGTCCTTCCTGCATGCTAAATCATGAACCAGACAGGAAGTACAATATTGTTGCAAGGAAAAGGGAGCTAGACTTTCTGGATTCAAATCACAACTATCACACAAATCAGCAAATTAACAAGGTGATCTTTGGCAACTTACTTCACCTGTTTTACCTCCATTTATCTGTCTATAAAATGGAGATGATGCTGTTGATAGTGATGATAATGATGATGATGGTGAATATGATTATGGTAATAGTATCTCCCTCAGGATTGTTCTTAAAATTAAGTTTATATACATAAACTACTTTTAATGGTGTTACTATATACTAAGATATTTATAAGTATTATAGACTATATAGGTACGTTAGCTATTATCATTAATATCGTTGTTTTTTTTTTTTTATTGTAGAGTGTTTTTCCCCCTGGTGGGCTGAGTCCTTCTCATGACAACACAGATTTGCCACTCGACTGCCTGAAGGATAATTAAGGATAGGCTCTCTTATCATGTAGTACCTCAAATTAAACTTGCCTAAACAAGGGATTACTCCAAAGCTGTCCATATTAGCACAGTGATCAAACCAAAATATCATTTATATTCTCTCATGCATTAAATGGTACATTAAACTATTAAGTACTTACTGTACGTGCCAGACACTGTTCATGGCCTTTGCAATATAGCAACAAACAAAACTGGCAATGTCTTAGCTCTCACAGAGCTTCCATGTCTAGTACACTTATAAATCAACAAATTATATGTTTAAACATTGCAGACTGTGCTTCTAGTAAATATATGACTTAGATATAAAATAAAAATCAACATAGTTTTGAAACTCAGTACATTTTCTTAAGCTAAATTACTTTTAAGCTCTTTCCAATTCTAAGATTGCAATGATCCTACTAAGTCTGCTAATAGAGAGCAGTGATGTGGTTCCCCAATGATTATAAACAATCCAAGATATTTTAGCATTTCCAGGCTGTTTGGCACTCTGTTAACTGTTTTACATATATTTGTCTATTCTCATAATAACCCTACAAACTAAGTTCCATTATGAGCCACCATTTTATGCATGAGGAAAGAGAAGCTAATGCCATCCAGGGAGTAAGTGGCAGGGCCTGAAGACAAACAAAAAGGTGCTCCCAAGTGCCATGGCATAAGAGCATCTCAGCAGGATTTAAAGAATGTCTGCCAAGCTCCATGTACTTTCCCATCACCATTTATGAATTTCATGGTTATCCAGATTTTAGTTAGGTTTCCAATGCTCTGTGGCTCTTGGTTAGAACAACCATCCCCTTGGCCCACACGTGATCCTCAACTGCATTTATTGAGAGGCCCTCTGGTGTTTTACTAAGTTCATGTTCTTGATATACACCAGTTCTCATCCCCGCATGTACCACCACATCACTACCAGCCTCACCACTACATTGACTCTAAAAGATGAATCCCCAAAAAGATGCTATAGTTATAAGTGATATTCACTTTCCCCTAAGAGACCATCTGGACCTATTTTATCATGGCTTACATCTCTGTGTACCTCAGTCATCAATAAAAACACAATCCTCCCGAATCATTCATCAGTAGTGAGACTCTCTTCTGTATGTCCCTAAATTGAACCCAGTCTTCCCACACACATATGCAACTCCACACTCTTTTAAGGTACCCCTGAAAGTCATGGCCTGTCAGTAGAATTTCCTATATTCTGAACACAAAATCCCAACATTCCATTTATCATCCTACTCTAACCTAAAGCTGGCTTTCCCATGAGAGTTTTGCCTCATCTGCATCTCTTTCAAGTGGGACTTCCCATGTACTATAAAAAACACAGAGCCTGAAAGTGAAGTGGGTATTCCCTTAACTCTTGCTGCTTCCAGAAATTTTCTACTCCCTCTCCCTCAAAAACCCAAACTCTGTTCAACTCAGGCCATCAAACAAAGTTTTGTCCCTTCCTCCTATTTAATTGATTCATTTATATAAAGCCATGATCAGAATAGATTCAAGAGAGAAACAGAAAAGATTAATTGAAGATAGTGAATATAGGAATTTTGCTGTAAGGGACAATAAAGAAATGAGAAAGTACCTAGAAAAGGCTATGAAACTAAAAGATTTCCTTTGTTGATTCTTTGTTTGTTTTTGGTTTTCATTGTGGTAAAAATAATAGCATGTTTGCATGCTGGTAGTAATTTTCTACAGAAAAGGAAACAGGAGATATAAGGAAAACTTTGTAAAGCCATATCCTTGAGTAGTTAAAGAGAAGGGATCTAGATTTAATTAACAGAACTGGCCTTAATATCTGGCTCACTGTATTTCTCTACTCTTATGATCAATCTTAGTTTAACACCCATATAGATGATCCATTCAAAACTCTGGCCCACATGTCCTGTAGACAATTATCTTATCATACTCTCTATCTCAGACACCAACCCTCATGGTTCCATCCTATACACTGTATTAAAATCATAACTGTATAACCACTAATGTCTCAACCTCAAGTATCACCACTTCAAAATTTCTTTGAGCTCACTGAAACCCTAAATCCATATAACTTTCCTGTCTATAAAAGCCTTCAGGACTTCACTTCCCTGAGATTAGATTCCACCACTTCAATGGGGTCCATCATTATAATTACCTCTTTGCCTACAAAGCTCCTCCTCCCTCTGCTGTACTCTCTTGGCAAAACTTCAATTAAATCTATTATACATGGATTTTGTAAAAAAAAGAAGAAGAAGAAAGAAAGAAAGAGAAAGAAGGAAAAGAAAAGAAATTACAAATACAAAGCTACAGTAAATGGTTTTACATAAACACATGATCACAAATATCAAGTAGACCTCAGTAAGCTGGGCATTCTGATTTTTTCCAGTTAATTCATTTTCCCATTCTCTCAAACTATTTCACACCTTTTCCCTTAACTTCCAACACCTCTTCCAGTCACTCACTCTTAAAGGATGATTCTACCTCTAATGTTAATGAGCTTTAATTTTAATGAATTTTAAGAATCTACCAACTTTCCTTCAAATACTGCAATACATACTTGACTTATCTCCTAACGAACTGAATAAAATGTCTTCATTTCTGACAAAATCTAACTTCTCTAAGTCCAACTTCTCTAAACTGTGCCTAAGTCACATTCCCATTTACCTCCTTCTTTCCTACATCACATATCTATCTCTACTGGAACATTTTCATTAGCATACAATGGAATTTTCTCCCCGCTACCCCTGCCTCACCCTCTCTGTATGTGTGTGGGGGGGGCATATAATACACACACACACACACACACACACACACACACACACACACACACAGTTGTGTATGTTTAATTAAATATTTAAGTATTTATTAAATTCCAATTGATACCTCTTTTGTTAGGGTTAGTTAGTACCCTCTCTAGTATTGCTAAGGCAATAATTAATGAATTATTTTCAACTTTCATCACCTCTTTGTAGTACTCAGATGATCATATCTCCCTTCTTTTTTTTAAATATTTTTATTTATTTATTTATTTGACAGAGATCACAAGTAGGCAAAGAGGCAGACAGAGAGAGAGAGAGAGAGGGAAGCAGGCTCTTGGCTGAGCAGAGAGCCCAATGCGGGACTCGATTCCAGGACCCCGAGGTCATGACCCGAGCTGAAGGCAGCAGCTTAACCCACTGAGCCACCCAGGCGCCCCTCATATCTCCCTTCTTAAAATACTTTTTCATTTGAATTCATGACATTACTATACTACAGTATCATCTCTTTCTGGCTTGCAGTCAGTCTTTAAATGTTGACATATGTCAGGCTTAACCTGCTCCTTTTCTCTATTTACAATCACTCCCTAATTTTTCTCATCCAGCTCTTAAATTATACCTCCAATCTCGGTCTCTTTCCTGTAATTCATATTTTTTCATCAATTACCTACTCAATACTGCCACTGGATATCTTAGATTCTTAAATGTAATGTAACTAAAACAGAATTCTTATTCTATTTCAATTTGTTCTTACCACTTTTCTCAGCTCTGTAAATGGCACCGTGATTTGTCTGGTTGCATAAAACAAAAACCTATGTGTCATCCTCGAAAATTTGTTTTTCTGCTTTTCCTTTTCCAGTTCTCCTTTCAAAATATAATCTGAACTTCATCACATCTTACCATCTCCGCTGCTACCACTCTCTTCCAAATCTTTTATCTCCCTTCCAAACTACAATAGCCTCATAACTTACCTCATAACTTCTACTCTTTCCCCCACACAGGAGCCAAAAGAAAATTTAAAGTCTCCATCATATCATATTTTATTATTAATCTTTCTAAACTCTCCTCATGGCTTTCCAACATACTCAG
Organism: Enhydra lutris kenyoni; assembly: GCF_002288905.1. NCBI lineage: Eukaryota > Metazoa > Chordata > Mammalia > Carnivora > Mustelidae > Enhydra > Enhydra lutris. The sequence goes on along the minus strand of NW_019154103.1, from coordinate 14,036,126 downwards.
AATGCAATCAAAATTCCTAATACTTGCCTTCATCATCCAGCTCTTATCTACTTTTCCAGTCTCATTTCCTATTATGTTCCTTCTTGCACACCACAATTTATCCAGTGTCCTCCTTAAACCTCCTGAATACATCAAGGCTTATTCCTACCTCAATACCTTAATGCTTGCTGTTCTCTTTGTCTGGAATAAACCCTTGATCTTCCAATAGCTTGCTTCTTCATTTTATTCATGTCTGTGTTCAAAGATCATGAACTTAGAAAGGCTTTCCCTGACCAATCTATCTTTGATAACTTCCCTTTCATTTTTAAATCCTTTACACTAATCTATTTTTCTTAATTTACAACTATTAGAAATTAATTTGTTACCTTGGTTTGTATTTTTGTCCCTGTCACTGGTAATAAGCTCCATCCAGGCAAGAACTCAGTGTTTAAAACATTTCCAGCACTTGATAGGCATTCAATAGATTATATTAAATTAGTGAATAAATTAATGGCTTCAGTCACTAAAAAATTTTTTTTAATCGGACATTTCAGATTCAAGGTTTTATTACCCTTTGGAGTTAATTTTTACCTTAATAATATCTTCATTTGCTCATTTTATAAGGCAGCTGTGAAGGTGGTTAAAAATACTTTGTACATAACTCCAATGACTTATAAACTCAAAGTCATAAATAAACACTAAGGATCAAAGGATGCAAGTACAGAAACTGAAGCATCTAAGTAGATGTTTTCACTTTATTAAAGTCCTTGCAAAATACAAAATTAACCTGGCTATTCAGTCTTACAGAATACTATTTAGAGTATCTGCTAAGGGTTAAATATAATTTCCCCGAATTCAGCAAAAGAGAAGAAATGCGAATAGTCCTGATGTCACGTGGTCCATAGACTTTCAAGAACACCTACTGTATTGAACTGGGCTTTCTGTGTTATACATGGAATAGAGAAGAGATGAAATAAAGTTCTTTATAAGCAGAGTTCATAATTCAGTTGCTGCTACAAAATTCATGCACATGAATAATTCTTAGAAACATGTTCAAACCACATAAAAATGAGAACACACTTATAAAGAACTACCAAAGTATGTTAGGAGAGGGGAGGGATAAAACCAACAAATTTCTTTAAAAGAGGAGGCAATTTAATCGTAAAGATAAACCACTATATCTTTAAGTTGTCAAATGAATGCAGCAGTGAGGTAGGTGGAAGCAGCAGAGATAGGTGTGATTTTTCCAGAAGACAGCATGGTGAAGTCATGTGGAAACAAATTAATCTGATCATTTAACTAACTTAAGGAGAACTCAGAAAGTATGCTGGTTAGATGGGGAAAAGGAATCTTGCCAAGGCCCTGACACAGGAAAAAGTTCAGATTTAAGCCAATTTTCACTCAATTTTCAAAATCAGCAAGAAGAATCCAAAGTCAGATGTAGTAAATCAAATCTGAATATCTATGGAGGTTCTCCATGGTTACAAGGATTCCCAGTGAATAGAGGTAGGCCTAGCCTGCATAATGGAAAACTAAGTAACTTAGACCTTACCACATTAATGGCAACTAGAAAAGCTGGACAAAATTATTTTTTTAATTTGAAATGAAAACTGTGCTTGTGGGTCTAGAAATCTAACTCAATAGTATAAAATTGCAAGGCCAGAATCCCAGAGAGGCAGAGGCCTGGAGATGAGCCCAGCATTCAGGGATGATTTACCCCTGATGATAACTGCTGTTCCTGAAAAGGGCCACCAGAAGACTAAGAACACTTTTACTCCCTTGCACACTAAGATGTGTAAAGTATGCTATCCTAAACTCAACAATTTTAGTAATTGTATACACCTATGTAACCACCATTCAGATTAAGACACAATATTTACTTACCCCTTAAATTTTCTGTCATTCCTTTTCTTCCCCATGTAACTATTACAGGGTCTTTTTCTTGACCCTAATGGAATCTTTACACAGGTAATCCAGTTAAAATGAGATCATTAGACTGGCCTCTAATCTGAACAGTGCCCTCATAAAAAGAAAATTTGAACACAGAGATAGACACAGAGGAGGAAGATGGTATGAAGTCACACAGCGACAAGATGGCCACCTTCCCGCAGTGAGGGATGCTCAAGCCACGGAAATGGAAGGATTGCTAATACCAGAAGCTAGATGCCTGAAAGGACTCTCCCCTAATCCTTCAAAGAAGCATGACCTAGATAACTCCTTGATTTTGGACTATGAACCACCAAAACTAAGAGATAAATTTCTGTTGTTTTAATCCACCCAGGTTTCGGTACTTTGTTATCAAAGCCATAGGAAACTACTACAATATATAACAATAACTTGAAGGCATTCAGAAGCATCCAAAGTGGGGAAAACTTAGGGATTCCTATCCTGAAAGGAAAAGAGACACATCAGGTAAGGTCCACATTATTCTGGCTCTTCCCCTAAAAGCACTTTTCGGTTTGATGACACAGGGGGAGGAACAAACCTTAAGAAGGAAACAGGATTCTTATAGCTAATTGGTGAAACACGTAAGAGCTGGAATTTTGGACTGAAGGAGTGGTGATATGTGGAGGGAAAATCCAGAGTAGAGGGTACTACACAGGAGGAAGCTGCAAAATATGCATACAAATACTCATCAAGCATTAGCTCACTTTAAAGCAACACACACATCCCAGAAGTAAGCAATATCTAGTAATCGAAAGAGCTGAGCAATAAGATTTCAACAGCTGCCTGATATGAGGGAGATAAAGTTTGGAATTCAAGTTTGGTCACTTTAGGGGGGCTTGCTAAGCAATTCAAATTTTCATTAAATTCTCAAAAGAGCCACCTCCTAATACTAAGCACCATACTAAATTAGATCTGTTCTTACAAAAACCAACCCTCTACAGGTCCAAATAATCCACTACTCTACCCGCATCTCCTCTTCCCCCACAAAATTACATTTCTGTGCAGGGAAATAGCTTCCAGAACCTTTAAAATTTTTCAATCACAAAGTCTAGCATCCAATCAAAATTTGAGACATGGTAAAAATATGATTGATTGTAAATCATTGAAATAGCAGAGAGAAAAACAGACCTAGAGATGGTTCATAAACTTAAGCCAGAAAAAAAAAGACTTTAATACACTCCTCATTTATTTATTTAAAGAAAATACAGGGAAGTGGTTATAATGAAAGAAAATATGGAGCATTTCAATAAAGAATTGAGATCCCAATGGACATTCTACTTAAATGTCCATTTAAAATCCCAATGGACATTCTAGAAATAAAAATATTGAAGTTAATAACTCATTGATGATATAACAATAGGTTGGACACAGCAGAAGAAGAAAATGAGAAATAGAAATAGAAAATCTAAGTAGATTTTCTAATAGAAAATACTATTCTAAATAAGATTTTCTAGTAGAAAATAAAAACTGAAACACACAGAGGAAAACATAACATAACAGGATATGGTCAGATACACTAACATATATATAATTGGAGTCATCACAAGAGTAAAGAGATAGAATATGAAGCACAAAAAGTATTTGAAGAGACAATGATTTCAATGATTTGAAGAGCCAGTAATTTCCCAAAACTGATTAAAGATTGATTTGGGAACTCTGGTGAACCTCACAGAGGGTCACTAGGGAAAAGAGTTCTCTACCATCGATGCTGATTCAGACATATAAAACTCTATGTTGAGTGCTTACTCTGACCAGGCACCAAGGATACATCACTGAATGGATAGTGTCTCTATTCTTCACAGAGCCTGCAGTCTAATAAGAAAGACAAATATTAAAGACTCTCATATTCAGTTACTGATTAGTTGTGTGGAGTGAAGAAGAATGAAGAATCAAAGATAAATTCAGTTTGATAGGAGAGATTGAAGGACTAATACAGCAGTTCACACATGAGTTCTACAAATACAGAAAAAGGGATGGATTTGAAACTAAAATGATAATGACTTGAAAACAATTGATTCAGATAAACAGAAGTATACAATTAAACAATGGTTGAATAAAGGCTCATAATAAAGCTAAACAATTATTTCTTTCTCTCTTCTACCACTAAAATATCTTACTTTGCAACAGTCATTTTTCTTGAAAATTTTGGGCAACTGACCCTCACATCCATACTCACCTTACCTATATCAAACAATTTCAGCCTTGCAGAAATGTACAATGCTTTATAGCTGGAAGATTTAACACATCTGAGTGAAAAATATTAAAAGAATCAGGGGCACCTGGGTGGCTCAGTGGGTTAAAACCTCTGCCTTTGGCTCAGGTCCTGATCCCAAGGTCCTGGGATGGAGCCCTGCATTGGACTCTGCTCAGCAGGGAGCCTGCTTCCCCCTCTTTCTCTGCCTGCCTCTCTGCCTACTTGTGATCTCTGTCTGTCAAATAAATAAATAATCTTAAAAAAATAGTCAAAATTAATATTTTGTTATATTTTATGAAGTACATTAAAAATATTACTAAGACAACATAATTTTGTTGGATAATAGTTACAAATATTTTAACTACTTTATTACTGACAAGCCAACTACTTGTTACTAAGCTACTGAGCTACCTATTTAGACTCAAATTGTTTGACCTAGGAAAGAAAAAGAGGAAAAGGAGGGGGAGAATGAGTCACCTTTCATGCCAAGAATGAATTATATTCCTCTCCTCCCAACTAACAAAGGCACCAAGTTTGAGTTATTTTCTTCAATTACCATTTCCCAGAAAGATTTCAATCACCTTTTAAAATAAACTTTATTTCTCTATCTCTTCCAACAATAGGAAATCAGCAGTGAAATTTCAGAAAATAAAGAATTATTTAATCAAGAAAACAAAATCACCCATAATTCCACACCCAAAGATGATTACTGTTAGCCTTTCTGTGTATTTTCTGCTGTCCTTTAACAAATGTATTAATCATACTAATTCATTAAATGATGCTTGGCTTGCTTTTTTTTTCTTTACATGAGTTGTACATTTTAAAAAGCATTTTCTAATGGTGTAAATCTCACTTTAATGAATTATATTGTAGACATTCCATAGTTTACCTTTTTTTTCTAGTTGTGTTCCCAGTTTTTAACTTTGCATTATTTGGAACTGGAATTAAGTAAAATTATTTACTTGGGATCCATAAATTTAATAGTTTGTATTTTCCTTTCTACTACCCTTAAAGATAAATTAAAAGAAAGTTGTTTCTGCCTCAAACTCTATGTTTAAACAATCTGTCTTTTTCTAATTTGGTTTTCAATTTAGAAGCCTTATTTCCTCTTTTTTTAACACAGAAGTTAGCATCTAGACACACTGCTCTGCAATATTTTTTTTCACATAGCAACATATACCCATTGAAATATTTCCATTTCAGTATAGAGAAAGTTTCTCCTCCCTTTTTTTCCCTCACAAATGCATACGATTACATTGTATGGATGTACCATAATGTATTTAACTTGTGTCTTACTGATGGAAATTTTTTACTGGTCTTTTGATATAGCATTTATCAATGCTGCAATAAATAGCCTTGTAAACTTTCATGTTAATGTATACAAATATGTCTGTAGGACAGATTTCTAGAAGTGTAATTGCTCAGTAAGAGTATAATTACGTTCATAACATGTATTCACATCTTGAATTTGTGTTAAAACACACACACACACACACAAATGCAAGCACACACACCTGCTTCTATATGCCAAAAAATAGTGATACAATTGATTCACTTCTGTGGAGAAAGGGCATGGCCCAGGTAGATAGGGAAATAGCACCGAGTTGAAATTTTGCATATTTTATATTTTTATAATTTGTATTGTGCCTATGTATGGCACCTATTCAGAGTAAATTTTAAATGCCTACCTGTTAGTATCACCCAATAGCCCCAACTCCTTGTTCTGGTGGGATAGGTATCTAAACACTATTACAAAACCTACATTGGTACACATATGCAGTCCCTCTGCTCCGATTCCATCAGGTTTGTGATATTTTGACATATAAAAGGCATCACCATCACAAACTGTTGAAATGTCTAGACTGAACTAGAGAAAGGGCTGAACACTAATTCTAAAGCTTAGCCCACAAACAACCAACTGGATATTAACACCTCTCTAATTGTTACAGTATAATTCTAAAAAGAAATCACCACTGAGAACACTTTTTCTAATAGTGCCTTTCAGTGTTCAACAACTTAATGTGAAACTGATTTCTCACCCCCCAACCTCCAAGGATGGGATAAAAAACATTTTAAAATAGTTCATTTTACAGTTTAGGACACTCTAGGCAGAATATAAAGTGTTTCCACAGTGAATACAGTGATCTTTTTAGAAGAATGTCCTCTTCTTCTAGAAAGAAAAGAGAATGAACCCTCTCTATTAATATTGGATTTTTTTGGCTTAAATTAAAAACAACAACAATGGTGAGTAGGGCGATTCTGTATGCCCTAGGTTGAAGCTTCTTTCTCCATCTTTATCCTTCGCTCAACTCAGATACAGAATTAGAGAAAACATATGAGAAAACCAGCACTTAACTGTGAGTATAACAAACTAATGACTTCTAAATCTGTTTCTTTTTTCTTTCCTTTCTTTTTCCTTTTCTGAGAAGAATGCTGCACATCGACTTAAGAAAAATATCTTTAAAAAATATTTTTTAATTTTGATATAAAATGTGTAAAAAAAAAGTGCTACTGGAATTAAAAAATACATCTTGCCCAAATATGTATCTTTAAATAGATAAATGACATCTGCCAAAGACAAGGGTCCCTGACTGATGGCTCAGAAGGCTTGCAGAATTCTGAGAAAAAAAGGATTCCAGTTCATTTTTCCAAAGCACTCTCTTACCAAATCAGCACTTGTAGAGAGAGTTAAAAGATAAAACCAATGTTGTGTCCACTTTTAGAACATGGACACTCTACATTGACAAAATGAGGTTCATGCTACATTAGGAAAAGTAGGTAGGAATTTGGCAGCTCAATAAATTTGCTGATTTCACATAGCTCACTAGTTTTGTGTCATGAAAAGTTCTTTTCCTTACTGCATATCGGGGTAATTACCACCTATGCTAAAGAACAGGTCAGATGTAGCTCAACCTTAATGGGTTTCCCATATACCCCTAGTAGCACACTGGTAAATGTTAACTACATCTCTGGAAAAGAAAAATGAGTGTGTACTAGGCACACAAGTTTTAAATGAATTTCACCAATGTTAAGGTTATGTAGTACACAATTTACAATAATAAGATGAAAGTGATACAATTAAGACATATATCAGAATGTCACTCACTTTTCATTGACATATGTGAGCAATTTCTTGCTAAATCAAATAATAGTGATCAGACAATGGAAAAAGAGTTCTTCAATTTTTGTCCTATTCATAATGTAATGAATACATACAAAACACTTAAATTTAATCTGCATTGTTAACATTTTCTCCATCACTTTTTTAAGCTTGTACAATGAAACAAAATAATAATGCAATCCCCAATTATTAGCATTTGATGATTTCCGTGGTATAAACACTCCTACCATTTCAAGCTACCAAAGTGACATCAATGAATAGGGAGTGGGGAAAAATGCCCAATAACACACCATTGTATAGTATTTCTACTATAAAAATAACCTTGGGGCACCTGGGTGGTTCAGTGGGTTAAGCCTCTGCCTTCAGCTCAGGTCATGATCTCAGGGTCCTGGGATCAAGCCCCATGTCGGGCTCTCTGCTCAGTGAGAAGCCTGCTTCTCCCTCTCTCTCTGCCTGCCTCTCTGCCTACTTGTGATCTCTCTCTCTGTCAAATAAATAAAATCTTCAAAAAAAAAAAAAAAACCTCAAGAACATAGATAATAGTACAATGCAGGTAAAAGTTAGTTAGGAGGGCGCCTGGGTGGCTCAGTGGGTTAAGCCTCTGCCTTTGGCTCGGGTCATGATCTCAGGGTCCTGGGATCGAGGCCCGCATAGGGCTCTCTGCTCAGCAGTGAGCCTGCTTCCTCCTCTCTCTGCCTGCCTCTCTGCCTACTTGTAATCTCTCTCTGTCTCTGTCTAATGAATAAATAAAATCTTTAAAAAAAAAAAGTTAGTTAGGAAATGATGTTTTTGTATTTATTGCCTTTAACTTAGTTACAACTTAATTATAAGCCTACATATTTTAATTTCTAACAATGGCCCATTAAATAAATGAAAATTTAACAACTGGCTCTTACGAACTGATATAAGTTGGCTCTCGCACACCTTTGAATATTCCCATAGGCTACTCCCAACAAACAAGGGCTAATTTTCTAAAATGTTTATTCTGACTTGCTTGCTTAGACCTCTACCTATGAAAATAATATTACTGATCATGGTTTGGTGGAAACGGGCCCGAAATTAAACTCTACATTTGTAATAATAACGCTAAACAACAACAAAAAGAGTAATGCCATTTTAGGAAGCAAAATCTTCAAACCCGAAGTCAATTCAATTGGAAAAGAATAAAAGTGAAAGCAGAAGTTTGTGGTGAATCCAGAGGAGACTTCTGAGCACATCCCAACTCTTGGAAGTTAATGTCACTCTTGCTTTGTTAAATCTACTTACACTGAAAGAGTGGATACGGGATAGGAAAAGGCTGTGTATTAGAAGATATATGCAAGTCATTTTTCAATGTGGAGAAGTACATTTTATATTTCTTCAGTTGTCAATATCCACTTTAAGTCCTTCCAGATCCATAGGGTCTTCCTTCATTGACATGCTACCTTACAGCAGAAATGCTTTCATATTAATCTATTATATGTATTTTGACAAGTGCTCTTTCATATTCATGCTTACTGACCACCCTAGAATAAATAGGACCATTTTCTGTATAGGGGTATGAATTTTAGTAGTCTTTACTAAATAGATTTTTTAATACTAATGTTCAGCTAAATCAGAAGATAAATAATGTGAAATAGCCTTTAATGTTTATCTAAGTTGAGTCCTTAATCATAAAGCTTTAGCTCAGTATGATCTTTTAGTTTACATTGAAGGAGGAAGGAAGGTTTTAGTTTTTGCAGCATATATATTTCTAGTACTCCTTTCTGATTTTATGACCAATTCTGTCTTCATGCTTCCTTAATCTTGAAGCTCTTTCAAAGGCAACATACTGTGCCAAATGTACAGTGATTATGTAATGTGGACAAAAATCCAGTGGGAAATGTGTAGAGCAGATCAAAATCATTCCACTTAAGGCCTTTTACAGTCATTTGATCTAATGATGTTCACTAGGGTTTGATGTACTAAAAGGCAGCCACTGTGCGAACATAAGGTTTGCATCAACATGTGACTTTTCAGCGAAACTGGCATCATTGTGGTCTTTTGAAGACTGTTTTACATGCAAAATAATAATATCTGTACAAAAACAAATCCTATAACAAACATTCTGAATCGCCAAATTTTATGCTACGTCCTATGAAAAATCTCTTTCTCTTGTCAAATGGACATCAAAGCAGTATTTCTCATGAATGAGAAGTGAAATAGAGAAATCCACTGATTACCAAAGTTGGACCTATAGCTCATGCGAATTTTTGGAGAAAGTAAATTTTCACTTAGTTTGCTACTTCCGTTTATGCTTGCTGTAACAGATCCAATTATTACATGCACTTTCATAATTAAGCTAGAAAACATCTACTCATGTTTTCATATTCTACTCTTCGGTTACTTTTTTCAAGGTTCACCATTATTGTATATTTCAGGATTCAAAAATACACGCATGACTTCTAGTTTCAATTCAGACATATGAAGAGCTTAGAAGTCACTACTCATTTCCTTATTTAAATAAAGAACTGAATAAACTGAAAAGCCATGACTTCTTGAACCACAGAGAACTAAAGTGGCAGGGCAAAGTGCCCCAATGCCACCCAAAAATTCAGAGAGACAGGAAAATCCCAAGTCACAGCCAAGATCCACTTGCCTAGAGCAGAAGTAACTGGAGCCACAGACTGGTAGGAACACTTATCTGGTTATTTCGACAAACTGCTGGAAGCTGAGTGGACTAATGTGAAAATGAGATACTCCAGGGGGCCGCAGTCTTGAGGAGGGAGGAGGTCCAAACTTTTGTGGGTTTTACTACCAGGAACCCCACCAAATTCTCACAATAAAGACCCAAGAAATATCCTTCTCTGGCAAGAGCAGGGGAAGAATAATCATTATGAAACACATCCAGAGACTTCTCTGTAACAGAGGCCTATAATCCAGGGGAAAGCACTATTGCCTGAGACTCATCCTAGATGAGGAAAGGGAACTCCAACTCCTGCCTCTCTAGTCTTCTGTTCTACCTAAAGAAAGAAGAAGAAAAAAAAAAAAAAAGGAATGGAAAACAGGAGTCAGAACTTAAAGGAAAGAGATTAGGAATGCTATAGCCCAAGAAAAGGAAAGGAGGTAGAGGGGAGGAAGCTATACCAATAGAGATATACTTGTAAAGGTTATAGCCCTAAAATACAGGCAAACTAAGATTTAATCTTCAGATTTAAAAAGATCAGATTTAATCTTGCCCTCCTCCATACCTTACCACATTAACAGGGCTCCAGTATAAAACTGTGGATTATAGCTGAAAGAGCTAGAAGATGCTGACTCTCTCTGAGGAGAACTTAGGGAAGCACAAAAGTCAAAGGGTAAATAAAACAAGAACACTAGAAAAATGTGAAGCTACTGGCATCTACAGCTACAACAAACATAAATACAGACAAACTCTTAGCCAGATTAAGATAAATCTTCATGTTACACACCTATTTACTTCAGTTCCCATTACCCAATATATCATGTCTGGTTTTCAACAAAAAGTTACAAGGCATGCTGAAAGTCAAGAAATCATAGAGTCTGAAGAGACAAAATAAGCATCAGCACTAGGCTCAGATATAACACCTGTTGTAATTATTAAACAGGAAATTCAAAATAACTATGATTAACATGTTAGAGATTTAATGGGAAAAAAAAGATAAATGAGAATTTATCAAAATGGAAAACTTGTTTATGTCAAAGAATGTTGCTAAGAAAATGAAAAAACAATCCACAGAATGGGAGAAAATATCTGCAATTCAACAATAAGAAGATAAAAAGAAAACAAACAGTAAGAAGATAATTCCTACAGTTAAACAATGAAAAGATAAATAACCCAATTAAAAATAGTCATAGATTTCAATAGACATTTCTCCAAAAAGTTATACAAATGGCTATTAAGTACATGAAGAGAAACACAACATCATTAGTTATTAAGGAAACGCAAATCAAATTCACAAAGAGATACCACTTTAAAAACACTAGGGTACCTATAGTAATTTTTTATAATAATTTTTTAAAAAGGAAAATAGGAGTGCCTTCCTGGCTCTGGCAATGGATCCTGTGACTCTTGATCTTGGGGTTGTGAGTTCAAGCCCTATATTGGGTGCTGAGATTAATTAAAAATAAAATCTTTCTTTTACAAAAAGGAAAAAAACAAGTGTTGACAAGCATGTGGAGAAATTGTAATGCTCACACATTGCTAGTAGAAAATAAAATGGTTTAGCCACTGTAGAAAACACTTTGATAGTTTCTCAAAAAATTAAACATAGAGTTAATCATTATGATCCAGCAATTCCACCTATAGGTAAATACCCAAGAGAAGTGAAACCATATGTTCATACAAAAACTTATACATGAAAATTCCTACCAGCATTATTCATTATAGCCAAAGTAGAAGCAACTTAAATATCAATAAAACAATCAATGAGTAAACAACAAGTGGTATATCCATACAATGGAATATCATTAGGCCATAAAGAAGGATGAAGTACTGATACACGCTACAATGTGGATGAATGCTGAAATATTATGCTTAATGAAAAAAAATCAGATAAAATGGTCACATATTGTATGACTCCATGTGTATGAACTACCAGAATAGATATAGAGAAGTAGTTTAGTAGTTGCCAGGAAGTAAGGGTAGGGAGAAATGAAGAGTACTTATTAGTGGCTACAAGATTTCTTTTTAGGATGATGAGAATGTTCTGGAATTAGATGATGATAGGTGATCCTGTGAATATACTAAAAACCACTAAACTGTACACTTTAAAATGGTGACTTTTATGGTATGTGAATTATCTCTCCCCTCTATCAGTTAAGGACATGGCAGAAAGTAGATGTTACACTCAGAAGGTTTAATTAAAGGGAATTTGATAAATGGACTATTTGTAAATATAACAACAGTGTAAAGGGGATAAAACAGGGGAGTTTGAAGTGTTCTGAAGTTATCAACAGTGCAGAAACATTATCATCCCTGGGACCAAAAGGACAAGGAAAGGAAGGAATCCCCAGAATTCAGAGCTATAGCTGTAGCTGTAACTGAAAGAGAGGGCCATATAATAGGATATGAGCCTTCAGGAGAAGCTCACTGTGTCTGCCAAATAGTGCCCTAAAAAGTAAAGAGCCTGGGTGATAGATAACCCAAGTGATAAATAACCCCACTGATCTCTTATCAGTGCCTACCCAATTGACCAAAGTCAATAGAAGCCAAACAGTAAGGAAGCCTATCTAATGACACCATTGATTTAAGTTGGCATCCTGGGATATAGAACTGGAAAAGAGGACAGATAGCAATTATACCAAGAGGAGGAAAAAAGAAGATGTAGAGGAATCCTTCAGACTACTGTCTAGAGAATGAGTTCTAGGGGGGAGGGAGCAAAAGTAGCACAAAGGCAAGAACATGAAGCTATACTGGAATTCCAGGGTAATGATGATGGTGACTCGCTGTGGGATGATAGTAATGGGCGTGAAAGATAAAGAGAAGCCCCAGAGGTCTCCCTTGATCTTTAAGACAATACAGTACCTAGGAACAAAATATGTAGTAAATCACTGACCAGAAATGTCAAATGACTCAATTTTCCAACATTTAAACCAGTATCTAAGTCCAACCCATTTCATTAGAAGCCCTAAGTCAGTGCCTTCCAAAGCAAAGATACCTAATGGAAGGAAGAGACCCCACAGAATTACTTTATTTAATCAGCTACCCCACCCTAGCTCCCTGGTTTACTCATACTACAGTCTCCAGGCTGAGCCTACACTGGCTGAGAAGAGCCAGTGATTATCTGAATGACTTTTTCCCAAAGAATTTTGACCCGAAAGAAGTCTTCCAATAACTAAACCTAGCCTCAATTTACAAATGAAGAAACTGGGGCCCAGCAAATTGGCTTGCCTTGCCCATTCAAGGTTGCTGCATGAGCAAATGGCACCCCTGGCTCTAGAATGTAGGTGCACGTGCTTGAGGCTGATGGGCTTTCAGTCACATGTTCCTAACTGTGAAGCTTCCAACTAAAATGCCTTGTCTTTCGGCAAACTCCTTGTTATAAAGGTGATCCCAGACATGCCCGTCTTCTTTTAGCCTTGAATCCCATTGTGCTGGAAAAGGAAAAGCACACTGTTTAAAGTTAGATTAATAGTGAAAGGATTTCCAAAGTAATGTTAGCGTAGCTTGGTGGTTAAAAATTATGTTTTCAGGCGTCATTTTCAGAAGCGAAGTATTTGTTTTGTGCCCAATTATGATTCAGCATGTCAGATTGTATTACTCATGTAGTTTTACCTTCTGATATCACAGTTTTAGCTCAATATAGTAAGTACAGACTTCTGGAGGGAAAAGGCAGCTTTTGATTTAACTTTGCTTTCACATATGGAGCACACATTGTGGTATCAGTGTAACAGAAAAAGAGTTAAGAAAATGCTGAGAAATGTGAGGTTGGGTTCTTTTGTGGTCAAAAATGAAAGCACCACCTGACAAATGCATCCTAAGATATTGCCATATTTGAGGTTTATATCATGACTTCACTTATCTCCTCTGGTCGCCAGGAAGGCCTTGAGAGCCCAAGATCAAGAAGAGAGCTACCTTGTGTCTCTATTTCATTTTTTTAGCATTTAGATCCCATTTGAATATAAAACATACAGGATATTCATTTCATCTTGAATTACCTAAGAATACTTATCAATGATTAAGATAAGCAGGACCACTCTTAGGGTATTTGGGATCCCAGTAAAATTTTTTGAATGCCCCCATCTATATAAACAATTTGAATCATTTTGAATCACCTGGGTCAGCACTATACTAGAAGTCCCAAATGACCAACCCTACAAAAGAAATTCTACTCCAGCCAGTGGGAGTGATCCATTTGCCAGGCCTCGCTTTTGGAACCAGCTTGGCTTGGGGTCCCAGGATGATCCCATTGGTGTAAGTCCCTCAGCCACTCCAGCATCTGCTTGACTGAGATGTGATTAGGCTGGTATAGCTTCAGAGTGTACGCAAAGGGGAGAAAGAGGGACAGGGCCCATCCATGCACATTCCAGGCTAGGTATGAGTCTGGACCAGTGCCACATATTAAAGGGGGATTTAGTATATTCCAAGGAAGGCAGTTTAAAGGTAGAGTCCTTCTGCAATTACATTCAGGTCAGGACCTTGCTTGCCCAAACCTGATAGACATTCTGAGAACAGATAAAAGCTCTGGTGTTAAGGACCTTACAGTGTCATGGACTTTACCATCTAATGGAAAAAGCAAACAATGCCCAAATCTATATAAGCAAAATTATTATTTTTAAAGGTGACATTGATGTGCTATGGTAATACTTTGCCCAATCTTTTAAAAAATGAATGTTGTGCCTGAGTAAAAGTGCTCAGATGAGACGCAACTATGGGCATGAGCTAGGTGACAAGTTGGGACATAGTTTTGTTTTTTTCAGACAGCATGTGTGAGAGCCCTAAATTTGGGCATCAGGATGTTTACCAAAGACTGAGAGTCCAGAATTGAGGAAAAGTGTAGAGTCAGGGAAGACGGCCACTACAAGCAAGAGTCAAAATAAGGCACTTCTTCCCACTCGTCAGTGTCTACAGCCTTCCTGCTCAAGAAGGAGAATGAAGCCACTGCATTAGCACCACCTAGAAGCTTGCTAGAAATACAGTCTTAGATCTCACCCCAAACTTACCTGAATTGGAATTGGCGTTTTAACAAGTTCTCCCAGGGATCCACATAGATATTAAAGTCAGAGAAGCACTGGTCTATGATGTCCAATTCCCTAAGGCACGTCACATAATTAGGAAAATACTACCCAAACCATATTTACTATACCTGATCCACACGAGGAGGGAGCTCATCATACTTTTAGGATAACGTAAAATCTATTTGGAAGATCTGACTCCCAGGGATGGTGGATGAATCCACATTTATTTGCACCATATTAGCAGGAAAAGATACTATTTCTCAGATAGAAAAGACCTTTATCTTGGAATGGGGTAGTGGTACTAGAGACAGGAATTGACCTTCTCTCTCAAATAGTGCCTAGAAATTTGAAATTCAGCACTGCACTCATAAGTACCTCCCATTCAGAATTATACATGTATTTAAAACAGAGATTACTCTCTTAAGGTTAATATGTCATTTCAACACTATTTTTTTAAAAGATTTTATTTATTTATTTGACAGACAGAGATCACAAGTAGGCAGAGAGGCAGGCAGAGAGAGAGGAGGAAGCAGGCTCCCCGCTGAGCATGACCCTGGGATCATGACCTGAGCCGAAGGCAGAGGCTTTAACCCACTGAGCCACCCAGGTGCCCCCATTTCAACACTATTTTAAAGGCCAACTTTAAACCAGTATCATTTTTAAAAATGTCTTAATTAACTAAGCAAATGTGTATATATATATATATATATATATATATATATATATATTTTCTAAAACAGAAAAATAAACATATCTATGCACATAAAAATACCACAAAAGTATAATTTCTATTAATTCCTGGAGAAAAATCTATATAAAAGGCAGCACCAGAAAATAAGAGGTGTTGCAATTCGTAGGAAGGAGCCAAGACGTTCCTCAACGGATGAACAGATAAAGATGTGGCACATATATACAATGGAATATTACTCAGCCATCAGAAAGGATGAATACCCACCATTTACACTGACATGGATGGAACTGGATTATGCTAAGTGAAGTAAGTCAAGCAGAGAAAGACGACTATCATATGGCTTCACTCATGTGGAACATAAGGAATAGTGCTGAGGACAACAGGGGAAGGGAGGGAAAACTGAATGGGAAGATACCAGAGAGGGAGACAAACCATGAGAGACTCTGGACTCTGGGAAACAAACTGAGGGTTACAGAAGGGAGATGGTTGGGCGAATGGGGTAACCAGGTGATGGGTATTAAGGAGGGCACATGTTATGATAAGCACTGCGTGTTATATGCAATTAATGAATCATTGAACACTACATCAAAAACTAAAGATGTACTATATGTTGGCTAACTGAACATAATAATAAAAAATGAAAATATTTTAAAAGATAAACAAAATAGATGGTTCATTGAAAATCCAGAATTTTTGCTTTTCTTCATATGAGACAAAAATGTCAGTTACCAAAAAGTAGGTTTAACAAATCCTGTATACCTATTCTTTCTACAAAATCATTTAAGAAGCATCAGAATCAATGTATTTTTTAATGTTTACCTTTCAAATAAAAATCTATATGGAATCAAGAATTGAGAAATATCTCTAAAACTCAAAAGATTTCTCTTGACGATGAAATTAGTAACATAGTTCTCTGATTAAGATAATTTTGGCTTTAGGCAATTTCATTTTCTTAACTCTGACATTTAGTGTATAAAACACACACACACACAGAAAATGAGCCTAGGTGACAGAGAGTAATGACAGAGTGAAGAGCTATAAGAGCCTGGTAATATCATTGAGCTAGATCAAGGAGTTAAGGATAATTTACAGTCAACAGAGAAGCTCTACACATATTGTTAAGCATTATACTTATTTTTTTAATGTTTTATTTTTAGGAAAGTTTAATAATTTATCTAAGATAAACTGATACCTGTTTGAAACAGTCTATGAGATAATACATAAAACACATTTAAAACAAACAGTGCCTGGTGCATAATATTCAATAAATGTTAATAATTATTATTATATTTGTCAGTATAACTAGGAATGTCCAGCTATAAACCAAAAAAAAAGATGTTATGTTCTGTCTCCTACCCAGTCTTTGAGTATCTTCACACCATCCCACCTAATTTGAGAATTTTCTGATTTCCTTGGCCCAATCAAAATTCAGGCCATAAGTATACCTATGTATTGAGCCCTAACAATGTTCTTGTCACAGCACCTCTTGCTGGGTGAATTTTCAGGCTTTCTGTCTTACCCTTTCACCTATTTACCACCAAGTGACCAACTATTAATTTGTGAAAAATAATTGTTATTATAGTTTTAATAGATGATAATAGTGGCAGCCAGTGTCCTTCTCACATGGTGTATAAGCTTTTAAATAGGGATCAAGGTGGTCACCCTGTCAAAATTTCACACAGGTCTATGCCTCTGAAAAAATAACACTTAATTGCGCTTCCCATCCTGCTATTAACGGGTCCTGGGGCTACCAGTGTTATCCAGAACTTACGTTACAAAACGCAGATCACATTTGAGTGCTGCTTCTTAAATGCCTAATGGGAAACAGAAAACCACTGTAATGCTACACTAACATATAAGGGCTATGGCTCCACTCACGAAAATCAGTCCAGCTTCCAGCTGGCAGAAAGCCCACAGCTCAAACTAAGTCCCAGATAGAGAAACCCCTGAGAGGAGGGGGAAAAAAAAAATTCTGACAGAAGAATTCAAATAGTTTTCCTTTAATCTATTGAACTATACGAAGTACGGCGTGTGTAAGGATTCTATGAGGAAAAGAGTCTATGTAAATGTTATCATTAAATAATAGTGATGACAATCATGAAGAACTGAGTGACCCTAAAGCATAATATTTAAAGACAATGGAATAATAATGATACCAATTATGGAGAAAATCAATGTAAGCAAATGGCTTGTTAGGTAAGAACGGAGTGCAGAATTATAATAAATTTTCACTTCTTTGGGTTTGAAAAACTTCTAATACAACCCAGTCATGTATAGCAAAGTAGTACTTGTATTATTTCTCCTCAGTGTCCCTTCCACAACCCTTAAAAAGGCAAAATTTCTAAGATTATGAAAAACCACCATTAGCAAACCAACTCAAATGAATTGGGAATTACTACGTAGAGCATGGTGTTGAGAAGAATTCTAAGGTCATCTGAGGAAAATGAGGCCCCATGATTCACTACTGTTCATTATCATGGAGTAAGGTAAAATGAAACCAACACTGTCCAAGAGAGACCCTTGTTGAAAACCACCTAGCAGCTATATGGGTATTAATCAATTTGAAATCTTACAAAACTGAACTTTTATTGCAAAATTAACAGCTTATTTCAAAATTACTTGCTTAATTTTTTTGACTGATACTATGTATTTCCTCCTTAACCCACCACAATCTATTTTCCACCTTTATTATTCCATGACAGTAGCATTTCAAAGATCACCATTAGTCTCCACACCATCAAATTTATTGGCTTTTTCTTAAGATTTGGCATCTTGGTATTATTGAGACTTTTGGTAACTTTGAAATCCATTGCATGGAACTCTCTTTCTTTGTCCTCCTGTGGCTTGATGCCCTTGGTTCTCTTTTGTCTGGTTTTTGGAATAATTGCCTTCTATCTAGTAATCAGGCTATCATCTCCCCCTGCTTCTAGCTGTCCTGCTTCCTTCTGTCACACTGATCTTATTAAAACATTTATTTCATCCTTCTGGCTTTTTACTCAAAAGCCTTCTTACTTTTATGAGATAAAGGTTAAACACCTTATACTGGACCATTAGGTTCTTGTATTAGTTAGCCCCGTAACAGCTTTCCAGTGGCTTGTCCCAATAGGAATTTATTTCTCATTCATGTAAATTCCAATTGTGCACAGGGAAGGGCCTCTGTTCCATGCAATCATTCAGGAGCAAGACAGTCAGAGGTTCTGTGATTTTCAACGTCAGTACAAAATCAAGTCAGCAAATGGGAAAGAGAGAAAGTAAAGGATTACACAGTGGGTTATTGTGAGTCAGACTTCCCCTCCATATTCCATTGGCCTGAATCAGTCATATGCCTATTTTATAGATACCTATAAAAGAGTTTGAAAAATGTGCCAAGTAGCAAAAAGAAATGCATTTATTGAACAGTTATGCAATCTTTGTCACAGTTCTACACAATCTCTTACAAACTAACTTCAAAACAATTCTCAAATCTTCATAAAATACCACCATTTTTTTTTCCTGGATATGTTCAGCCTCTTTATACCATTGTCAGCAAATAAGGCTGTCCTTTACGTAAAGTGGCCTCCCCTTTTCTGCACATCTAAATTCTATATACCTTTCAGAACATGGTTTAAGTTTCATATTAGCCATGATGGCTTCCCTAACTTCACAATGACTGCTGCTTCCTCAAAACAGATAGCACTGTGTTCCATATTATTTACTGGAAGATGCTACTCCAAATATTAAGAGATATAGTGAAGATGCCATGTGTGCATATTTAAGTCGTGAAATGAACTAGAGGACAAACCTGGACAAACAGGTAGTTGTACATTAGACAGCACCCAAAAGAAGACTGGCTTGTTCTAAAGTTAAGATCCAACTACACACATTCCTATGCATTTTGTGAGAGTCCACACAACACTGAATGCACAACTTTGAGACTGTCTACCCATTCCGTGATCTAACAGTTCCTCATTCTCTCCTTCCAGTGACAGCAGTGTAGCCAAACTCTCAGTTTAGTACTCCCTTTCTTTTCCATACCTAGAGGATACTAAGGTATTTTAACGGGCTAGATGATCGGTAAAGGGAAAATTTCTGCCTTGTGACAAAATAGAGAAAGCCAGCCTGCAGAAGGAAAGAAGAAAGCATCTGTTCAGGGTACAGTGACACAATAAAGAGAAAGCTAAGAGAAGCATGAAAGAGTTCTACTTTCTGGTCCATCTTTTCTGAGGCCTAATTGCATTTCCTTTTGTTGGTTCTTAAGGGTAGCCCTATACCCACATAGCCATTTCCTTTTCCCCCTTTTACCATGTTAGCAATATAGCAGAGAATCTTAGAGTAGCAACCTCTCAGAGTCAGAGATTCAGATTTGTGACTTAGGCAAGTTGTTCACCTCTTTAAATATCTGCTTTCTCATCCTAAAGATATCACAAGGTTATATAAGACACCCTGTGTAAAATACCTAGAAGAGTGGCTTAGATACAGTTGATGCTCAATAAATGCCAACTGTTATCCTTAAATATTGTATTTCCTCTAATATAAAGTTCTATTGATTATAATGGACATCATCAATATAGGCCAATATCTCTAAGAACATAGATGGAGAAATACTCAATATTAGCAAATGGAGTCCAACAATACATTTAAAAAAATCATTCACCACCATCAAATGGGATTTATTCCAAGGACACAAGGGTGGTTCAATATTCAAAATCAATCAATATGAAACATCACATTAACAAGAGAAAAGATAAAAAAACATATGATCATCTCAGCAGGTGCAGTAAAAGCATTTGACAAAGTACATCCATTCATAATAAAAACTCTCAACAAAGTTTTAGAGGGAACATACCTCACATAATAAAGGCCATGTATAGAAAACCCACAGCTAATATCATCCTCAATGGTGAAAAACTTAGAGCTTTTCTCATAAGATCAAGAACAAGATAAGGATGTCCATTCTCACACTTTTATTCAACAAAATATTAGAAGTTCCAGCTGCAGCAATTGGACCAAAAAAAAAAAAAAAAAAAAAAAAGGAAGGAAGGAAAGAAGGAAAAGCATCCAAATTGATAAGGAAGAAGTAAAACTGTCACTATGTGCAGATGACGTGATACTATATGTGTATATATACACAGCCCTAAAAACTCTTCCAAAACAACTATTAGAACTGATAAATGAATTCAGTAAAGTCACAGATAAAAAATTCATATAGGGAAATTTGTTGCATTTCTGTACAATAATAATTAAGTAGCAGAAAGAAAAAATTAAGAAAACAATCTAATTTACAACTACACCAAAAAGAATAAAATATGTAAGAATAAATTTAACCAAGGAGGTGAAAAACTATTCCTATAAAATACTGATGAAAGAAACTGAAGATGACACAAAGATGAGAAGATATTCCATGCTCATGAATCAAAGGAACAAAATAGAGAGCCCAGAAACAAACCTACCCTTAATTGTTAATTAATTAATGCTCAATTAATTAATCTAGGACAAAAGAGGCAAGAATATACAATGGGAAAAAAAACAGTCTCTTCAATAAATGGTGCTAGGAAAACTGAAAAGCTACATGCAAAATAATGAAACTGGACCAGTTTCTTACACCATACATAAAAATAAACTCAAAATGGATTAAAGACCTAAATGTGAGACTGGAAACCATAAAAATCCTGAAAGAAAACACAAGCAGTAATTTCTTTGACATCAGCTGTAGAAACATTTTTCTAGATATGTCTCCTCAGGTAAAGGAAACAAAAGCAAAATTAAACTATTGGAACTACACCAAAATAAAAAGCTTTTCCACAGTGAAGGAAACTTTCTCCAACAAAACAAAATGGCAACCTACTGAATGGGAGAAGGTATTTGCAAATGATATACCCAATAAGAGGTTAATATCCAAAATATAAAAAGGACTTATATAACTCAACACTGAAATAATAAACAATCTAATTTTTAAAATGGGCAGATAACCTAAATAGACATTTTTCCAAAGAAAACATACACATGGCCAATAGACATATGAAAAGATGCTCAACATCACTAATCATCAGGAAAATGCAAATCAAAACCACAATGAGATATCACCTTAAACCTGCCAGAATGGCTAAAATCAACAACACAAGAAACAACAAGTGTTAACAAGGATGTGGAGAAAAAAGAGCTCTTATGTACTGCTGGTAGGAATGCAGCCTGATGTGGTCACTGGAGAAAAGAGTATGGAGGTTCCTCAAAAAAATAAAAATAGAATTACCATATGACCCAGTTACTACGTATTTACACAAAGATCAAGAAAACACTAAATCAAAAAGACATATGCACCCTATGTTTACTGCAGTTTTATTTATAATAGTCAAGATATGGAAGCAACCCAAGTATCATCAATAGATAAATGGATAAAGAGATGTGGTACATGGGTGTTCGACAGACTATTACTCAGCCATAAAAAAGGATGAGATCCAGCCATTTATAACAATATGGATGGACTTTGAGGGTCTAATGCTAAGTGAAATAAGTCAGACAGAGAAAGACAAATACCAGGTGATTTCAATCATGTGGAATTTAGGAAACAAAACAAATGAATAAACAGAAAAAAGGGGGCAAACAAAAATGCACTCTTAAATACAGAGGAAAAATTGGTGGTTGTCAGACTAAGGGAGGGTGGGAAAAATAGATAAAAGGGATAGAGTATACTTCCTGATGAGTACAGAATAATGCACAGAATTGAATTTTATTATACTGTACTAATATAACACTGTATGCTGAAAATAATTCATATACCAAAAAAAGAGAGGAAAGGAAAAAATAAAATAAAGACATCACCAGGGGGCGCCTTGGTGGCTCCATCGGTTAAATGTCTGCCTTCAGCTCAGATAATAATCCCAGGGTCCTGGGATGAAGCCCTGCATGGAGCTCCCTATTCAGCAGGGAGTCTGCTTCTCCCTCTCCCTCTGCCCCTCCCCCCTTTTCATGCTATCTCTCACACACTCTCTCAAATAAATAAATAAAATCTTAAAAAAAAAAAAAAAAGAAGACATCAGTATAGCAATGTAAAATAAACTGTGGAATGATGCTGACTCAGGATCGATGAAATACGGTTTTACTCTCACTCTTGAGCCTCCAGAAATTGTTCTACAGTCCTTAGCAGGCATGTTTTATAGTCTCACCTAAAATTCAGTTACCAGGTCTGGTAGACCAGAGCTTTTATGACTGTTGCTCCTCTCTTGCTAGAGGGGTAGAAATTATAATTAGTATTAATTTCCAGGTGAGTTTCTTATCAGAAGAATTCCAAATAGAAAGTGTAAATTGAGTTTTTATCTTTAGAAAAGTAACACTTCTCCACTTAGCTCAATGCTTCTCAGGTTGGGATGACAAGCAATAATTATTTGAGAATGAAAACTTTTTTTATTCTGTTTTTCAATTTAGTGTGATAATTAATATGTGAAAGAGAAAAAAAGGACATCTCCATTCTCATATGTTAGTTAGAAATAGCAATATTGACAAGATCAAGTAACTGTTTTGATCATTAAATAATTACAGATGCTATAGAATTTTGCAATGGAATAAAATACATGCAAATGCCAAAATTCTGCGTTAGTAAGTCACTGCCTTAAACATATGGAAATTTAATTTAAGACAAATGCCTTAGAAGCATCTAATCATAGAAACAATACTAGTATCTAATGTATAAACAGTAGTAGGCAGAAAAAGAACAAAAATATACATAATACTTAACTGCACATTACATGAATAAAAATAGGTATTTTTGACTTTTAAAGAATTGTCATATTGTCTAAGAAGTTTGCAGTAGTGCCAATAGCTATTTCAAAAAGAGAAATTGTGATTTATAATTCTGTGGAAAAACTAAAGTCTTGAAAACTTATACATTTCTACAGATGTAATTAAAAAAATCCCCCATGCAATTTGCCTCTACATCTCCAGTCAAAGGAACAAAACAGTGCAGTGAATATGTCGAAGATTTCTTTTTTTTAAAAAAGTGGAATTCGTATCTAGTTACATGCAAGAGGTGAGCACAAACCTCAGAGGCCTTGTAAAATACAACTGTGTTAATTATTTCCAACTAACATTTGTTGACCACCTATTCTGGGCGACGTGTGAAATGCTGTGAAGTCTAACGCAAATTAAAGTATCTCAGAAAGGTATGAAAATCCAAATCTTATTTCATTATGATTAATAAAGACCACTGCCAAAGAGAAAGAAAAATAATCATAATGAGTAATACAGGGTTCTGGGTATTCCAATTTAAGACCAACTTTTAGCTTCTATGTATCTCATAGGACACGTAGTCGTGGTCTTCTCCTAGCAGCTGTACAGGTGGAAAGGAAGGAAATCCAACTTATATATGAAAAGTATGCTTTTTCACAATGACACCAACTGCTCTGTCTCTCCTCACACCGTTAAGTCCAACGTTTCCAAAGAACTCATCAGATATGAAATTTACTATCTCAAGATCCATCTAAGGTTCAAATCTATACATGAGAAAATACAGACTAGCTCTTGTCTGAAAATGTTTGTCATGGGGAAAAGAGACAACCATGGGAACAAAAGAAGACATACAATTGTGGGCCAAGTGAAAAGATAAACAAAAGCTGGGATCTTCCCTATAGTAGTAGGGATGCTGTCTTCTACAAAAAAAGCTAGAATTTTTTAAAAATCATAGTACTGAGCAAATACTCAGGTGCTCATTGGATTTTCATAAATACATTAAAATATGGAGACAATTTCATCCTATAAAATGGGAGTCTGAAAATTATGACCCAAAGGCCAAGTTGGACCCTCTGCCTCCCATAAATTTTGTAAATAAAGTTTTATTGGAACACAGCCACATTCATTTGTTTACATAGTCTATGGTTGCTTTTCATTTAAATGGTAGAGTTGAGTTGTCACTTCAGAGACCAAATGACTAACAAAACCTAAAATTGTTGCTAGCTGGAGTTTCCTGAAAAAGTTTGGTAACCCTTGATATAAAAATTTGAAACTCTCTCATCCTCTTTGTCAAACCTCCCACTCCAATCTATTTTTCTTCATTATTCCAAGCTTGGGATTGCCTTCAAGTACTCTCTTTATTATAGGCCCTCACTTGCTGAAATTTACTGCCCCTGAGTTCCAGTAGGGGTCTTCAGAAAGCCCACTTTCTGGCCTTTCTGAACTGATGGAATTTCTGCCTTCTCCTAAAGGAGAATTTTGTACTGCAGCAATTTCTTGGAAGAATCATATGGTAGCAATAGAAGCAATGGTATACCATATGAACAGCAAAATAAGGAACATGAGATTACCCAGCATTCCCAGGTCTTTGATGAAGTTGAGAGAAAGAGAAGAAGGGAATATAAATGTACATATATGTTGAAGATTTATAACAAATGTAAGCACCCATGAATCATTAGATGGATCTGATTCTATGTGTAAGATCTAATGAAAACCTTCAGCAAATTCATAAATCTACTTAGTATTCGATTTCCCTTTTAAGGTTATAGTTTCACAGTTATCAAACTAATGGAAGAAAATTTTAAATGTTTTTGGTAAAGGGAGCACATTGGTAAGAAGATTAGGAAAGCATGACTGTGGAGAAATCATGTTTATTTATTGGGGACCACATATTTAAGCCAGTAGTTATTTTTCAACTACCCATTATACAACTCTTTCATACTTATTTTGCCAATATAAAAGAAAGTCAGTAAACAAGTAAGGGGACATATGTTTTATAAGTGTTTCCTGAATATAATCATATTCATAAAAGTCTAATAGTTGATAAAAATGAAAGACTCAATTTCAGCTTTTAGGAAGCTTAGAACCTACTGAACAAGCCAGAGCCAATAATCATTCCTTTGCCCCCCAAATTGAGTTTTATAATAACAGAAACCAAAGTCTGATTATCTGATTCTCCTAAGGACACATACAACATACCCCTCTCACAGACTCAACCTTAAGCAATATGTTCCATCAGGCATATTATATGAAAACTGATGCTTATTGCCAGGTACTGTCCTAGTGCTTTATTTGCATTAACTCATTTAATCCTTGGCACAACCCTATAAGGGAGTTACAATTAATCATACTTTATCAAAGCTTAGACATGCCATTATGTTATGCACCACCAAGGGGCGGGGGGGAAGAAATGTTACCCATTAAATCATAACATTCCATTGACCACAAGACTCAACTTCATTTCGGAGTAGTTAATTGCTAAAATGTGTACTGCTTAGACTCAATTAAAGATGGGTATTAGCTCCATTTTTCAGGTGAGAAAAACAGAGCACAAATAGGTAAATTTTCTTGCCTAAGTTGACTTAGCTAGAAAGTGGCAAAATCATTATCTGACTTCAGAGTCCACAATCTTAAATGAGCTTCACTACATATGACAGAAAACTGGAAGCAACATCCTGAATTTCCCAAGAAACACAAAGGTGTTGGTTGCAGGCACAATGAGAAGAAAGCAAAGTTATAGGAAATAGAATAGCAGTCACAGAGAAGTCTTTCTTACCGTGCCCTGTGAGTTCGTTCTTTAAAAACTCCTGTTATTTCAATGGCATTTGGGTTATTCACATCTTTTATTGCACACTGGGAAAATACTAGTAAGTCCCATACATACAAGACTTCCACATAGTAAATGCATGAGTGGATATACAGGACACTAAAACTTATGATTAAAGTGGCAAGGTATGCACTTTTATAATCATATTTCATAATATATAGATTTATAAATTATACATTTCCATGGAAATAAGATTCTGTCTACAGAAGGCCTTTGGGAACAGAACCTTAAGACAGGGAGCACGTGTATATGTTCCATTGACTTGGGTTATTACCTGCAGAGGAGAATAAGAGCTGCAGAGCTGTGAAGTGCCTAAGGGCCAAGATATATGTTTTCTAACACTTAGCACAGTACCTTCCACAATAGTCAATAAGGTTTTTTTGGAAGCAAACTCATGACTTTTTTACACTTTCATCATAAAAGCAAACTCTTTGCTCATTTGGCAAGTCCTTGTGTTTTGGTAAAAGATGTTATATATATCACATATATTGTGTTGGCTGAGTATGACTTCTCAATATGAAGTGCAAGATTTCAGGATTTCCAGTGTAACTGTGAAACTGAAGTAAATTTTCAATTGTTTATGACTCCAATGGGCCTGAAAAAGAGAGAACCTTTACATATTCCAGACATCTTTAGTGATCAAAGCATAGGTGGACCTACAATTTATGAACCTGTTCTTTAGACAGCACAGCAAGAGATAGGACTTGGCAGTGTATGAATATTTGCTCTTGAACCTCACTTGGTCATTAGTAACCACGTCTCCCACAGTGAGATTCGAAGTTACTTTATGAGATCTACTTTGGATGAGACTGAGGCCACCCTAGATCATATGTTTTGGCTTACCCAGTCCCAAAGAATTTGAACCCAAAATGAAACCTCATTGCCTTGCATCATGTTCAAACTGAATTTTCCTTTCTAAAGCCAGAATCTATTTGTAATTGCAGTTATTTTGTCCTATCTCATCCCCTATAATCAAAGTATCATTTTAAAATGTTAAGAAACTATAGATGTCAAAAGTAATTGGAAATGAAGCAAAATGTAACAATTTGATCTTTCATGAGTTAGTCTCCATATCAAAATATAAACTAAAAAGGGATTTTATATCTGGCAAAGTCTAAATGTAATGCTAGCAAAGAACTGGAAAGAGAAGAAAAGTGGCAAAGGGCAGAAGGGGAAAAATTAAAAGCCTATGTAGAACAATGATTGTTTACTTTAAATGCAAGGGATATTCTTTTGAAGTGAATATTGTGCTAAGTGTTAAGCCAAAACCAAAATTATATGAATGGAAAGAAAGTAAAGGCTTTGAGTCCCCAATGGATTTTTTAAATTCCTGTGGAAAGTTTGATGGACTGTCTTTCTTCTTATAAATAAACTATTGTGGTTTTAAGACATGTGTTGCGTCTTGGTTTATTTAATTCTGAATAGCAGAAAGAAAGAGTCACTTGGTGGGTAATACACAATATATTGGCATTCAAAGTAAATACAACAGATCATGTTTAAATTAAAAAAGAGCCTGCCTCAGAATAAAAGCCAAAAGGCAATTAAAAAAAAAAAAAAAAGGCATTGTGGTTGTGAAGAAAATCCAGTCTCTATAAAAATAATTTAACTAAATTATGGCAAGAGAAATGTTCCTAAAATGAACTCAACCTAGTAAGTTTGATTTCAATATTATTAAACATTTTCTCTGCTATTTAAGAGGACAAAGTGTACACTCCAATTTTAAAAATAATTAAAAGAGAGATGGTTGTTGGATGTGTATTAATTGGAATCTCAACTAATTCATAAATTCTAAATTTTTTCTAATCATTTCACTGAACTGCAATAAAACTGGCTAAGAAATAAGCATAATATATGATTTTTTTCTATTTAGAAAAACATATTTTGATTTCTACAGTTACCAAGCCTTTGGCTTTATCTTAATTCTAAATGAATCTTTCTACCAATGATCTTTAGAAATACAGGTATTTGAGAAATGTTTTTCAGTGATTTTAGTTTGACCTCACCTGAACACTGTTATACATGGATAGATAGATACAGATAGAGACACAGATATAATCTTCCTTATCAGATTGGAGATTTTTTTTTTTTAAGATTTTATCTGTCAGAGAGAGAAAGAGCACAAGCAGAGGGAGCAGCAGGCAGAGGGAGAAATATAGGGAGCCTAATGTGGGACTTGATTCCAGGACCCTGGGATCATGACCTGACAGAAGGCAGATGCTTAACTGACTGAGCCACCCAGGCATCCCTGGGCTGGAGATCTTTAAAACTATAAAACAATCTGTGGAAAGAAGTAAGAAAGAATTTCACATCAAAGAAAATTTTTAAACAAATATACATATATATATATATATATATATGTATGTATATGTAACTGATCTCAAGAAAACTGTATTTCTAAATTTATACCAATTTTGAGAACCTAATAAAATTAATACTTTACAAAATATAGAATCCAGACAGCCTCACTGAATTATAACTAGGTGTTGCTCATCTATACATATTTTTCCCTTTATGGGGTAATGGGGAAAATGGGGTAATCTATTCAGAATTGATAATATTCTGGAGAACATAGGGAATAACGACAGAGATAAAGAGGAGAGAAAAATTATACCCACAAACAGAAACAGAACTAAACCACCATCCAATAATTTTAAGTCTCTTTGGATAAAAAGGTACACTTACATTTATAACTAATTCATAGCAACCATCCTCACAATCATACTCAGTTTTTTTCTGCCCTTCTCCATTTTATAAATTGCATACATTAGAAGCAAATTGCCCCCTATTAAAAACTACTCTTTTTTTTTTAATCTTTGTAAGGTTTAAAATCATAGTCTTTCAATATTTTCTAGTGTTGGAAAGTCAACATATCCATGTCTTCAATATGGCAAACTACCTTTTCATGCCATTTTCACAAATTCACTCCAGCAGAATTTCTCAAAAGTGAGCTCCAAAGACCACCTGCATCAGAATCAATGGGACACATTTGGAAAACACAGATTCTGGGGCTTCAGCCCAACCCCGCAATTAGAACCTCAGCAGATGGGATCTGGGAATCTAATGTCTTAAAAGTTCCCTGGATGATTCTTAGGGGTATTCCATTTTGAAAATCACTTGTAACAAGCATTCGGGGTCATAAGAATGAGAAATGGCAGGAAATGCATAACAGAACAAGAAAAAGGTTACATAAAATAATTCAAAATAGTCAAGAGAGCATACATCAGGGCTCAAAGATGCAGAACGAGAGTTCAAATAAGAAATAGACGATAATAAAAACATGCCTAAATAGATGCACAAATAGGTATTCTTGACACATTAAGGCCAGTAGATATCTAAGGAAAAAAACACGTTTCCTAAACTGGGATGCATTCCCTCTTCCAGTGACCTGCTACAGAATATGTACATTATCTTCATTTTTATTGAGCAATTGCCAGTATCTAGCAAGACACTATAGAATACGGTCATAAAAAGTGTTAATTTTATTAAGGCAAACTTTCCTATGTTATATGTGATGATTTGGGCACTGAATGCTAAATTTTAGTTTTTAATACAGAGGTTTCCTGGCTACCCCATGATCAGCAATTCAAATATATTACCTAAAGTAAGAAATAGCTAAACATCTCTCAGATAGCTAAACTTCAATAGCTAAATATCTCTCAAATGAGCTTATAATGAGATCAACTAAGTAATGAAGAGTCACCATATTACTATGCTAAAGATTCATATAGATTATTAGTAATAAAGTCCTAGCTTTACCTGTGGACATATTTAGCAAGCAATTTGATAACTGCATTCAAATTATCATTACATTTCAAGCTATATTTGAAAATATTTTTTTAATCACGCAATAAAGATTTAAAGTATTTATTTAAAGATTCAAATAAACATTTTAAAAGTGTTCAAATCCAGCTTTGGATAAACTAATGAGCTCGTCAATGGCTAGGAAACCCACACAAAAATTCATGCAAACTGAACCTTTACCATTTAAGGGAGGTAAAAAGTCATTAGGAATTTTAGCAGTTTTGTGTTGACAATAAAGTACCCTAATAATCTCCTTTATATTTTATGCATTAATATAGTTAAACAGCCTTCGGAATTTTTATGAAAACTATTTAAGTTTTTTGACAGTTTGTCTCTACTTGTCTCTGTACAAATATTATCAATAGTTTGGATATAATACCAAATATCAAAGAGCATAGCTGCAGGGGCAATGGGATCCTGAAGACAAAGGCTCTCGTGTCACAATGGCTGGGTTGGAATCCTGACTCCCTACTTCACTAGCACCTCTCCAGTAACCGTTTGCTATGATCACTACTTTTATCCAATTTTCATTTT
Source organism: Enhydra lutris kenyoni (assembly GCF_002288905.1). Taxonomy (NCBI): domain Eukaryota; kingdom Metazoa; phylum Chordata; class Mammalia; order Carnivora; family Mustelidae; genus Enhydra; species Enhydra lutris. Next base: position 14,005,672 of record NW_019154103.1, on the reverse strand, counting down.
CATCATGGTAAGCTTACTTTTCTGATTGTTTGACTTCAAGATAATTTGATATGAAATTATAAAATAAATAGTATAGTAATATACTATACTGTATATAATCACAGTTTAGAATATACTGCTTTTAACTGGTATATACATATGTGTGTATATATATATGTATGTATGTCTATATATATGTGTATGTATATGTGAGATATATATATGTATATATGTGTGTCACAATATAAGATTATCTTTGAATAAAAAAGTCTAACTGGTAAATAAACTTTGAAAGCCAATATAATATTACTTGCCATAATTAAGAATTCAGAGTGTGCCTAGTCATTTACACATGTTGTCTAGTATGTCTTATAATAATTCTGTAAATTATGTATTATCATTATTATTTTTATTCCCATTTTACAGATGAGGAATGAGAGCCCCAAAGAACCTGCCCAGGGCCACAAAGTCAGACAAGGGCAGAGCCATGATTAAAAACATTTGGATTCCAACACCTACTGTTTTTATTAATATGGGTAGGACATTTAAATAACCTGGGTTTAGGAAACTCCCTTTAGATGCAAGTAAGGGGTAAAAAGAGCTGTAAAGGGTGTTAGGGAAAACCAGTGCAGAGAATAGGGACTAAGCTGATGAATGGCTGAGATCTGCATATTCTGGCCAAACTGAACCTCCACTCCAGATCGCATTCTAAGATGATTCCGCCATGGTATCCATTTCCTTAAATGACTGCTGTCTGCAGCTTCTTAAATCCAAGCAGTAGCCATCCTGGAGAAGAATGCATGAAATGAAACAGCTGCAAGGGTTCAGATGCCCCTGTCAATCTCATTTGTCATTTTCCATCAAAGCCATCTTAGTCCAACAGGCAGTTCTGTGTATTCTTAGTTCAGGCCTACTTGGTTGGCTGAATCACGGTGACCTTTCTTTTTATGGAAACTTACTCACATGGCTTCACTCACCCTGTACGTCCCATTCACACTGTTGTTCTACAACCCCTTATTTCAGACATTTCCTTAAGAGAGACGTTTTCTGAATAGTGTTCTACAGAGAAATGTAGTTTTTCCCTCTTTCTTTTAAAAATGAACTATAAAAGTGTTTCTCTCCAGCGGTAAGATATTTTCAAGGCTCATCCACAGAGAAGTCTGAATCTCTACGGTTGATGAACGGTGCAAGTTAGAAGTAGGTTTTGTTGCTTATGAATATATAGTCAGTTGTAGCACAGGAAGCTCGGATACTGCCTGTACTTGGTTAAGTGTCTTTCTACCATTTCTGATTTAGGCTTTTGGGGTTTTTTGTTTTTGTTTTTTGGGGGTTTTTTTGTTTGTTTTTTGTTTTTTTTTTTTTACTGCCTACCACAGGAAGCTAAAATTGCAGCAATTCCCAGGGTCAGATGGGGAGAGAAGTCCTGGATGAAATTCAGACAGAACCACACACTTCCCTTACCCAAACCCCCCAAGATGTGGCCCCTGGAAAAGGCCTTTCATAAAGAGGACCTATCAGTTAAACATCTCTTTTGTGGGCAGATCTGGCTCCAGCTAAGTCTAAAGGTGTATAAAGAGAGTGGAAGTTTTTACAGCAATTGCCCAAAATTGTGTTTTAATTTCCATACACACATTTGGAATCTTGTTATTTTTAGTTTTTGCCATCACTGTTCAAACAAAGCATCAGGTTAAAACTTTTTTTTCTCAAATCATATGAAAACCTCATATAACAAAAGTCCAGTGCTATTTTAGACCAAGTAAATACAGACAAGTAGAGCTTAAACCTCCTGTTGTCTTTTGGCTCTGCTTCAGTTTGAACTAAGAGAAGTCCTTCTGGAAAAAAGATGAAAATTTTAATTTTTAAAATGAATCTAAATTTAGGAGATCTTAACAAGCAATAATCCTATGTACAGTTGTTCTAAAGTCCATAAAGAATAACCTGTAAGATATGAGACATTAAGTACCATATTCTTTTTAACTGTTTTCATTTTTAGGACAGTACTTGTGGATGTGTATTCTGACAGTATGTTCTGAGATAATAACCATGGAGACTAATTCAGTCCTTTATTCACATAATCAGCAAATATTTATTAAATGTGTACTATGTGTAGAGCCTTAGGCTTAGCTGGGAAGAAAACGATGTCATCATCCAGACCTGACCCTCAATGAATCACAGTCTAGAAGGGAGATCAAACCATAAACAAATCATTATAATATAATGTGGAAAGAAGTATTGATGAGTGTGTGTATAAAGTGCCATGAGAACATTGAAGAATGAGCAACTTGTCATGCAGGAAGTAAAAGGACAGCAATCAGGAAACTCTTTACCAAAGAGATGGTATTTTAGCTGAGTTGTCTGAATATAGGGGGTCAAAGTACTCCAGAAGATAAACAGGCAAAGGCCCAAAGAGAATAAAATATATAATACTTTCAGAACACCAGACTAATTTATGTTAGATTTCAGGACGAATTTTAAAAGTAGAAGAAGGCCAAAGTTTCCTGATGACTTCTGAAGAATTTAAGCATTATCCTGGAAACAGTAGGAATCTTTGAAAATTTTTAAATTATTAAGTAGATTAGAATAAGAGAGACCTGTTAGCAAGCTAGGGCAGATAGGAAAACAGAAGGACCTTAAGCCAGTAGGAACAGATAACTATCAAGGAGAAAGAATCATAAGGCTTAGGCACCTGATTTGTTGAGGAGGCTGAGGGACAAAGTGGGTCAGAGATCATTTCAATAACACTTAGGAGGCTTTTAGCTTTGAGTTTTGGAACACCCAGCTAAAAATGGCTGAAGTAATGAGTCTCATACAAGTAAGGCATGAAGAGGTTCGAAGAGCTACAAAAAGATTTCACTGGGGCAGAACTGCTTCTTTAGGATTTCCACCTGCTGAGCTCTGGCCCTCCTGATTGGCAAGGAGATAGCTACCACTTCTCCTGGCTCACACACTTTCTGATTAACACATAGGCAAGATAGTATCTGCCACAACCTGAGCTTTGTTATCACTGGAATGACTTCGGTCTTCTGCCCACCCTCAATCCATATTTGTGGCAGTGAAAAAGTCTGCTAATTGGTTTAAGCCAAGGTTTCCAGAGCAATCACTATGTCCAGGGAGATGGAACTACCCTAATTTAGACTCATCTGGTCCCATCAATGAGGCTGGGCACCAGATCAGTTCCAACTGAATCAAGAGTAGAGAATATATGGGGGACAAACTGCAGGGCCACTACCATGCTGATCAAAATCATTATTTGTACATACTACGAATGTTAGCAAGTGGTCAAGACTGATTTCTATAAGCAGTTTCCAGGTTTAAAGAATGAACTGCTTTGTTCCTGCAGAATAACTACAGTAATGGTAACTGGCAGTCTCCTACCTGAGGTAAACAAAGATAGGCATTTAGATTTGTAATTACATCTTCCTTAAAAATATGATATCTTGGAATATCTGCTAAAGAATTCTATATTTTGAATATCCATATCCCCTCTTATGATTCCTAACTACTTAGGAATAAATCAATTAGCAAGCTTCATCTTAAAACAATACCCTAATATATGTTCCTAATACAGTGAACAAGCAGTTTTCTACTATTCTACATTTTTTATAGATTTACAACTAACTTGCAAAAATCTATTAGAATTATGCTTATCCAGGGTATAAACTAATGAATTTGCCATTAAAAAATACATTTAAAACTCTTACGTAAACCTGAAACATATGTAGATTTGGTATTATTTAGTACAAGCAAAAATACAGATATTAGCTACCATGTTATTTTTTAAAGATGGTTCCATGCCAATTTATCAATAAGGTATCCTTAAATGAAACTCACCGGTTAACAAGATTCACACCTATTTGTTAATTTGGTTCTTTGTAAACTGGTATTTAGAGATTCAATAGGGAAAAACACATGGGGTCAGCCACATGGCTCAAATCCTAGTTTTGTCATTTGCTAAGTATAGGACTAAAGTATGTGAAATGGGTTACTAATAACATCTCTGGATATCAGTACTGTCATCTATAAAACTAACCAGCAATACAGTGCACATGAGACGAAAGGAAAGATCAGAGACTCTAATAAGCATAATGTGCCTGGCCTGTGAGGTGGTTGTGATCATTTACTCGTTGACAACTACACAGCAAACTCACATACACTTGAAGCCCAGAACACAAAATAAAACTTTAGTAAACACCTTTATGTTTTATAACATAGAAATAATAAGGCTTTAAAAAGCATCTTATGTGGCTAATTAAAGGAATGGAACAATTTTAAAGCTAGATAAATTATTACTCCATTTAACATGCCTAACTCTGGGGAAAGAACACATTCATTGATTCATTTATTCAAAAACATTTATAGAATACCTAATTTTTGTTAGGCACTGTGCTAGGCTCTGGGATATATAGTGGGAAAGAAGAACAAATCTTCTGCCCTCATGGAGCTTACAATCTTTGTATGACTAATGAGCAACTAATCAAATAATTATGTATATTCAGTGTTAAGTATAATGGAGAAGAAGAGAGGGTTAGGCCCTAGAGAATGCCCTAGAAAGGGGTGGAGCTGGCAGGCAGTATTTTAGATCCAATGGTCACAGAAAGCTCCCTGTTGACTCTATTATTAATGTCTAGTACCATAGTTCCATGGGTCAGACTTTCTCTTGTTTTCACAGATAATAAACAGAAACAACAGCAAAGCTCCCTTCTCCAAAATTATGAAAAGTCTTAAGAAGTTTCTAGCTTGATTTTCAGACTCAGATTAATCTTACTGTTCCCTATGATAAAGAACTATGATTTGGTTTAAGATTAGATAAATTGTACTAGAAATTGGAAACATGGGTCAACTTTTCAAAATACTAAAGGTTTTCAACCAAGTCAAATACCAAAATTCTCACTCAAGTAAATTTTAATATTTCCTCTGCTATTTGATGCAAACCATACATTTTAGGTTATTAAAGGATGGAATATAGTTTTGAAAGGTTATTTATTTTACTTCAGGATTTAAGAGTACCTGGTTTGTTTTTACTGGATCATTTCAAGTGCGTTCTCAATTAGGCAATCAGTTTTTTTAAAGCAAGCTAGATGCAACCATGAAAATAAGAAGACTACTCCATTTGTTGCATATTGCATTACACTAAAGGTGTACGGATTATTAAAATCACCAAAAATGTTATCAATGTTTAATAAATGTATTGAAGGATAATCAACCTCATCAATAATAATAGCACTGAAATACAGGTGCACATTGATGTTTGTCATCTTACCACAATAAAACAAAAAAAAATTATCTCTATTTTAAGGTCCCTTCAAAATATTTTTTAAAGACTTTCATATTAAAATACTGGTTTCCATCAAATTAACGGCAATACATACATACACACACATACATACATCTATGTGTGTGTGTGTAATTGTCATGTTTCCAACTCTCATTTTCTCTAAAAGCTTGTTTGTCCTCACTGCACCAAAAATTATATAGATTTATATGACATCAGAGATGAGTTACACACCACAAAAGTGTTCATTTTCTAGTCTTCCTGATCATCACCAGTCTAGCATCTACCTTGCTAAATTTATCTGCAGAGCATTTTGACTTATGCAAAACTAAAGAGGTTTCAATCTCTGGTGCACTTTCAGGATGCCCCCAAATGATACCATTATCTAAACACCAATTTATAAGATAAAACAGCAGCTGGGACAGCTGAGAGAGTATTTGATCCAAGGGCTTCTGCAGCATTTGGTCTTCTTGACCACCCCTTTCCTTGGTTTCCATGATACCAATCTTGTGTGCTTTTATTATTTTTCTTCCCAATTCCCTGAATGCTTCTGTTCGATGTCTTTAACTACCTCCCTTTCCTCATAGCAGACCTTAAGTGTTGCTGTTCTGCAAGGTCCTGTAAACACACTGCTCTTTAGTAACCAACGATTACATTTTAAGATCTGTTTTAGGTAAAATAGTATAGATACAACAGAGAGAATGGGAAGTAAGTTTCGGTGTAGACTATGCTGTAGATGAGCTGGTAAAATGGTTCAGCCAAATAGATAATCAAATTAATCCACGATTCTTACTGTACCAGAATCTTTAACTCTATCTGGCCACCTGAGTGATACAGAGACCATATCAGAAGACAGTACTTTACTCCACTGTTAGGACATCTTAGGAACATATACAAGAAAATCTAATCATGCGTATCCCTTTTATTCCACAGAATCAGTGAGGTATGACTCCTGTAATATAGAGAGCGTTTTTTTCCTCACTTATAAAAACCTCTAGTGTAAGTGATAAGCAATATTCTAGGGGAAAGAACTTGGAGTTTTGGATACAGACACACAGGGGCTTCATATATACCCCATTTTTTCACTAAACGAGTTGGTAAGTGTGTGTTTTTTTAACCTCCTTGAGGATTAACAGGTGTGTAAGGGCCTGTTTCAATATCTGAAAAAGAGTTGGGGTTTTTTATTGTTTTGTTTTTTTTAGATTTCACCATAAGAGTTTATAGAATCTGTATATAATGGCACACAAACGTGTGTGGCACAAACAGAATTTCAGTCGCACACTAATCATAAAGCATAATATTTGTTTTTTAATTAAAAAATGCATGCCTCAATTGATCACTTTCTAAATCTACTTATGTAGAACCCATACCCCTGTGTGCCAAATAAAACAAAATATTTAAGTTCTTTAAATTTGAAAAAGCAGCCCTGTGATTTTTTTTTTGCCCCATTATTTTTATTATTTTTTTTTAAAGATTTTATGTATTCATTTGACATAGAGAGAGAGACAGAGAGAGCACAAGCAAGTGGAGAAGCAGGGGGAGAGAGAGAAGCAGGCTCCCTGCCAAGCAGAGACACCGACATGGGGCTCGATCCCAAGACTCTGGGATCATGACCTGAGCCGAAGGCAGACGCTTAACCATCTGAACCACCCACATGCCTCTATTTTTTAAGTTTTCATTTTAATTCCAATTAGTAAACATACAGTGTTATAACAGTTTCAAGTGTACAATTTGTTAATTCAACACTTCTATACATCAACCTGTGCTCATACTAACAAGTGTACTCCTTAATCCCCATCACCTATTTAAACCATCCCCCTACCCTTGTGACTTTTAATTACAAACTAAATTATGGTTTGAACTTTGATGTTATTTCTCTTTGGTAACATTTTCATTTTATAATTCTCAGAAAGAAACAAACCATGGATGACTGTTAAATAATTATTTTTAGTTGATAACATCTGAGGGAAGATAATGTATTCTCACCGTTACACACAAATATGCTGTTCTCTCATTAATATTCAGTGATTCCTACAGTTAGTGTATACTAGAAAGAAACCAGAAAGCCTCTGCATATTATAATCCATAATAACTTCAAACATGTAATAACATCAGGTAATTATACATACTCTATCTTTACTCTCTATTGATTTTCAGGCAAAATAACACAAGAGTAGAGTATTACTGAAAATATAAAGCTTATTGAAGTAAAGCTTCCCTAATGAATTAAAAATGTATAAAATATTATTTTCCTTTTTGTACCTTTTAGCTGAATGAAGCCAAATAAGGAAAAAAATTCAGAATTTGGCCCAAGGAACTGTCCCAACAAACAAAAGAACCAAACAGAATATTGACATATTCAGCAAGTATTTATTGAGAGTTATATATTATATACAATTCTAGGCACTTGGAAAAAAGTCAGGGCGGGCATACACACTTTTGAGGAACTACAGACAATAAACAGTAACAGTAAATAAATCATATGGAAAAAAGAAAAGTAGAACAGAGTAAGTGGGATCTAAAAACCAAGGGTGGATAGCAATTTTTAAAAAACCACAAATTCCAGAAAACACCTGGTACCACTTCTCCCCATTCTTATTATTTGTTTGTTTTTAAGAAAATTGTGCTGAGCCAAGCAAAACAGCACTGTACTATATACCTTAAGTAATATTATAAAAAGTCTAAATACCTAACCAGTTTTACTGATGCAAAAATTTGTATTGGGAAAAATAACACTTATACCCATATAAACAATTTGGGAATGTAGCTTTTTTTTTTTTTTTTTAAAGAAAAGTTTTTCCTCCTCCTCAATCCAGACAAAAAACCACACCAGAAATTAGAGCGAAACATCCTGATTAGATTAACACCAACTTCACTGGTGGCCGGCAAATGACTCCCTAACAGGGTGGGGCAAGAAAAGAAAGTAACTCCTTTTTAGGGGCTGACTGCTTGCAACAGGCTCTATCCCGGCAGTAGCCTGAAGCAACCCACCCTTTATAGGAACCAGGACTGATGCAAGTTTATTGTTTTCCTTGTTGGAACCCCAAAGGACACAATGTTTATTGTTCACTTCCTTCACACAGAGTCTGTCTATCCAGCCTAAGTAATACAGGGTCCAAACCTGGGTTTGGCAACCTCTAGCCTCCAGGCTAAATCCCATAAAGATACTCTTGGTGAATACCAGGCCTGTCTTAAAGTTTAAGAATTCTGTTGGCCAAATCTCGTAACATACACTGTTTAACCAGATGTTGGGAGTTAGTCCCGGAAATCCAATCCTTCTCTAGACTGGAGAAAAAAAACACAACCACAACTCTCCTACTCTTTCTGATGTCCCTGAAGGTCCTGCCCTCGGCATGTTGGCACTCTATCAAGAACTCTGTACTGGAGATCCTTACAAGTTAGTAGTATGATGGCCAAGGACAATGACTTTGTCTTACTTAGATCAGGTGCTCTAGAAGCATGTGGTGACTTAACTTTTGTCCCAAGCAGATACCATATAATCCATGTCCCACTAGAATATGCCATCTCCATGTTTTGAGTCTTTTCATAAAATATTTTGAGGAAAATCAATGGCCATCCACAACACAGCTTCTCCTGCTGTTTTTACATGCTGAAAAAATGGTTAAAAATTTCAACTGCACACCATCCACACAGGTCATATATGACCTCTAATTACTCTATGAGCCATAAGTGTCAATGGTAAGAGAATACAGATAAGATCACCCAAGCCTCACTACCTCTAGTAGCTTCACTCTCCTGAACCCTTCTCTTAACCTATCCACACGATGCTAGCATCTTCTAACTTTTACCCAACTTGGGAGCTGGCCTATTCAAGCAATGGGGAATGAGAAATTCAGATCACAAGCAAGGTCTACGGTTGTGTCAAGGCTGCAGAACCACTCTGCTGGCCAAGCTGAGGAATGAGTCCCTAGCATCATCCCATGTGTCTGGCTCCAGGACCCAAAATACCACCAACAACAAGCATGCAGTTGGCAACTGTATCTTTCAGACTTGCTCATAAACACACACCTATATATATACCCACATATCACATTTCCTTGCCCAATGAGGTAAGGATGCCTTTTCTGCCTTGAGTTTCTAGTAATAACTTAAACTATGGTGGGCTAAAATGTCATCCAGCTTATGGCCATATCCACAAGTGCTTTCTTAAGAGGTTTCCTGACACCATGGCTTCCAATTTCAGTATTTTTAAAACCACTTGCACATTAAAACCTCTATACCTCTGGTATTAAGAAACAAGTGTGCAGATAAAACAGAAACACACTCTGCCCATGAACAAGGAGATCGTTAAGCTTCTTTCAGTGTCAAAATGTCATCTGCGCTGGTATATACTTTTTTAATTCTTTGAAAACAATATTTCTCTTCATCTGTTAAAAATGTAAAGTGAGTTGCAAACTCTTTGGGACTGCAACCTCTGTGTGATTGACAGTGACAAGCACACATACCTTGAAAGCTCCACTGCAATGTTTATACTTAATAAAAACAAATACTCTGGCATCTGAGAGTAGCCTAGTCAGCCATGCAGCTTTCTACCTGGCATCTTGTAAATTAATCTGGGTGTTTATGCTGTAGATCATTCATGATGAACATATTGCTATAGCAACATGCATTCCTTCCATTTTTTTCCTGCTAATTACACTAACATCACCATCAGCTTCTGAATCTTTGAATTACTAATGAATGTATGTGAAAAGCAAGGTCTTGATAACACTCTTTCAATATGGTCTCATCTACAAAGTAAGAAAGATGCATGTAATTTCATTATTTTTAATTTATTGTTAAAACTTGTCAATAGAAGGCTAGTCTATACTCAAATTGCAAATGTTGAAGGAATTGGAAGTTGTCTTTATAAAACAATATGTAACTCAAGGAGAGAGAACCTGGTGATTCTAGGTAGAATTCTTTACTCTGATGCCCATTATCATGCCATCTACATCAGTTATATCTATATTAAGCTAGCATTTGACCACAAGGAAGAATTATTTAAACCTATGAACTGCCTAGGCTCTTAAGTTTCTGTAGCTCAACCACCAATACTATAAGCATTCAAATCTATTTAAATGAAGTCTCTATTATTAAATTCTTTCAGTAAAGCATCTAATGAAAGACTACAGATTTTAGTCGACATGTCGTAGACTGGTAAGAAACCTCTGGAAAATGTACATTCACCAACACTGTAAGAATACAGACCCATCCAAGGTAATTCCTCAAACTAACACAACTTGAAAAGTTCTGTTTGATATTCATCTCAGATACACATTAAGTATGCTGGAAAAAACGTCTACTCTTTCAGGCCATCAAAGTTCTATATAGGTCACAAAAACAGATATCCTTAGTCATTTACTGATGAAAATTATTAGTGCTTACTCCAAATATGTCTAGACACAGCCAAGTTGTTTAAGCCCCAAATCTTAGCTTTTTAGTAAAGCTGAAAATTTCTGAGATGACCCAAGAAGGGTAAAAATGGAAGTTTTCACCTACTCAGCACACATACAAATGTCAGGGAAAGGCAAACGAGGAACAGAGTACTGAGGAAGATAGCTGGATTCCCCTTACTAAATGAACTACTTCAGTAAAACTTGAGGATCATTTGGTGCATGTTTCAGCCAGACTCTCTCCATATAATTTCCTCTTCTAGATTTTTCTATCCATTTGAAATTAACTAGAAGTGAAATGATGACTATCCAAAGGAAAGGAAGGTATTGATCCACTGGGGCTTTAATATGGTACCCAATATCTTAATTTCAGACAAGATGGGGTCCATTCAGGGTGGTATGGCTGTAGACCCCAATATCCTAATTTCAAATTTTCCTTTCCTAAACTTGAGAATTTTGATGTATTATTGCATATATTTTCTTGTGAGAATTATGAATATGTGAAACTATTTTCATGTATTTTAATGTTTGTATGCAGGAATGAGAAGAAAACACTTGTCCTGTAGCAGTAGAACAATAAATTAACCATAAAGGGATGAATCATAAAGATCATCAGAGTAAATCATCAAAGCATTTACTTGTTGAGATAAATATTATCATTTCTCTTACCATGTATTCTAGCATCACTAAATTAAACACTGAAAATTCTGAAATGATGGGCTTATCCTTCTTCAACAAGACTTTTTCTACCTGCACTCAATTGGGGCCTGTGATTTCCCCTTCTTCACACAAAGAGTAGAGAGGAGAACCCAGAAAAGATTCCCATCATGGGTTCCAAACATTCAAAAACTGATACTTTTGGGACACAGAGTTCAGTAGAAACCACTGAAGTTAGGGAGGGGATGGCGAGGCTCAACTATTTTTCTCTGCAGGAGAATGGAGCATTCAGAATCAGTCTGTTGCTGGTAGGATTACTGAGCATCCATCATGGACCACACACAGCCCTCAAGATCTCTTCTGCCAACACATAAAGAAGCTGGTATATGAATGGATTTGATGGAACTTTTTTAAGGGCAAATAATTCAAAATAGCAGGCTATTATTTCTATTACTTAACAACTCTAAATTCATGATGTATATGTAAGTAATTTATCAAAGGAATGGTTAGAAGAATGAGTATTGCTCAGCTCTTCTATTGGTCTTGGCAGAAAAAAATACGTGGCTCTACTACTGGGATAGGACGCATAAGAAATAAGACAAACCTGACTTTTTTAAAAAATTTATTTATTTGACAGAGAGAGACACAGCAAGAGAGGAAACACAAGCAGGGGGAGTGGGAGAAGGAGAAGCAGGCTTCCCACTGAGCAGGGAGCCCAACGCGGGGCTTGATCCCAGGACTCTGGGATCGTGACCCGAGCTGAAGGCAGACGCCTAACGACTGAGCCACCCAGGTGCCCCCAAATCTGACTTTTTAAAATGTGGTGGGGGGAAAAATGTAGCTGTTTGTATAAATACAGGGAAACATATAGGAGAATATTTAACAATAGTAGTTACGAGGCAGTGAGGTTAAGAAAGGGACAAATTTTTAAATTTTCTTTATAAGTCCTTTTTATTTAACCTCTTAAAACAAACATAAATTCCTCTTTTAATTAAAAAAAATAATGTACTCTCTCTTTTTAAAAGATTTTTTTATTTATTTAACAGAGAGAGAGAGCACAAGCAAGGGGAGCAGCAGGCAGAGGGAGAGGGAGAAGCAGGCTCCCCACTGAGCAGACAGCCTGACATGGGACTCCATCCCAGGACCCTGGGATCATGACCTGAGCCAAAAGCAGACACTTAACCATCTGAGCCACCCAGGTGCCCTCTCTCTGTCTCTCTCCCTCTCAAATAAATAAATAAAAACCTTTAAAAATAATGATAATGCAAATACCTTTTTTTTATTCAAATATACTTTTGAAAAAGAATTCTTCTACCTGAATAGAATGAACAATTTCCTCTTTTACTTCTCAGATCAAGAAATTTCCATTTAGGAGAAGAATCCACACCTGAAACTTTTTATGAAAGGAAAATCAATATAAAGCTTTACAGAGGAAGAATTTTTTTTTTTAAGGAAATTTGTAAAAAGAAAATTGCTTCCTAGCTGAGACCATGAATGGCAAGTTGCAGCTGAGAGTGAATTTTTAATACTTGGTTAAAAGTCCTTGATAATAGAGGTTTATTATACAAGCGTTAATAAATCCTTAATTATATCAGTGTTTGCAAGAAGTCCAACTGCATTATCCCAGTGGTTTAGCACCTTATGTATATATTATGTCTCTCTGATTCAATTAGACTTCCAACATAATCAATACAGAAAAGACTAAAACAATTAGTTCCTTTTCACACTCTCAAAGTTGGTCAGAGAGTAGCCTAGAAATAAATATTCTCCATAATTTGGATTGTATGGGCTGCCAGCACCCAGGAGGTTTCCAACATGGTCCTTACAATAGTCATTGTGTAATTTAAGTTCATTCATACTCATTGTGGGATTCAGGGGTAGAATCTAATCCAAAGTGCTCTTTTAAGAATACAAAATGAGAAAATACATTTCCAACTTTTTGAGGCAACAAGAACTATTATATTAGAAAATTATTAAAAATATTTCTGTGCTCTCTCCAGAAAAGGAGAAACTAGACTTGCCAGTTACCTTATTTCTTTACTGAATCCAACTATGATTTGATTGAACTGAGTTTTTGGCCAAAAAGCCACACGCCTCAAATCTGCCTTTATGATAAGAGGAAATATAATAATTCAAATACTTAAATATGAATAAAACCTCATTAAATTTCTATACCAAAAAACCATAGTCCCTTTTTAATAAAAATGCAAAAACCCAAGAATGCCTTATTTAGAGACCACCTGAAATATACGCTACAAAATGTGATTTGAATTCACATCGGAGAAAGCTCAGAACAACTTTTGTCAACATCTTCTTTGCATTAACTGTGTATCAGTTAAGGAAGCGGAGCTGTTCCATGCCAGCATAGTAAACTGTGATTTGGGTCCCTACTGCAGAGTGCAAGGCGTACCCCCGGAGGAATCAGAAATGCCAGCTACGCCAACAGACCGATGTGTGGCCTCAAGCAAAGCCCTTCACCCAAAAGAGAGGCTGTTTCATCGATCAAGTGCAGATAGCAATGCTTCCCTTACTTATCTCAAAAAATTACAAAAAAGCAAAAATAGGATAAAATTAGTAGCATCCTCATCTTTGCTATTCAGAATGATTTAGTAGAATTTACTATGTGTCATTATATTTTATCCTTACTTATTCATCTCTACCACTATATATTCTTCTAATACAGGTACTGTGCCTTTTTTATTATTTCCAATTACTGTAGGACCACGATACATATTTGTGGAATAAAAAATTGCTTATAAAAATTAAAGCACTACATAAGTGCAGCATGTTTGATATGTTTTTGCGTTCAGACAGGAGTCAGTCTAAAGATGAAAATCCTTCTATGAGGTAATCATTTTACTCTGATGGACACTGTGTCCTGAACCAATGGGATCCATGTTTCTCTCTGAATTCAGTACCAGACCAAGGCCATCATCTACTAATCCCTGGCTTTTTCATGAACAAGTTCGTTGCAAAACAACAGGCATTTATAATTTGAATTTCCCATCTCACATGGAATGAAGTACACTTCATGGCAGAAGTATGTGTTAAAAGGAATACCAATAATACAAATAAAATTGAATATTAAGCTGCAGACTTTCTAAATAAGGTCCCTAAATACATCCGTAAAATTACTGCATTTGAAGAATAGTTTGCACAAACATGGGCTCTTTATTTTCAAATAAACAAATAGGCAAAACCCACATTTCCAAGAAGAACCGTGACCAACATTAGAAAACTAGCCCTCTTCATGTCCAGAAAGAAATCTACTTCAAAGACAACATGGCTGCTTATATTCTAACATCACATAATATTAATAATGATTTCACTGCTTCTTCTTTTGGAATGATAAAAATTCTTTTTTTTTTTTTCAGCTGAGTAGAAATTCCAAATGCTATTGACCAAGACCTATCAGTCTCAGTCTCAAATCATTCTAACAGTATATAAGAGAATATCATGGAAACAGAAGACCAACATGACGAAATAAAAAGTTAATGGATGTGGATAAAATTATTCTATTTTAGTAATAAAGAAAATTCCCTTAGCAAAACTGAAATTCTTTAGATAAAAAAGAGGATTTAGTAAAATCATAATTTTCATGCCATCAATGCCTGGTACCTAGTAAGTAACCAACAAACGTCCAACAAATGATTAAAGATCAGTATCGTGACAGAGAAACATGTTAAAAGAAAATACAAGGCTTTGTCCCAATTCCACTCTTAATCTTTAATAAAAAGTCCTAATTTAGCATTTCAAGTTGTTCATTTTCCTTTTTTTCTTTTTTGTGTGATCTATTATTTGTTATATTTCATCAGGACTTCTTCGTTGCACCATTTTGCAAGTGTGAAATTGAAGAAAGAGAATTCAAGTGACTTGAATAGGATCAAATAGTAACCTGATGACAGAGTTGCCAATGTACTAGAATTCAGTGTCAGAATCTTCATTACCACCTAACACCACTGTGTTGTTCTATTCACTCCTCCTTATTAATTTTCATCCCATTTGAAAAATACATAAATACAGTAGGAAGATTTTTAAAGCTGGTATACTAATTTTGATGGGAGAAAACATATATTTCAATTATAGTCTATGGAATCCTATTGCTTCTCCATTAAAAGGTCAATTTTTAAAAGAAAACTTTTAGATTTAATGTTGAAAATATGGGAAATTGGAATGTAGAGAATAAAATATCATCTTATGAAAGCTGTTTGTCTTGAACTTCCCCAAATCCACTCAAGATTAATTCAGTCACTGGCATTCCTTGCTACTTTAGACAAAAAAAGTCAAGAGAATAGAGAAAAGCAACTGCTAAGTGTATCAGATGAGAAAGAAAGAAAAGACATAGCTTAACTAATTCACAAAAATATCCAAAATCTAAATATTAGTGTCCTAAATTTTTGCCACCAAGAATTTCCACCTTTAAATATTCTCCACCAAGGAATCTATGTTTTGAAAGATCTGCTTTATGGCACAAATTACACTTAGTAAGTTTTTAATATATGTGAGTTAAGTCTTACAGTACTGAGTTGATATAATTCTATGCAAAAGCAAAGACCCTAATCATCCTCTATAACCTTACTGAGGGTAAATATATGCTTCCCCTTAGACGCACTGAAGCAATGAAATAGCTTACTCTACACCTCTAAGGGTTCATACTGTGAACTATTATGGTTGAGAATTCAGTTTCTCCTCCATACCTCAATGTTTGTAACTCCCTCCTATTTTGAATCCTCATGACACAAAGAGTCATTGATGAATTCATCCATTACTCTCTTTTTGGTACTCAGCTACTAGGAAGTCCTGCTCAATCTACCTCCACAAAATAATCTCTGATTTTTCCATTTCTGTTTCCTTTCCCACCTTTCCTGTTCAAGGCACCATCATCTTTTTCATGGGCCACTGTAATAGCTGCCAACTAGGGCTCCCTGCCTCCATCTTCCTCTTCGTAAAATTCATTCTTCATACAGAACTTTAAGTTTCCTTTCTTTAATTTTATTAATATATAATGTATTATTTGCTTCAGAGGTACATGCCTATGATTCATCAGTCTTACACAATTCACAGCACTCATCATAGCACATACCCTCCCCAATGTCCATAACCCAGCCACCCTATCCGTACCCCCTCAACACTACCACCCAGTAACCCTCTGTTTGTTTCCTGAGATTAAGAGTCTCTTATGATTTGTCTCCCTCCCTGGTCGCATCGTGTTTCATTTTTTTCCTTCCCTTCCTCCCTAAGACCCCCCGCCCTGTCTCTCAAATTCCTCATATCAGACAGATCATATGATAATTGTTTAAGTTTCCTTTTTAATGTGTCAAGCATATCATGTTACTCACCTACTTAAAGTTCTTCAGTGATTTCTCATTGAATTTAAAATAAAACCCAGAATCCTTATTATAAGGTGTTATTATAAGATGTTATAATGTTCTGACCTATTCCTTCTTTTCCAACATTACTCTAAAACTGCTCCTTCCTTAGACACAGGTCATCAGCCTCACTAGACTTCTTTACTCTCCTCAAACAGGTCAAATGCATTCCTCGCATATGATGTCACCTTCACCTGAATTCCCTTGTCTCTGATCTTTCCATAGCTGGGTCCTCCTCACCATTCAGATCTCACAACAAATGGCACCTATTCACAAAGGCCTTCCCTGATGCCTCAGTTTATCCTAATTCTTTGACACATCTTCTACCATATTGCATTATTCAATTTTTTATTAGCACTTTTATGACTACCTGAAATCATCATATTCATTTATATGCTTACTTGTCAATATCTCCCCATTAGAGTACAAGTGCTATGACAGTGGGGACTGGCACACAGTAGCCATTCAATAAATAGCTGTTGGACAGAATGGATTGGTATAAACTAATTTTTTAACTGAACCTATGTGGAATATGTCTGATCTTCTCTACTAAATGTGTTATTCATTATGAATGTTCACTTCTGATCTCTTTTTCCTGCACGTGGTAGATAATTAATCAATTGTTTGAGTGAATGAATTTAAAAAATCCATAAATCATTTTAGTTCCATCAGACACTTCTGTGCTAGACACCATGTTACACTCTGGGCTATTATGAGGAGCAGAATTTGTTAAGTGGAGGACCAACAAGGAAAATAAGAATCGATCCTTGCCTTCTGCCTAGAGAAATGCATGGAAACAAACTATAACCTAAAATCGGGTGAAATAAATACAACTGAAGCACAAGAATTAAGGTTAGGGAATGCAGCTGATTGTGAATATGAGCTAGAGCCGAAGGCATGTGTAGTGATACACTGAAAAGAAAACTGAAGGTGGAGAAGATTGAGTGGCATCTTAATTTTGCAGAAATAAAAAATTCTTAAAGTAGAGGGATGAATGATAAATTAGCTCTCCACTTACATGTAATTTCCTCCAAGAGGTTTTCTTCTTCCTTCAAGGTACTGACCAGGGGACCCCAAAGCACCCTTTAATTCCCAATCAGAGAATCTATTCCACTGAATTGATGTTGCCAGGTTACCAGTTTGATCTCTTCTATGCCACACAGGCAATTCTGTGAATATCTTACTCACCGTTTTCTCACCAGGTTCTGGCACATTACTTAAAGCATGGGGAAGCCTCAATAAATAAAGAAATAAAGAAGCAAGTAGGGAAGGAGAGAAGAAAGAAGGAAAGGAGAAAGGGAGAGATCTCCCTTTCCACTCTGCACCACCCCTCCCCACCCAGCAGTGGGGTGAGCATCTACGCTGCGGCCCACCATTTAAAAATCTGGATGTGGTTCATCAAGTGAATGTAGTTGGCAGAATAAACTATTAGCAGCACATCAAATACATCATATTCATAGTAACAAAAAATAAAGCCAGTTCCAACAGTTGTATTTATAGGTTATATCTTTTGCAGAATTTAATTGAAGAAACATTTTAAACATTTATCCAGATTTTAAAACCATGTATTAGTCATTTATTTAATATATTCTCATACATGTGTTCAATATTTAGGCAATTTACTATTTTTATCTTAATTAAGACTTGTCTTTTTTAACTTGCAGCAAGCTAAATCACATGTATTGTCCTAGTCAGAAGTCTAAACTCTAAACTCCATTTGTTTGGCTGGGTGGGTCCTTACCATAAAAGCCATTCTGTAGTGAGGGCATTTGAAAATATAAATTGATATGGATAATTTGAAATTATCCATATATTTAATACTTGAAACATAAGCAGGAAACGGTATGAGAGGGTTTCAGTTCTATGTACTGTGCATGTATTTCAGTCTTCTATTTTGCATTGAGACAAGGTCACTCTGAAAAACTGAATTGAATCTATACATGAAATAACCTTCCTTGTCCTTCTTCAACAAGGAAACTGTCCTAACCTTTAATTTTGCCATTTGCTTTGGAAGAACATATACTGCACAGATAAAATTACTCCTTAGACAGCACAAGAATGGGCAACTGCTGCTTCAAACCCAGACCAGACCAACAAAAGGCTTCCTATTCAACAATTCATTGCCTTCATTAATCAGTTTCTTCAGTTATAAAATTGACCTTTTAGGTGACAACAATGAACAAATGACTTAAATACATAAAAACAATCTTATTTTTGGCATTAACATATTTACTTTTAAGTGATACTCACATTTAATTTGTAGTAATGTGAACCACATTTAACATATGTCCACCCATTTAATGTATTTGTGACACAAAAGTTACCATTAGCCACTTAAGAATTTCTGAAACAGGGGCGCCTCGGTGGCTCAGTGGGTTAAAGCCTCTGCCTTCAGCTCAGGTCATGATCCCAGGGTCCTGGGATCGAGCCCCGCATTGGGGCTCAGCGGCGAGGCTGCTTCCCTTCCTCTCTCTCTGCCTGCCTCTCTGCCTACTTGTGATCTCTGTCTGTCAAATAAATAAATAAAATCTTAAAAAAAAAAAAAAAAGAATTTCTGAAACAAAAATAGGATATTCCCTGCCCTCACAATCAACGTATCATTTCCAAAGGGGTCTCAGAATATATCCAGATATGCCCAGGTATGTCTAGGCTAATTCAATTTTTAGATCCTGAAAACACGGCCAGAGTCTTCTAGGACCTATACTATACTTTCTCCTTCTTGAAAAAATAAGTTAATCTTCAGAATAGTTGTTTATGAACTTAGTTTCTTTGCCTTAGTTCATTGGGAAGGAAGGCAGCAGTATGGGAAACAGCACAGAATTTTGAATTAGAACTTCTGTCTTTGAGTCCTGGGTCCATCCTTTACCACCTGTAGTCTTAAGAAACTAATTTCCTTTCTCTGAGGGTTTTGGAACCCAGTTTCTTTGTCAGCACACAGGGATTAAGAACGTAAATACTGGTAGGGTGCCTGGGTGGCTCAGTTGGTTAAGTGACTGCCTTCAGCTCAGGTCATGATCCTAGAGAGTCCTGGGATCGAGTCCCACATTGGGCTCTCTGCTCGCCAGGGAGTCTGCTTCTCCTGCTGTGCTCTCTCTCTCTTTCTCATTCTCTCTCTCAAATAAATAAAATCTTAAAAAAAAAAAAAAGAATGTATATACTGTTAGAACTTAACTGATTGCAGTGAAAATATTATCTAAGAAGCAATACGTAGAGTACTATTAAAAATGTTCATTATTGAATTTCCATAATCTTTATACTTCATTCTTTACTAAGGGGAATGTTTTAAACCTTCCAGACTCAAAAAAGGTAACAGGTTCTAACCAGCTTTCTAATTTGGTGTTAGGTTATCTGCATGGAGTTGGATGCTCCTCGATCTAAACTAAGTCATATTGCACAGACTCCTCATATTGAGTATTTTCCTTGACATTGACAAATTCCTGGTTGCCAAAGTGTATAGAAGATGAATGTACCTGGGCAAAATAAGAACAGAAAGAAAGCACTTCACTTTGGAGAGTGCCTGATAGGCCCTCAATATAATGGTTGAATGAACCTTCTCTATGGATAAGATGAAGGTCTTTTTGGTCAAGGCTTTCATGGGAATACAATCTATCACTCAACTTCTCCCATTTTAGTTTTTAATCCAATTTCCTTGACAGTGTCCTAATAAATAAGGAAGTTTTTGCATTAATGTCCCTGCAGTCTTATACCAAGCCAGACTTCATGATACATTCAGCTATGATGGGCCAAATTTTCCTCTTAAAAGTCTACTTTTCTATAGATTGGCTTCAATAATTCTGCTAACCAGTTCAAACATGAGTAATCTTTTATATATCTTTATTCTCCTTCTTTATAACAACATGGAAAAAAAATCATGTTTGTGAGATAAATCTTTGAGCATATTTTTTCCAAGCAGATTTTGGAATTCTCCTAAAATAAAACATGAAGAGCCATGGAATATGATTGGGATAGCTAGCAGACCAGAATTGGCACTAGTGAATGCCAGCTAATACAATTTTTATGGAGCAAATATATTCTTCTGCTGTTTTTGAAAATGAATTGCAGAAACTGAAATATAATTCCTTTTTAGGCAATTTTTGTAACTCTAAGGGATTTAAAAAAAAAAAATTAAAAAAAACAAAACAAAACAAGTGGACCAAAAGATAGAGCTGTTTGACATCCGGGACACTCGTACCTTGCTATCAGTTTCAGGGTCTGCTGCTCTGCTTTTACTGACCATGTGCTTCTTATTTGGACTGCTGTCTGAGTGCTGCCTTTTTTCCTGTCTTAAAATGAAGTCAGCTGCCCTGCCATCGTGGTGTCTCTCCCACCACCAGTCTCTGCCTCACACGGTTCTGTCTTATTATGGGTCTAGCAGTTGAGTGGATTTCTTTCTCAGAAATTGTTAAAAAGGAATAGAGGTTTAGCAGACTGTGGCAATGGGAAAACAGCCTGAAAATTACAGGGGCAGAAGTTGAACAACACTGTATGTTGTTTTTATGAAAATACAAATTGCTGAGAACAATTTGTTAAATGCAGATATATCTTAAATAGAGAAGTCCTAACATTGTAATCTTAAATTTTGGCAGTTATGCATAGGTCAATATTACTTTAACATTTAATTATATTAGTGGTAAGTGATTTCCATATTCATTAGATTCCATATGTAGTCTGAAAGACCTGTACATATGGAAAAATGGAAATAACTCATCCTAGCTGCTGGCAAGAAATAGACACTGTTTTGTTATGTTGCTGTTGTTGCCATCGTCCATGTCGGTGGTGATAGTGAGGTAATTTTTGTTTTTGTTTGTTCATTACTGGAAAACTGAATTCTAAACATACTCTCTTCTTTATAGATTGAAATGACTTCCTAGTTATCTTTCCAGATGCATACCCCCATAAACATACAATTGATACTTCAAAATTAACTAAATATAGGAAAGTCGTTACAAAAGCAAAATCTACTCAGAAGAGGTATTAGACTTCTTTATAAATTTCTTTGGTAAATAAGCTACAGAAACAGTGCAATCATCAATTATTTGACATATACTTTATATTTCATGTGGTTCCCATATCAACAGCAACAATTCTATAAAGAAAATAAAGTTTCAGACATCATTTGTCCTCAAAAAATATTTGTTCTAGTGAATGGATACAAGGCTGTATGAATGAATGACTCCCAGAAAAGAAACTAAAGCTCAAAGAAATTAAGTGAATCACCAGAAATGGCACACTAATAAAATTTAAGATCCTGGCCTTGAATATACATATTTTGATGCTAGTTTCATTGTGCTTTTGAGTGTCCTATTATTCTCTTTCCAACAACTGACACTGACTTTCATCTACTCTTCTGCTACAGATCTAAGACATTCCAGGCAAGTAAAGTCCAAGGCAATTTTCAAATGTATCAACCATATGTAGACATTAATTCTTAGCATTAGCTCTTTGATCTGTGGACAAATCTGGACTGTGGGAGACATACTGGGGAAGAGATGCATAGAAAACTGTGCAGTCAAATCAGAGTCAGGAGAGAAGAAAACAGGGAACACTTACTGAATTAAGGGCAGAATGAAAGAAAAATACTGTACTCGCTTTTAACTCATACCAGGGATTCCACTAAAAGCAATTTTTCCCCATAAAGAGCAGAATAGTGCTGGACCTTTCCTGGACCCAGAATTCTCAGCCAGAAAGACTTTATCAGTTAGGAGGTGACTAGAAACTAACTGGTTTCAAAGCACATTCAATTTTTATTAAATATTACAAACTTAAATTTTAAATGACTGAACTTAAGCAAAATTTAGAGTCAATTCAAGCTTCTCCCTATTACAAAACCACTTTTCACGCACATCTCTGTTGCTTGTCAAGCCTTAAAAGATCTTAAAAGACCAAGTGGAATAACCATTGAGACTCTGTGAAATGCTTAGGATCCAAAGCTTATCTGGATTTGTCTACGGGAAATTTGAAGATTTGAAAATACTCTTCTAGACAGATGGGTCTAACCTGCTGAAACATTTTGTACATATTTCCAAAGACCTGTCAGAAGAATAAGTAGGCATTCACCAGAGCCACCGATTTCCCAAGGGATGAGGAAATGGGAAAGAAGCAACATTTAAATGAACTTAGTTGCTCTGGACAATTAACCCAATGGACCAAGAGGGATTGTTCTTGCATAATCACTTTGCTAGTGTTTGGCTGCAACCTAAGAGTGAAGCAAACATGAGTAAGTAGGAAATATTATACTGTACATGAGTTCCAAGTATATTAATTCCATCTTTCCCAATGTTTCCTAGGTATGTTCAGAGAGCGATGGCATTTTTTTCCTAGTCAAATGAAGAAAGGTTTTTCTTAGACAAGAAATTCCATCATTTCTGAACTTTTACAACTGTGTGCTCTACCTATCATTTTCATATGCTTCCTTAACCAGCAAATGATGTGGTAAAATTGTGGGTAGTGGCAGCATGAAGAACAGAACCATTTTAATTTTTCCCATCTGGCATATTAGCATTAATAAAAGATGTTTAAAAAGAGAAGCCTTGAAAGGCTTTCACCTCTTGATTTAACAAGATAATAAGGAAAGCTTGCAATCTGCCACTAAATATAACTGATAAGAATAAGAGTGAGTATAATGTGATGATCACCAAGATTAACCTTTGAGACAATTTTTAAAACCCTGCTGATTATGATACAATCATGTTAAGACTAGCACTGAAACTGTTGTTGTTACTTTCTAGACCAAAAACAACAGGAAAAGTTCCATTTCATGGTAAAAGAGACTACATACATTAATAGAACCAAAATTAGGAAGATACCTACAGCTGCCTTATCTGTCAAACTGACCATAGTGGATTCCCACTCTATGGAGTTAGTTGCCCTAGTATTACTACCGAATCATTACATTACTGGTTTAGATTAAGGACAGGATATCACTGACTGTACTTTCCATCTTTATCTGTTTCACCTAGTTTTGTTGTTTTTATGCCACCATTCTTCTGGCTTACATCTCATTAATATTTTCCTACTTACCCTGAGTTTTTGATGGGACAAGGGGAAAGATTTTACTTACCCTGGCAGTTTCTCAATTAAAATGGGATTTAGGGATCTTATTCTTCTTAATTGAAATGGACAATTAATTGAAATGAAAAACCTGAGTGGTTTGTCCAAGGTTTCATATCTTTGTTGGTTGATCTTTTTGACCATAACTAAAGTTCAGAAGAACATTACAGCTGACCACTACATAGAGTAATAAGATTGAAGAGCTCACCAAGGAGTGTAACACAAATGTAATTTCAATTCACTTCTTTAGGTTACCCTTGACTGTGTATCAAATGAGGTATTTTAGATAGTTATCATAAAGGATAAGAAACCAGGCTGGGGATAAAATTTTGCTTACAAATATGCTTGTTTGTACCCAAACAGGTATATAATAGGGTCAGCTACTCTTAGTAACAAAAAATACCTAGAAATATAAGGACAGACCTCGTTACATAAGCAATACCCATGTTAATCCCTACCTTAAGTAAAGGCAGTTGTCTGCCTTTACTTACTTAAGTAAGTAAGTAACCCACTTACTTAACATGGGTATTAAGTTTTGTTTACTCAAGGCGAAATTTGGTAGTGAGCTACTTAAAGCTGAATAATAGAAGATGTTCCTAAGATATCCTTACTGCACATTTTAAGTACCTGCAGGGCAGGAAATTATTTATGTAAAGAACTGATAACCACATAGAGAGTGTATAAAGACTTGCTAGTTTCACTTTTGCACATATGGTATTCAATCCTCAAGGCCACCTTTGTATTACAAAGCCAAAACACACTATAGCAATCAAAATGGATATATACATGTCCTATAAACATCTCTTGTTTAATTTCTCAATTCTCTTATCTTGTTTAATTTCTCAATTGAAAGCAACTGTGTATATTTAAAACTCCAATGCAAAAAGCAGTGCAGACTTAGAGACAATAATGAGAATTCTGTGCACAGAACGAGGGCTGAATGTGGTCCATAGGAGAAATGATAAACCCATGGTAACCATGGCAGATTTTTATTTTTAGACAGCCTCAATTAATCAAAATCATTTGGCTAGAATTTTTTTTAGAGTGAAGAATTCAACTATAAAAAAAATTCTACTCAATATTAAGGGCCATAAGAATATGTAGTATACTTAAGTCACTGAAAATTAGGGAAAAAAAAAGTCTTCATTCATTCTTCGTATGGAGAAAGCATGGTATTTGGACCTTTCATAGTATCTAGTAAGAATCATAATGTCTCAAATGCTATATCCTATACTGTTTTTAGTAACACCAGCAGTAAGTATATTTCATTTTTGTTTCATTAAAAAATCTAAAAATCATTAAAGGTTAAGTTTCACAGATATACAAAATAGATAACATGTACTAACAACGAGTATTATATTTTAGATGAAAAAATTCACATGTATCACAAAATTATTTTTCCTCTCAATTTTTTATTAATAAAGACTGCTAAATTTGCTAAGTTGTACATCATTACCACTTTCATTAAAAAGAAAAATAACTGTATTTCTTTTGAAGGCACAGAATTAAAATGGAATAAGAGGCAATTGGTTAATTTTCCTAAAGCTAAAGGATATGAATAAACACTTTTCAATATTTCAAAGACTTTTTAAAAATACCAATGAATAAAAAGTTTTTTAAATATTATCCTTAAGTGTCCACCTTTTGCAAAGTAAAGAATAATTGATTGAATGTTTTCCAACCAAAAGGAGTAAAAAAGTCTCCAGTGAGCAATTATTCTCTAAGTATCTGTCGTGATGGCAAGTTTTTCTGGAAAATTTGGAATTCCCTTGATGGTGAATTTTCCAGGAGTTATACATAACTTTAAGATAATTTCTATAATGTGAATAAATCATAAAGGTAAATTCTTTAACAAAACCACTGAACATGTATGTTTATCACACTGCTTGAATGGCTTTGATTTTGTTGAGAAGAAGCTGCCCTGATAAATTCAAGGTTTCCACTTCTATTTCTCCAGCCAAAGGGTATGGATAAATCACTAACAACTCATCACTGATACTGGAAAAGTAATACAGAGCTCATTCTATGTTAATTCCACATTGGTAGTACCAACTCCATGCATGGAAAATAAAATAAAAATAAGTAAGTAAATAAATCCCTTTATATCAAACACATTTCTAAATTTTAATTAACAAAACATCAGCCATACAAAAATAGAAAGCCAACGTAAGTTATCTTGTAATAAAAAGCAATGTATATAGATTTGTGTCAGATTTTGGTTTTTAAAAACCATTCTCAAAAAAAAAAAAAAGGAACAAGGTGTTCTTGGGAGAAATGGCTGATTCTATAGCTGGGGCAAGGAAAATAAGAGATAATTCTAGAGCATCTTGTAGTACTATTGTAAAATACAAAGGACTGGAAGGTGTGTCTAAAGGACACGGGAGCCAACCAGAAAGGGACCCCAAAGGCCAAAGCTGGAACAATTTGATCAAAAAAAAAAAATGATGGAGCACAGGATTATAGCCCAAAGTATAAGATAAATACTCATAAATTTAATGATGAGAACAAGAGACAAATCCTTAAAAAAAGGATTCTAAATATATGTAAATTCTTTCCTCCAGGAGAGGAGAGTTTAATTCCCTTCCTCTTGGGTATGGCTTAGAATTAGTGATCACTTATAATGAAAAGTGTATGGAATAGGAAAACTAGAAGCCTTACATTGGAGAAACCTGGCTAATACTACATTAATAAGCAATGAAGATTAACATCATCAGTGATGTCATGTGGGTTTAATGTACCCTTTGATTTGAGAAGGGTACTTCACCTCTGTAATATTCTTTAGAAAACATAACTTCGGTGTAGTCATAATAAAAGTACATCAGGCAAATCCAGACTGTAGACATTCAATACAATACCCAGCCAATAGTCCTCAAGACTCTCAAAGTCATGACAATAAAGAAAATTTGAGAAATTATCACAGATCAAAGGAGACTGGGAAAACGTGGTAACTAGATGCAATGTGTTATTCTTAATTAGATCCTGGAATAGTAATAGAAAACTTAGTGAAATATGAGTGGCATGGAGCTTAATTAACAGATTTCATTTTGAGAAGTGTATTATGGTAATACAAAATAGTAGTAAGGAAAACCAGGTGAAGGTTATATAGGAACTCTTCCCAACTTTTCTGTAAATCTAAAATTATTCCCAAATAAAAAGTTCATTAAAAAGTAATTCTCTGGGGCGCCTGGGTGGCTCAGTGGGTTAAAGCCTCTGCCTTCGGCTCAGGTCATGATCCTGGGGTCCTGGGATCGAGCCCCATATCGGGCTTTATGCTTGGCAGGGAACCTGCTTCCTCCTCTCTCTCTGCCTGCCTCTCTGCCTACTTGTGATCTTTGTCTGTCAAATAAATAAATAAAATTTAAAAAAAAAAAAAAAAGTAATTTTCTGAGTGGGGCAGGGCATATAGAAATATCTGTACTGGGGCACCTGGGTGGCTCAGTGGGTTAAAGCCTCTGCTTTCATTCAGCTCAGGTCATGATTCCAGGGTCCTGGGATGGAGCCCCGCCTTGGGCTCTCTGCTCAGCAGGGAGCTTGCTTCCCCCTCTCTCTCTGCCTGCCTCTCCGCCTACTTGTGATCTCTCTCTGTCAAATACATAAATAAAATCTTTAAAAAAAAAAAAAAAAAAGAAATAGCTGTACTTTTAATTTTGCTGTGAACCTTAAACTGCTCTTAAAAAAAAATAGAGTCTTAGGGTGCCTGGGTGGCTCAGTTGGTTAAGCAACTGCCTTCATTCAGCTCAGGTCATGATCCTGGGGTCCTGGGTTCAAGTCCCACAACAGGTTCCCCTGCTCTGCGGGGAGCCTGCTTCTCCTTCTCCCTCTGCCTGCCACTCCCTCTGCTTGTGCTCGTGCTCTCTCTCTCTGTTAAATAAATAAATAAAATCTTTAAAAAAGGAAATAGAGTCTTAATAAAAACAAGTATTATTCACTTGTAGAAAAAGAAGTAGTTGTCATAAATAAAGAGCTCAGAAGTAAGCCCTTGCATATATGGTCAAAATGATTTTCAAAAATGGTGTCAGAACTATTCAATGGGGAAAGGACATCATTTCAACAAATAATGTTGCAAATCTGGCAATCCACAAGCAATAATGAAGATGGATCACAGACCTTACATTATATATAATAATTAATTCAAAATGGATCAAAGACCCAAACATAAAAAGTAAAACCATAAAACCATAAAGCTCTAATATAGAGGGAAAGCTGTATGCCATTGGACTTTGGCACAGATTTCTTGAATATTGCACCAAAATCCCAAGCAACAAAAGAAAAATTGATAAATTGGACTTAATTAAAATTAAAATGTGTTTTTGCATCAAAGGCCACTAAAAACAGAGTGAAAAGAAGGCCCACAGAAAATACTTGTGAATCATATATCTGATAAGGGATTGATAGCCAGAATATATAAAGAACTCTTAGAACTCAACAACAAAAACTTATAATTATTTTTAACCAACTGAGCCACCCAGGTGTCCCTATAGTCATTTTTAAAAAGAGAAAGCACTTGAACAGATATTTGTCCAAAAAAGACACATAATGGCCAATAGGCATAACAAAAGATGCTCAGTATCACTAATCATTAGGAAAACGTCAATCAAAAGCTATAATGAGATACCACTTCACAACCATTAGTATGGCAATTATCAAAAAATAATAATAGAAAATAACAAAGCATTACTGAGAATATGGATAAACAAAATACTTTCAGCCTTAACAGGGAAGGCAATTCTGAGGCCAATAAGATACCATGTGGATGACATTTCAACCTTGAAGACATTGTGCCAAGTGAAATGAACCAGATACAGTAAGACAAATACTGTATGATTCTATTCATATGAGGTCAAATATACAGAGACCGAAAATAGAATGATGGGTGCTAGGGACTAGGATAAAGGAGGAATAGGGAATTTGTGTTTAATGGGTGCAATATTTTAGTGGAGAATATGATAAAGTTTTGGAAATGGATGGCAGTGATGATTGTACAACAATATGAACATATTTAATGCCACAAAAGCATTCACTTCTGAAAATGGTTAAAGAGTAAATTTTGTTATGTATATTTTAACACAATTTTAAAAATTAAGGTAATTGTCATAATAATATGTCGTTTTTCTTTTTAACTGTTTGATGTATACATATTGTTGTAAATGCTTCCTGAGACAGAAATCAGATTGTAGAATATAACAAATGGAAATTGGAAACTAGATTATAAAACCAGTTCTGATTATAAAATTAGAAAGTGCCCAAACCAGGTAAAAATAAATCATTTAAACATGAGAGAGAATCAATGAAAAGCAATTTGAGCTTTTTGGGTAATTCACTTTAGGAGAAATCTCTAGAGATTACTTTTTTAAGATTTTATTTATTTGGGGGCGCCTGGGTGGCTCAGTGGGTTAAGCCTCTGCCTTCAGCTTAGGTCATGATCTCAGTGTCCTGGGATCGAGCCCCGCATCGGGCTCTCTGCTCGGCAGGGAGCCTGCTTCCTTCTCTCTCTCTCTGCCTGCCTCTCTGCCTACTTGTGATCTCGCTCTCTGCGTCAAATAAATAAACAAAATCTTAAAAAAAAAAAAGATTTTATTTATTTGAGAGAGAGAGAAGAGCAGAGGGAGAGGGACAAGAAGACAATGTGCTGAGGGCAGAGTGTGATGCAGCACTTGATCTCATGACCCTGAGATAATGACCTGAGCTGAAATCAAGAGTCAGATGCTAAACCAAATGAGCCACCTAGGTGCTCCTCTAGAGATTATTAATGACTAATACACAATCAACCATTTTTTAAAACAATAATGTTTCACACATTAGTTTTCTTGATACTAAAGATATCAAGATATCAATAAATATTTGTAAAAATAACAAAAATTAAAAATAGAGATAATTAAAAAGTACTCTTTTATACAAGTAAAAAAAAACTATCAAACATTTCCTCTTTGTTGAGATATATGCTTAAAGCATAGCATTTTAATAAGTGAAATAATAAAATGGCTTGATTAAAACATCTGGTAAATACCACAATAATTTTTACTTTTTATTTTCATCTAAAAATATTTTCTTGGGGCGCCTGAGTGGCTCAGTCATTAAGCATCTGCCTTTGGCTCAGGTCATGATCCTGGGGTCCTGGTATCGAGCCCCACATGGGGCTCCCTGCTCAGCCAAAAGTCTGCTTCTCCTTCTCCCACTCCCCCGCTTGTGTCTCGCTGTCTCTCTCTCTCTCTCTTTCTCTACCCCCCGCCCCGTGTCAACTAAATAAATACAATCTTTAAAAGAATGGGCTCCTGGGTGGCTCAGTGGGTTAAAGCCTCTGCCTTCGGCTCAGGTTGTGATCCCAGGGTCCTGGGATCGAGCCCTGCATCGGGCTCTCTGCTCAGTGGGGAGCCTGCTTCCTCCTCTCTCTCTCTCTGCCTACTTGTGATCTCTGTCAAGTAAATAAATGGAAAATCTTAAAAAAAAAAAAAGAAAAGAAAAGAAAAAAAAATTTCTTCCGTTGATGTATTTTTTCCCCATTACAACTTCTCTCTTCCCATTGCTATCCTTTTTAGTGTTTGTCAAGACAGTCAATTAATAAGAGAAAAAGAGATTTGGGTCCGTAGAATTTGCAATGATATGTCTTTAGAATATAGAATTTGAAAGAAAAGTTATTCACTCACTCATTCACTCCTTATTTAACACACACTTATTAAAACCCTATCATGAAGAAGTGTGTTCTTGGGACTGTGCTCTAGTCAAATATTTTCTTTCCAGTCTTATTTTGCCACACAGTGTAAGTCCTCTTTACTATTATTAGTCTTGCCTTTTTTTCCCCTCTTTTCGGACCACAGAGCTCTTTTTTCAAAGCTTTACAAAATTCTTTCTCATGTATCATTTCTTCATAATGAATCTGAATCATACATGCCAGCACCCAGTATACAGCAGGTGCTTCATAAACATTTGCTAAATGGATCTGCTGAATGAATAAAGAAATAAATCTTGATGATACATTCTCACCATCAATACATGGAACGCTAGTTGCACCACCCTGGGTTATAAAAACCTTAAACATAACCAAATAACTGCCCTCAAAATGTTTATAAATGTTAACTTCAAAGTTCAACTGAAAACAAAGTCAGATTTATACAAAAATCTGCTCTCACATGTTTTTCAAACTCATTAGATGGCTAGTTACTTCTTTTTTAAAACCAAAAAGCAATTACAATACTTGAAATATGCTGTCTGTGTTTGATTACAGTATTGATCCATGCTGAAAGCATTCAACGTTCAACAACATTGTTGAAATTTCACAGAAGTCTAGCAAAAGGAAAATAAGAAGTATGCATCTGGTTAATTCTCGGAGTCATATATTTACAATTAAAATTTGACCAAGCTTTAAGGACTTAATTCATCATGTAATTATGAAACTCACACCAAAAATGCATGGTTATAGGTACAAAACTTAACAATGACAAATTCTGTGCATCAAAGCCTACTTTTACTTAAATTTCTCTTTTTTAAAAAGGCTTACCCTTAAATCAGAGACATAATCTCTTAAAGCACACCATATGTCTCTTCTTTTGTAGCACATGTTTAGAAGCAGCCTTAATTAGAGTCAATGTATTGTTTAGATTCTTTACCGCCACTTCCCTTATCTTAAGTCCTACAGCAGTTAGCCTTCTACCTTTGTGCAGGTTGAATATCAAATTAGTGAAGAGAAGGCTCTGGAGAGTCCAGAAAACCCAAGTGGCTACAGTAGGGCATTCACTAGAATCAACACCATGTATTTACCATTCTTTTAAGGAAACAACATAAAAGATCTTATTTTGTTCATAATGTCAAACACTTATAAGGTAAAAATGTTCCTCTAATTTAGTGAACATAAGGGAACTTATTAATTGTCAAGTGAGATGCAATAAGTCATAAAATAATTCTGGACTTGTGATCTTGCTTTTTTTGGTCCACCGAGCCAAGAGTATATGGCCGCATAATTACAGAATCCCAGGAAATATCTAGAGCTGAGTGTCGTGCATGGAACTGTAAAGCTCATTTTGGTCTGAAGAACTGAATGTCTGGTCAAGTTCACTCAGGAGAATTTAGTCTCATTTGATTATTTTAAAAGCACTACAAAATACTAAATCATTTTATTTAACATCTGACTTGATACCCCCTCATTCCTTTTTTCATCCTCAAATTTCCAACTCAATGTTTTTTGGGTTGTTTTTTGAGTTTTTACCGAAATTCAAGTTAGTTAACATACAGCGTAATGCAAGTTTCAGGAGTGGAATTTAGTGATTCGTCACTGACATACAACATCAGTGAGCATCACAACAAGTGTCCTCCTTAATTCCCATCATCCATTTACCCCATCAGCCCACCTGTTTCCCCTCCAGCAACCTCAGTTTGTTCTTTATAGTTAAAAGTCTGCTTTATGGCTTGCGTCTTTTTTTGCTTTATGTTCACCTGTTTTGTTTCTTAAATTCTACATGAATGAAATCATGATATTTATCTTTCACGGAGTTATTTCACTTAGCATGATACACTCTATCTCTATCCTCATTATTGCAAATGGCAAGATTTCATTCCTTTTTATGCCCAAGTAATATTTCATTATATATACATACATACACACACACATACTACAACTTCTTTTTTTTTATTTTATTTTTTATAAACATATATTTTTATCCTCAGGGGTACGGGTCTGTGAATCGCCAGGTTTACACACTTCACAGCACTCACCATAGCACATACCCTCCCCAATGTCCATAACCCCACCCCCCCTCTCAACCCCCCTCCCTCCCTCAACCCTCAGTTTGTTTTGTGAGATTAAGAGTCACTTATGGTTTGTCTCCCTCCCAATCCCATCTTGTTTCATTTACTCTTCTCCTACCCCCCCATGTTGCATCTCCTCTCCCTCATATCAGGGAGATCATATGATAGTTGTCTTTCTCCGATTGACTTATTTCACTAAGCATGACACCCTCTAGTTCCATCAACGTCGTCGCAAATGGCAAGATTTCATTTCTTTTGATGGCTGCATAGTATTCCATTGTGTATATATACCACATCTTCTTTATCCATTCATCTGTTGATGGACATCTAGGTTCTTTCCATAGTTTGGCTATTGTAGACATTGCTGCTATAAACATTCGGGTGCACGTGCCCCTTCGGATCACTACGTTTGTATCTTTAGGGTAAATACCCAGCAGTGCAATTGCTGGGTCATAGGGTAGTTCTATTTTCAACATTTTGAGGAACCTCCATGCTGTTTTCCAGAGTGGTTGCACCAGCTTGCATTCCCACCAACAGTGTAGGAGGGTTCCCCTTTCTCCGCATCCTCACCAGCATCTGTCATTTCCTGACTTGTTAATTTTATACCACAACTTCTTTATCCATTCATCAGTTGGTGGACATTGAGCTGTACTGATCAATGTTGTTATGTATGTTACCGGCACAAAACAGACACATAGATCAATGCAACAGAATAGAAAACCCAGAAATGGACTCACAACTAGATGGTCAACTAATCTTTGACAAAACAGAAAAGAATAGCCAATGGAAAAAAGACAGTCTCTTCAACAAATGGCATTGGGAAAACCAGACAGCAACATGCAAAAGAATGAAACTGGACCACTTTCTTACACCATACACAAAAACAAATTCAAAATGGATGAAAGACCTTGATGTGAGATAAGAAACCATCAAAATCCTAGAGGAGAAGAAAAGCAGGAACATCTTTGACATTGGCCATAGAAGCTTCATAGATACCTCTCCAGAGGCCAGGGAAACAAAAGCAAAAATAAACTACTGGGACTTCATCAACATAAAAGTCAAAGCAGAGCAAAGGAATGAACCTAAATGGTATTATGCTAAATGAAATAGTCAGACAGAGAAAAATAAATACCACATGATTTCACTTATATGTGAAATCCAAAAAACAAATGAACAAACAATTAAACAACAAAAAAATGAAACAGACACCTACTAAACACACAGAACAAACTGTGGTTGCCAGAAGACAAGGAGGGTGAGGGACCAGCGAAATAGATAAAGAAGATGAACAGGTACAAACTTCCAGTTATAAAATAAGTAAGTCATGGGGATGAAAAGTACAGCATATTGAATACAGTCAATAATATTTTAATAATTTTGAACAGTGACAGAGGATAACCACACTCACCATGGTGAGCATTTCATAATGTGTACAATTGTCAAATCCCTATGTTGTACATCTGAAACTAATATAATCTTATATATCAACTAGACTTCAATTAAAAGTTTTTTTAAATAAAATAAAATGAAATGATTATCTTGCTGTAAAGGAATTTAGTTAGCCTGCCTTCTTATATGGTGGTTTTTTGTGTTTTTTTCTTTGTTTGTTTTTATCCAAAGGCTTTAATTCCAGCTATACTTGAGCTTTGGTTCAACTTGTCCCTTCTTTGACCTTTATAGACAATCCTATACATGAACTTTTCATCTAAACTGTCCAGTTATGACATCAGTTCTCCAAAAACCCATCCCTGTCAACTATCCATCCTAGGGAGACAAATTCAAAAAAAATAAAATAATCACAACATACAATATTATTTTAATTGTTTCTTCTTAGAACATAATTAGTTAGCAAGAATCATTTGGGGATAATATTTGCTCATAAAACCATCAGTAAGGATCTGCTTTTAGCAAATGACTCTCCCAGGCACTACTGGAGAAACTAAAATACATGAACTCTCCTCAAGGATAACTGAAGTATAAATCAATCATTAATAGAAGAAATAAAATTTCTGCATTACAGTAAAAGGAATGGGCTTTCACAGGTTCAGATTTATCAAAAATATTTAATTAGCCACTTTCATCCTTATTTTAATTCTTTAAACTCCAAAAATCATCCTTACTTCTTTACTTCCTCACCAGAACCTTTTCATTTCTTACCCCTTTGTCCTCATAGCCTCCTTAAAAACCTCAACCCTTCTCCACTTCTACAAAGATCTGCTTTATCATCCTTAAAATTACACACACATACACATGGCAGATTGGTGGCATTACATTTGCACTTTACAATCTGAGGTGTTTTAGCATCCTAATTCAATAACTTTACATGTTGCTAATCAAATCCCTTTCCAACTGCTAAAGTAGCTATTCAAAACCATCATCAGTCACCCCATATCAATGGCCCTTCACGCCTCCCTTCATATTGGCTGCCTCCAGCGAAGCCAAGAAATTAGAGGCTGTTAAATCTCCCTTTACTCAGTATCTCCCTTCTCTTCAGTCCCTCCTACCTCAAACACACATTTGTAAATTTATCTACACTGGTACTTCTCTCCTTCCTCTCTTCCCCCTTCTTCATCCCTCTCATTCCCTCCATCCCTTCCTTCCTTTTCCTCAGATCTAGGATTGGTTCCTTATAAATTAAAATATTGCATAGCCCCTCAGCATTGTCTCATATATTTTTGCTGTCCCCTGATCAGCTCTTACTTACACTCCTCAGGGCAGTTCTTGTAAACATTTACCCATAGCCTTACTTTTTAGCCACTATTACTCCTTTTACCTCAGTTAATACTTTCAATAACTTAGACTTCAGTGAAAAAATGACAGTCATCTGATATGAAGTTCAGAGTTTCCTCCATCTGCCGCCCCCCCTCCCCGCCATATACATACACACATACACTTACCTATTTTGGCACCTTTCTTTTACTAAAATTTTCCGGTCTCAGAGGGAAAAATTTGGTTCCTTCCTGTCTCCTACAGTAGTAACCAAGTTTCCTCCTACCTTATAAAGAATCATCTTTTTCCTGCATGCTCAAACTCTCTCTCTCTCTCTCCTCGCTTCTCTCCCCCGACCTCAAATTATTTCAGATAAGCCATGTTCTGCCCCACACCCCTGCAAAAACAAAAACAACCAAAAAAAAAAAACAAAAACAAAAACAAAAAGACCCCCACCTTGATCCTAAATCTTTTCATACTACTATTGCATTTCCCTTCTCATTTACATGACAAAATTTCAGCAACAGATTTTTGGACCTCTTTCTTGCCTTTATTCCCTCAGTCTACTATCCTTTGACTTTTGCCCTAAAGGACACCCCCGAATACAGGAAATATTAGCAATAGCTTCCTAACTGCAGAATCATCAGCTAACTCTTCTTCCTCCCAAATTCTCTCCACCTTAATATTATTGGACACTTCTTCTGAATCTTCTAAATTTCTGACTCTATTTTCCTTCTGCTTTTTTGCTACTTCTCATGTGCCTGCCTCCTAAATGCTGGAATTCTCAAGATTTGATCTTATTCTTACTCTATACACTGTCTGAGGGATAAGGTTCTGACATAGATGTTTCAGAAGTCCTTTGATACAGCTTCTTTGACTCTGTGGTTTTGATGTCATGGATATTTTTAATAATTCCTCAAAAACAATTATTAAATGTTAGTTAGCTTTTCAAAAATTATCAATTCTAATCCTCTTGCATACTAAATGGGTACAGCAAAATGACTTCATCAAAGTATTCGATGAATGAAAATGGAAACATCAAATTAATCAAGTTCAAAATGTTTTCCTCACACCCTTGGTAATCTAATCTTTCTAAATGTCTTTTCTGATAATGATTTATAATCTATCCCCAGACTTCATTTGTCTTTGACCCCTAGTGTTATATTTGTAATAGTTCATTAGACATGTCTACATAGATATCCTACTGGTTCCTTTAAATCAACAAATCCAAAACTGAATTCATTTTCTTCTCTTTCCAAGATGACTTACCCTCTCTTGGTTAACACCACCAAGATAAGCCCAGCCACCCCAATTAGACACTCGAAAGCCATCTCTGATTTCTCTCTCTTCTCTCCCACATTCAAAAACTTCTTAACTCTAGTCAGCTATGATTTCCTTAAAAATCTGTCAAATATGTCCCACCTTTCTATCCTCAGGGTAATTCAAAGCACTCATCATCTTTGGGTACAAAAAGCTTTTAACGGGTCTCTTAATATGATTTGAGCATCCTTCAATCCATATTCCATGCAACAGACTTCTTTCCAAAACCAAGCCTGATTGTGTTATTTCTCTGCTTAAAACTGTGAACAGTTTCCTAGTGGCTATAAGAATACGTTCTGCTTGTCTTTTCAGAGTTATCATTGCCACTCCCTCATATCCATCCTGAAATCTAACCATAGCAAATGAAGTACAATTCTTTTAACAAGTGCATTCTTAATGGCTCCCTGTTTTTGCAGATGCCCTTATTTCTTCCTGCCTGTGTCTATCTAATGAATGCCTAATTAGTTCAGTATTCCCACTGCACCTTAAATACACTTCCAGGAGTACATGGCTCATATACTACTGCAATCATTCTTTTAAATGTTTTCCTTTTCTTCTCCTAGAGTTCTTTAAGACATAGTATTCTATTTGTCTTTAGATATCAAGGGCATAATGGAATGTGGGCATTTGGTACCAAGAAAATTTTAGTGAAGAAATAGAGGCAATCACTATGTACGTTTGAATAGCATAAAATTTTCTGATTATATTCCTTCAAAAAAATAGCAAGTCTACAGAGAAGAGAAATGAATGTACATGTGTGACAGAATCCGAATCAAGAGCAAAGCCTGTGAGGGTGCTGGTTCTTGGCAATGCAAGAAACAAGTTCTTTCCATCATATTCTCACTTCATTACTCTATTTAGTTAGAATTAACTTCAACTTTTTTCTTAATATTTCAGCTGCAAAGTAAATTACTGGAAATTCAACTTCCTCCTCAAGACTGTCTTTTAAAAGCCCACTGACTTGTGATGAGCACTGGGTGTTGTATGTAAGCGCTGAATCACGAAATTGTACACCTGAAACTAATATCACACTGGAAAAAATAAAAAGCCCATTGACTGCTTGCAAACAGTACAGTCAGAAGGGGGGGGATGTGGGCAAAGGAACAATCTAGTTTTTTAAAAATAATCATGACAAAAGAGTTTTCAATGTGATTATTAACTTAGCCAACATGGGTAGTTCACTAATCTGGGATTTTTAAAAGTTACAAAGAATAAATCTCCCTCTAGTAAGATTTTGTAAGCATTTAATTTTTCAGTACTGCAAAATAGACTTGATCAACTGTTTTTCCCCCATAAGGTTCTACTTTAAGACCTCCATATGCTCAGTTTTAATAATCTGCTTCCACAGCCAGGAACCATTCCAAATATGAGTTATGGAAATATTGTGCTTCTTATTAAAAACAACATGAAAAGAAATATCTGAAACCCAGGTATCAATCTGTAAAACACATAGTGGCAGATCCATGTGAAAGGTCTGTATGAAGAATTACTGCTTAAAATCACTTTTACTGAGGCAGTTTAACTCGTTTCACTAGAAGTGAAAATTGCTATGACAAATATGTCACTATGGAGGTCAAATGGTAATTTGCACATGCTAAACAGCTCAGCAGGAAATTACATGTGATCCTCAAAATCACCAGCATTCCCACCAGAAATCGTTTTATAAGACACGGAGGTCACATGGATTGTGTTAGGGATAAAACTCTTTCAAACACATGTTCTACCCTCCCCCTTGGGAGGAAGGAATTGAAAGGTATGGAGAGAGGTATGATCAAGGTGTTTGAAGTTAGAGAAATGTAATTTAGCATAGTTATGGAAAAGGGAACTGGAGAAAAGTATCATATGAGACCAATAAAAGATATCTGCTTAACTTACGTGAATCTTTCGATACCATTTTATCAATTAGTATTTGTAAAATGCAATTATGCTTATGTATTTTGTTATCAAGAAAAATATTATATGAAAAAGGGAAATATTACTGAGGATTATTTAATGTTACCTCAAAAGGAGTTGTTGTAGTATTTCAGCAGATCTACTTCTTTTGCATATACCTCCTACAACAAATAAGATTTAAGTTAGTAGTCTGGTGCCCTGGGGGTCTGAATGAGTGTGCAACAGAAAGGGAGTGACATTTAGCAGTATCCTGTACTCTTATATTTACATGTTAAAGAATGGTGTTTCCCCAAATGATCGTAGGTAAACACAAGATTTTGAACACTGCAATAAAATTGCCTTAAAGTATTATATGGTTATTTTATTCCAATGGTAAAGCCCTATGAGAAAAATCTCTCAGGGCAAAGAGTCCAGGAAAGAAATAGTACTTTATTTTTTGACCCCCCGCCCCCCGCAAAAAAATGGTCTACTACTATCTCATCTTAAAAGGCTTTTACTTGTTGTATCTTTCCTCCAGTCCTGTATAAAGCTTCCTACATCTACACATATATTCATCTACTAATTTATTTTTCATTGAGCACTTACTTTGTCCCAGGGACTATGCTACAGCAGTGGCCAAGATACACTGTCCCTATTCTCAAGGAGCCTTTGATTTCATGAGAAGTACAAAGATGTTAAATACCGGGCGCCTGGGTGCTCAGTGGGTTGGGCCACTGCCTTCGGATCCTGGGATCCCAGGGTCCTGGGATCGAGTCCCGCATCGGGCTCTCTGCTCGGCGGGGAGCCTGCTTCCCTCTCTCTCTCTCTCTGCCTGCCTCTGTCTACTGTGATCTCTCTCTGTCAAATAAATAAATAAAATCTTAAAAAAAAAAAAAAAAGATGTTAAATACCAAAAGAGGGGAACTATAAGTTACTATGGGAGCATAACACATAACTGTCTAGTCCAATTTGAATGTGATCAAGAAGAAATCCTGGTGAAAGAGATACCTAGGCTCAGATATAAAGAGCACGTAGGTAGAAGTGGGGACAGCAAAATACCCCAGGCCAAGAAAATGCAGTATAAAATGGCCTAAAAGTAATATGAAACCCAGTTCAATCGTGAAAAGTAAATATGTTTAATACAACTAAAGCACAGAACTCATGGAAAAACCTCTAATTAAGTTGGATTGAATGAGATCATGTAGGACCCTCATGAGCCATAGTCTCTTACCTTGTATAATAGGAAGGCTCTGGAAGTTTTCCAGCAGGAGTTGGGAATCAGCTTTGTATTGAAAAATTTCACTCTGAGGCACTTGGATGGCTCAGTCAGTTAAGTGTCTCTTATTTCAATTTAGGTCATGATCTCAGGGTCTTGGATCGAGCCCCTCATTGGGCTCCAGGCTGGGCATGGGGTCTACTTAAGATTCTCTCTCTCTCCCTCTCCCTTCACCTGCCTCTCAAATAAATAAATAAATAAATAAATAAATAAATACATTCCTCACTGTAGTATAGGTAAGGGATGATCAAGTCTGGAGGCTGCGAGGCTATTAGGAGATTGTTTTAATAATCCAGGTGAGACATAACTGTGGTATGGATGAGAACATGGCAGTGGACCAACATGTGCATGAGAACCAATGCACAGAAGGAAACTGGTTACAAAGGACTGGACTTAACAGAGGGATATAGATCAGAGATGTTGGTTTGAGATCCATAAAGAACATGGATGCTACAGAAACTATAGCATAAATGAGCATATCTAATGAGAAAAGTAAAGGACCAATAATGGAGACCAAAAGAAACCCAAATTTAATGGGTAAGTAAAAGGTCCCACAAAAGAGATAAAAATGAAATAATGGAATAGCAAGAAGAATATGAGGTTTCTAAAGCCAAGCAAAAGGAATGGCTCAAAGGAGTTTATGTTCTATAGTACATAATATTCCTAAAAACTCAAGTCAAGTATACATTAAGAACTATCTCTTGGATTTAATAATGAAGACACAGATGGTGAACTTGGCAAGGAAAATTCAGCAGAGACCTAAAACCAGAAGTGAAGTTCTTTAGGTTCAGGTATAAGCAGAGGTAAGATATAAAGGCAGGTGAGTGTACGGCTCATTCTAACCAGGAAACATGGAAGAGATATATGTCAACTGGAAGGGCTCTGAGAGAGAGAAGGTTTGTACAGAGGTTTTTTTGTTTTGTTTTTTTAATATGAGAAATATTTGAACTGTGAAAACTTATCAATAAGGAGAGACCAGGGGCACCTGGGTGGCTCAGTGGATAAAGGCCTCTGCCTTCAGCTCAGGTCATGATCCCAGGGTCCTGGGTTCGAGCCCCGCATCGGGCTCTCTGCTCAGCAGGGAGCCTGCTTCCTCCTCCCTCTCTCTCTGCCTGACTCTCTGCCTACTTGTGATCTCTATCTGTCAAATTAAATAAACAAAATCTTTAAAAAAAAAAATAAGGAGAGACCTAAGTAAAAAGAAATATGGCTACCTAAGAAGAGGATAAAAATGCTTCAGCCCATGAGCAATGGCATTAATCAGAACAGAAGGAACCTCTGTCATGGTTGAAAGTTGGTGGATAGTTGACAGAGTTTCTTTATGATGCTTCACATTTTTTCTTTGAAGTTAGAGACAAGATTATCTGCTGAGAGTGAGAGAAGAGAAGGGAAGATCAGAGGTTCAAGGAACACGAAGAAGTGTTGAAAGCACCACTGTGAATGCAATAGAGGGAGCCAACTAATGAAGTGTCACTGGCCCTGTTGAGGGACATTGATTTCGGAGATCATGAATATATAGTGGCATCTACAAGTTTAATTTTCACAAGCTGCAGAACTGCAATGATCTAGGATTGGCCCAATTACATTTATCCAGCATTGCAAATCTTCAGAAATGTTATGATAGAAGGACAAGGGGGCAAGGGGTTAAGGATACTCACAGTACATCTAAGTCAGGCTGGGAAAGATGTGAAGACAAAAGTGGACTTGTCCAGAGGGATCAGAAGTTCTCACATTTCTCAGGAACTGTGTGGTAGAAAAATGTAAATGGAAGAAAAGTGGACATAAAATTCAAACATTACAGAGTGAGATGGTTGAATTTGATGCCCTAGAAGAGGTCTGAGGTTACAAGATCTGATGTGCAGTAATGGAATAGGATAGCTGACATGGCTTATAGATAAACATCATACTGGCACTGAAGACAAGAAATTGAAAGCCTAGGTTGTTAGAAGGTAAGTCATCCAAGTGGATACTGAATTCTCCTGGAAAGACATCAGGATTTGAGACTCAAAGGAGTCACTGTTGAAATCTTCACTGAAAGGGGGGCAAAATCCTGAAAGATGTTTTGAATAATTCCATAGTTTTACAGATAAAGACCTGAAATACCACCTGAATAACATAGTACGTTCTTTAAGATGCTTACTTTCTACTTAATGATGATAATGTTGAAGAATGCTATGTATGAGGAGCACAAGCTTAATCCAAATCATGACATTCACAATTTCTACTGGTCATCCTCGAGAGGGTGGCTCTCTACACACTTCATCCCAATAAGCAATTTGTCAGGGAATGATCAGCAAACAGAGAAGTGAATCTTATACCTACTGAAACTATACCATTGTTGATAGAAACACTTAGATAATATGGTTAAACTGTCTTTTACCCATTTAAACAGAGAAAGAGTCAATTGACTTAGCCTCTAATGTCTTGAGGCTATCACTTGTTTATCAGTTACTGAATTCCATATAAACTTGTATTTTCTTGAGGCACCGTTTCCCAAACATTGCTAAAGATGGCCTGTATTATCTGTTAAGTATAGACTCTTGGGTCCTAGCCCAAACATACTGAATCAGAATCTCCAAGAGGAGAACTAGAGCTCTTAATATGCCTCCCCCATAATTATTATTACCAGGGATGTTTGAGAAACAGTAAATAGCCTTAGGGGTCAGCTTTTACAGATTCCACATTAAATAGATCCAGTTACAATGTCTTTCTAATTAGGAGCTTTTCTGCCATGTTCCTTGTTGCCAACTATCACTTCTTTTTGCTACTGATCTTCCTGTCCCAAGCAGTCTTTCTCTTCCAATCCCAATTTATATTAATTACTGTAACAGAGAAAGTGAGATAATCAAGTTTATTGGAATTCCATGTGCAACATGAATATGCAGGCTTTGGGTGACGATCAAGGACCATACCCACTAGTAAACTACACACATTTTTAATATAAAGATTTTGGAGTATCTATTCAGGTTTTACTCATTTCTAGATTTTCTTGTCAATTGTCCAGATAATTATATGATAACTTATCCTAATATAAACAGAAGTTTAGAGCTGGACAATGCAGCCAGGTTTGGCTTGGTTTGGTTTCAGGATTTTACCAAATGTGGAATTTCACAATTAGACTAATTCTTTTCTATTTGGGTATCAGTCTTCTGGGTATCTTAATCTGGATGACCTGGTGAAAACAGAAGAAAAAGGAATATAGAGCACTAGGAAAGGACCCATTTCACTGGCTGTAAAAACTGAGACTTCAGGTTCTTTGGAGAAAGACATACATTCAACAGTTGGAGAATAAGTGAGCATTTCCTGGTGGTGTAAAACTACTGTAAATTTGTAGTGACCCCGGAGAAAAGTGAAGCTGCCCTTACTTGTTTTAAGTCTTGGTTTTGCCTGGTCTGAAAACTGTGGACTCCATGTTTTCAGCCACACTCTATGTTCCCTTAAAGACTTGTTTAAAGATTGCTTGTCAGCCCTTTTGCTTGAAAAGAGAGACTGAAGAGTCTTCTTGAACTGTAATTAAAGTCTCAAAGTAGTTGGCTTTCTCAAAATGCTGAGCCTCACCCTCCTCCAAGTTGTTTGTGTTAGCTTAACAGGGCCACTGCAACCTGTCCCCCTCTTCCTTGCTGTGCTATTGAAACACAGCAAGAAGACCCTTTGAGCCAACCATCTGCTCTTCAATTAAACTAGCAAGCATTTTCTTTTCAATAATTTATTGTGGGCGTCTTTTTATTTCCAAGTAACTGTTGGTAAAAATTCATGAATTAATTGGGAAAATGAACTGAACAAAGGCAAAATTTCACTTGCAAGAAGGAAAACTTAGGGAAGCAAGGTATGACAAGACCACATAGCATTCTTTACCATGACAGTTGGCCCCATATTTTCCTAAACCTTATAATTTAGCCACTTTCCAATGAGAGTCTAAGAACAATTGCAACAGTTGTGGCTATAAGCAAGCATGATGCAAGATTTACTAATAAATTGGACTGCTTTATAATTACCCGTGAAATAACAACACTTGACCCTGATTTATTTTGTGGGCTGCCTTTTTCTCTCCAAGCATGTTGAAGTTAATTTTTTTTTTCCCTAAAACCAGATGTTTTAACATTTCAAAGAAGATGGATGGAATGCAAACTCAAGACCAAAACTGTTTTAGGTTTGCATTTGTTACTATTGTTATTAAAGAAAGGGCCAGGGCTCTATGCAAACTGGAAACAAGCCAAAATTCTAATTTAGATGACAGTGGCCATCTTGAAATTTTCTAAACATACAAACAGCTTTGTTTCCATTTTCTGCAAGCACAGAAGCAAGCAATATGAAAACTAAATCAGACAATAAAAGAATCATTCTTCTTTGACGTTCAGTGTGATATAACAGTCCATTTTCTTCATTTAAGCCTATTAAGTGTCCTATTGCTTAGAATATGAAATTAAAGATGTTAAGGTTTACTTAACAGTAAAACCAACTAATCAACAATAATTTTTAGAAATATTTTGACAGACAATTTTGTCTCTGGTCTGTGATTGGCTCCTTTGACAAAATTAAGAATTTACAATAATCTGGGACCTGGGAGTAGAGAAGTTTCCAAGACCCTTCTCCAAAGTGAGAAAGACAGAGGGCTCCTGGTCTGTTCTCTTGATTGTATCCAGCTGGTTTCAGAAAAGCCGCCACTCAGTCCACTCTAGGGCCAGAGCTCCTAGGTAGTGGTTCCAAATGGATAAGAACACCAAGAGGGAGGTAAGAGATAAGATAGAAATGCATGGACCATGCTGATAACTGCAGTGACAATAATAAGGAAGGCTGACAGAGTGACACGTAGAAATGCAAGTCCATTCTAAGCCAGAGCAGAATGAGCCCTTTCCTAAATAACGATTACTTAGGTAATCTCTCTTCACTAGATTAGATCATT
Organism: Enhydra lutris kenyoni; assembly: GCF_002288905.1. Lineage (NCBI taxonomy): Eukaryota > Metazoa > Chordata > Mammalia > Carnivora > Mustelidae > Enhydra > Enhydra lutris. The sequence goes on along the minus strand of NW_019154103.1, from coordinate 13,961,130 downwards.
GCATTAGTGCTTCATTTCACTTTATTTATTTTAAATAGATACCTTTTGCTAACTAACCAAGGTAAGTACTTAGGAGAAGTGGATTGACAGGACTTTTCTGATAGCATGTGCACAGCATCAGGTTATAATCACTGGTTTCTAGCTGGCAGAGAGCCCTTCAAGGCATGGAGGATTTAGTGCAATATCGCTGCCTGAAGAAATGAAGGCAAGTCTCCTAAAACAATGCCATACTTTCCTGTTGCTATAGAATCATTGTTTGCCAAATCACCTTGAGAGAAAATGGCCTTCAGAGGGGGTTGGTGATGATTATTTTATACAAAATGGAACGCTGAAGTAGAAAAGATTTGGTTATGGTATGCCACCTTTCTTAGGTAAGGCATGTCATTGGGCATCATAAATCAGTAATATATTGCTCTTGTATGTCCTGGGGAGACAAATACAATGGCTGGTGTACACACCCAGCAACAACTAATGTAGTCTTTAACTGCAAGGAAGCAGACTGTTGACTAGAAAGTGAGGTTTGTTTTGTTAAATCTACTGGTGTCCGGAACAGAAGGTGACAGAGTGGGAGTCCTTCCTTCAGTTGTTCAGCAAATATCTGGGCGCCAACAATATGCCAGACATATTACCATAGTAAGGAGAAACAGTTCCTAGCCTCATGAAATCACAGGATATTGGTAAGTGCCACAAAAGAGAGCCATAGGGTGCTAAGAAGAGAGTACGATGGGGGACTTAGTTAGAGAGGCAGGAGGATGCTGGGAAGAGGGGGCGGCACAGGAGGCCTTCCAAGTAGAGGACACAGCCTGCACACCAGTCCTACAGTTGGAGACAGCTCAGGCAGGAGGAAGAACAGAAAAGAAGACTGAGTGGGTGGAGGGTAAAGGGCAGGGAGGGTACACTGGGAAAGGAGTGAAGAGAGCTGGGAAGGGGCCAGATCCTCTCAGCCTTGTGAGTTCTGTGAAGGAAGAAACCCCCAAGAGCAACAGGAAGCCACTGACATGTTTTAACTGTAATCAGAAAATCCCAGGAAATATGACAGTGTTGCTGCCCTTGTCTACAATTCATACCCACCACCCCCCTGTCTTTTATAGGGAATCATGGCATCATATACATTTTTCAGATACTCTTTTCTCTTGTTCAAGTTATAGTCTCGATTAAATAAATTCAACAGAGGACCTACATGGCCTAAAGCAGAGTTCATTTTGCCTTCTGTTCAGCACATTAAGAAAGTATCTAAACAAGATTCTTTTAAATGCCAAATACAGTGAATTTTTAAATATCTTTATGACAATAATCAAAGAAAACAACAGGGGCATTTTGTGGGGGTCCCTGCATGATCATTCTATAATTTCTTAAGCCATTTCTAAATTATGGACAGAGGCTAATGCTTTCCTCTCATATGCTGATGGTAAAAGCAAATATTTACAAGGTAGCCTGTCCAAGAAAGAAATAGAATCCACATATAATCTGTTTTTATTGTACTGTCTGCTGCTCAATTTTATAAACAGCTGCTGGCCAAATGTAACTCGAACCCAAACCCAAAATGTTGTGCCTTTTTGTTGAAGGGAACAGAATATTTTACTTAAATATGTCAAAGAAACTGTTGAGAGTCATTAAGGGCTTTGGGTTGGGTGGTTTGTTTTTTTGGCAATTTGGAATCTCATTTTGAAACAGTCTACAAAACCATGTAGCAAAATAAGAATTATATTGTTATAAAAGCCCCTTACAAGCCTAACTCAGAGATATTAGAGTATACACTTCCAATCACGAGTAGGTGGCAAAACATGAATACTACTGAGAAATAATGAGATGTGTGTACATATGAACCTCCTGTGTATCTTTCTGAAAACATAGCCCCAAGAGAAAATGACATAAAACAACTTGCAATTAAACTTTGATGCCAGATGAGAAACAAATGTTTCAGAAACTGTAATTTTTAATATAATAATTTTTCCTTTGCATGTGCAGACCAGCAGCTCCTTATAACACACCAGCTCTTAGCCAACATGTATTTCTAAAGTAACTAATAGAGGCTGAAATTTTAATTGCATTTTCCCCTTAATTTGTATATTTACTTTGTAAGATTTTTTTTGAGAAATGAATTATTTCAGCTTCACTTCAGAGGTCATGGGACATATACACCATTATGAAAACAAATGCTTTATACACATTTCATAATTTAAAAAAATAGCAGATTTCTCCATCTATTTTATGCAAATAGCTGATAAATTTCTCCAACATTAAGGACTGGTTTCTTTTGGATTTTTATACAAGACAGCAGTTGTTCCCAAAAGTTTCAACTACTGGAACTTCATTTTAGTGGCAAAAATTTTCAAGCAGCTCTGCCCACAAGATAAGAGACTTTTATATTACATTACCTACTGATTAAAAAGAAAGTTCAATATAAGAAAACTATAATTAATCCAGTGACAGTTTAATAAAACGTATGTTTGTAACCACAAAAGTTTATGGATACATTTGAAAAATAGCACTATAACCACAATCAAGATATACTAGTTATTTGTTCTAAAGATAATGATTGGCTCATATGTGAGCCCCTGCAGTCTCTATCATAATTTTCTGAAAAACCCCAATGCTGGATAAATCTAATCATATATGTATGTATTCTATAATAATATTATCAATATGTGTATTTGTATATATATAAATGAATAACAATATAGTGATCTATAAACTCCATTAAAATAACTCAAAAGGTTTAAAGCTCCTGAGTCCTTTTAAAATGACATTTCACATAGAAAATCTTGGAGTAAAAGAGATGAGAAGCTGGAAAGTTTCTGCAATACATCACTTGACAGGAAGTTAAGTTATCAGAATGAAGTCTTATGGGTAACAATCGCATAACCATACATGGTGTATGTCCTAGTTACCATATAGATACGAAAGGTCCATTAAGGTTCCTTATCAGCTGTATATTGGTGTAATTTAGAGAGTTTGATAACATGAACCTGAACTGCAAAAGTCTCCAAACAATGCCCTGTTATCAGACATCTAACTTTTGAGTTTAAACAGTTACAATAAGTAGACTTTCTCCTGTCCCTACCAGAGGACATTGTCTTCCTGAGCTATTTAGCTGAAGCCTTTCATTTCATTCTATTTTTTTTTTTTTTAAGCAAAACACCCAAAAGATGTATCAGGCTCCTAGAATTAAAACAATACAGGTACCTAGGCGGCTCAGTTGGTTAAGTGACTGCCTTCAGCTCAGGTCATGATCCTGGAGTCCTGGGATCAAGTCCCACATCGGACTCCCAGCTCCATGGGAGTCTGTTTCTCTCTCTGACCTTTTTCCCTTTCATGCTCTCTCTCACTCTCTCTCTCAAATAAATAAAATCTTAAAAAAAAAAAAAAAAGATTAAAACAATACAGTGCAGGGGCCCCTGGATGGCTCAGTCAGTTAAACAGGCCAGCTCTCAATTTCAGCTCTAGTCAGGATTTCAGAGTCCTGGGATCAAGCCCCGTGTGGGGCTCCATGCTCAGCAGTAGTCAGCTTGAGGATTCTCTTCCTCTGCCCCTCCCCCGACTCTTGTGGGTGCTTCTCTCTCACTCTCTCTCTCTCGCTCGCTCTCTCTGAAATAAATAAATCTTAAAAAAAAAAAAAAAAAACATACAAACAAAACAGGGGCGCCTGGGTGGCTCAGTTGGTTAAACAGCTGTCTTCAGCTAAGGTCATTATCTCAGAGTCCTGGGATTGAACCCCATATCGGGCTCCCTATTCAGTAGGGAGTCTGCTGCTCCCTCTCCCTCAGCTGCTCTCTCGCTCACACTCTCTCTCAAATAAATGAACAAAATTTAAAAATAAAAATAAAAAATACAGTGCAATATTATTAGTCAACAACTAAACACAATCTACATATAGCTTGTTTCAATACACAGCAATTATGTAATATAATGAGCAGAGTCTCTACAGTAATCTCCCAGGTTTTCAACTTAATCACTTACATCACTTACCCCTTTTACAATGATTTTCACAAATGGTCACGTTTTCATGTGTTTATTTTCCACCATCAAGATGCCTTAAGACCATGCTGAATAAAATATTGCATGATTTTCCAACTTCTTTCCTACTAGAGCTGAAAACAAACCATCTGGTTGCTTACTAGATGGATAGGGACCAGGGTTAGCTTCTGAGAAGCTGTGCTCCACACCAAATCAGGAGAGGGGAGATGGCCAAAAGCCATATGGGAAAGGTAAGTTTTAAAAAATAATTTTAAAAGGCCAGAAAAGGAGTTCAAAGGTTTTTTAAACAATGACATTAGAGACCAGAAGTAAGGCACTTAGAAAGTTCAGTTTGATCAGAAACTAAATACTGGACTTGGAGGCCACAGAATGAGTTGGGGAAAGTAAAGTTACCTAGAATGTAATTTATATTAGAATCTATTCTCACGAACCAGCAGGACTTTTGCCTAGATGGGCTTCCCAGGCTTAAAGAGCCAGGAGCAGATGACTAAACTTACAGGCTAATTTTGCCTCTAATGCAATGGTTGTTACTAGCTTGAACTCAAATCACTAATTCTACTTACATATTCTAATCTTGGAAAATCCATCCAGTCAACCTCTCTCCTGCTATTAAACTCATTATCAATTTATGTAAATATTAACTTCTTTTTTCTAGACTGTACCACCCTAGCTGGAATCTAAAGGAGACTCACTGTTTCTACAAAGAAACTAGACTCTCCTCCACAGCTCTTTGGACTTCTGCCCATATTGGAATACTTAATGTGAAATTTGTGTTCTTTCGCCTCAGTGAAGAGCAAGAAAATTGTCACAACATCATCTCCACTGCCCCCTCTCCTGTTGTCATCATATCACCCAAAAGTGGACCTCTTATAAAGGTGTCCTTACGGTTCAAGAAAGAGGAGCAGAGGGGCGCCTGGGTGGCTCAGTGGGTTAAAGACTCTGCCTTCAGCTCAGGTCATGATCCCAGGGTCCTGGGATCGAGTCCCACATGGGGCTCTCTGCTCCGCAGGGAGCTTGCTTCCCCCTCTTTCTTTCTGCCTGCCTCTCTGCCTACTTGTGATCTCTGTCTGTCAAATAAATAAATAAAATATTTAAAAAAAAAAAAAAAAAAAAAAACAAAGAGGAGCAGAGACCCTCCTTGTGGTCTACCTTATGGCCCCAAAGGCAGGACTCAGTGCAAAATCCCCAATAACTACACCTCTTTCATTGCTGCCGCTCCTCCCTAGGATGGCTTTCAAAAGCAACCCTTGACAAAGACAGCACCAGTGAGTGGGCCTTCAGGAAACACTATCAACTTCTCATGTCTATTCCCAAAGATCTATCTGACTCTGGTTCTATAGCATCCTTGAGTCCTTCTTTAACTGACTGGATAATGGACAACTTTATATTGCTCTATACAACCACTACAAGCAACATTTACCAAACTCTGTTCCTTGGGGCTCGCTCGCTCTCCCTCTCTCTCATTCACTCTAGCTCTAGCTCTCTCTCTCTCTTTCACACACACACACACACACATATGGCTAACAGCATTGCTGCTTCTGTATTTAATTTTATACATGAATTTACTATATGAGATTACTGAAAAGAATGTATAAAGAACTATATCTGTCATACTAATTCTCTGGTTTTAAGAAATACATACCAGGACATCCAGAAGTTAAAAAGAAGGACTTTTAATATCATCAATGCAGTCTACCCCTTAACCCTGAGGTTGATGTGTGTTGCTGATTTGATGATTACTGATATACATTAGCATTTTACAGTTGAAAAATATTGTACAGTTTTATTAAATATTTGTTGTATATTAAAAATTTACACATCATGATCCCATATAATTGAATAGGAGAGTATTAAATGAATGATCCATATAATTGAAAGAATATTAAAAAAATAAGTAATACAGGATTCAAATTGTGTCTTAAAAACACAAATAAACAAGTGAAAAATCAGAATATTTCAAAATAAAGATCATGAAATCTCAATTTTTTCTTTCTTTGGACAAATAATTAGTGATTCCTGGAAGACTTAATCTAAAATTACCAAAATATCACAAAATATGCAATTCCAATTCTTTCCCTTTTGCTATACAGTATGTATATAAAAGAAGATTTTCATATGATGTAGCAACAGCAAATGAATATGCTACAAAGGATTATCTAATGTATTAACATAAAATGTAAATTTTTGTATTTTACTTAAGCTTCAAATGGTTGGGTTTCTTATTACTAATAAAATAAAATAAATTATCTGAATTTTGTGGTACTACAAAGTTAAAACATACATATGAATAAGTTTTGGTCATTTTCTGAAGCTTCTAAATCAGATATGAAACCATTTTTAAGGTCCTCTTTCATCAAGGTATGTAATATATCTTAGGACATCCTACTGGAGTTCTAGTAATATATTATAACTTAAACTGTTCAGCATTCCTGCCCCAAAAGGTTGCTCAGAGTCATGGCCCCAACAAATGCACTTAATCCTCTACAGGGTAACAGTTCTGCCAACAAGCTGAACTTGGCCAAATCCTTTCTTGCCACATTAGGGAAGCAAGCACTCTTTTCCCCTTCCCCAAGTCAAGGGTCAAGTCCTGTCTTCCCTTGACTATGGGTAAAATCTCACAGTCTATGTTGACGTTCTGCTAGAGTATGTCTGAGTGGAGCCTATTATGCTTCAAGACATAGTCTGAAATCCAGAATTTCAGATATTTGCGAAAAGCCTTCTCATATTTCACTTCATCTCTGGAAATAAAAATCCTAGGGACACACTCAGAGTGTTAGAGTTCCCCTAATGAAGATCTCTAAATGCATTCCTTCTGTAGGTGTTTCTTAGAACAACATTTCTTTGGATATATCTTCTTTTATTGCTTAAAATAAAATATTTTCTTTGCAAAGAATGGTCTTATTCCAGCTTTTTCAGCTTTCTTTTTTATTTTCCCTTTTAGTACTTAATGACTTAATGTCACTGTAGTGGGGAAATGTGTGTGTGCAGGTGTGTGTGCATGTTCTAATTCCTTTCTATAAAGTTGACTTTATAACTTTGGTTGGAGCGTCTTGCTTTCCTGTAAAACTCTATCAGTAAATTAATTGCCATGCTGCCTGTGGCACTTGTTCTGGCCTTCTTTTCTTTCTTCTCCTTCCCCCTTTCCTAGGCCTACATGATTATGATTCTATCTTCTCTTCCCTGAACTGATCATGGTTAGAGATTTAGATCCAGAACGTATACAAAAGAATTTTCCATCAATAGGCTTCACATGCACATTTCTCCTTTATCTAAAACATTATTCCCTTTAGTCTCTATACTATACAAGGTATTACCTAGAGAAGGATTTTCCTCAATTTATCCAAAGCTTTGTTCAGTTATCAGACCACTGTCCACACTTCACAAAATGAATAGCAAATGGCCCCCATTCATTTTGAACTGATAACTTGAACTAAAAGTCATTGACTTCGATGCTAAATGGCATGGAAAATTCCCACACTCCACCACCAAACCCTGACCTGAGAGATTTGTTCTAATGTTCACAGGAAGCCATAAATTGTAAAATACATTCTTCTCTGTTGACTCATAATTTGTAATGGAATAATATACGGTTTACACAGCCCTATTCTCCCCAAAGCATCTTAAGGACACATTAGGCATCTAAATCCTTAACAAGGAAAATGCATTTTCCCCTGACACAAAAGGCAGAGTGCCAATAGGTATTAGTAGTTATAAGTAGGTCATTATTGGTAGGTATAGGTATTTACATTACCCAGAGAATGAGAGACTGGGAAAATAGAAAGACAGTTGATTTGGAGATTGGAGAATTTGATAAACTACAGTGTAATTGTAATAATTCACCTGCATTTTTTTGACAACTGTCTTTCAAATGTATATCAGAGTAAATTTCCCCAAGAAAACATGCTACATCAGAATATCTTTGAGATGTAATCCTGGCTGGAGAAAACAAGAGAGTATACATTTCTGAAGAAAGTTTGCTACTTATACACACAAGAAACTAGTCACCATTACCCATCCAATTCCCTTGATAAAAATCTTGGGACCTTCTTCTAGCTGTGCTCTCAACCTTAACCTGTAAGTGATGGTTAACTATCTTTGTGTCTATCACCATAATTTCACACTTAAATTTTCATTTCTTTCCAATTCCTCTCCATTTGGTCTGGCAAATACCCTCAAGATCTTTCTTAACTTCCTAACAGAATTCCCTGTTACCAGTCTCCATCCACCTTCTACATGGCAACAGGAGTGATTCTCCTGAAACAAAATTCTGATCATGTCACCCAAAAGTGAAAATTCTCTGATGGGGACGCCTAGATGGCTCAGTTGGTTAAGCATCTGCCTTTGGCTCAGATCATGATCCCAGGGTCCCGGGATGGAGTCTTACACTGGACTCCTTGCTCAGCAGGAGTCTGCTTCTTCCTCTCCCTCTGCCTGATGCTCCTCCCTGCTTGTGTGCTCACTCACTTGCTCCCTCTCTCTGACAAACAAACAAAATCTTTTATAAATAAATAAATAAATAAAATTCTCTGATGGCTTCTAATTTCCTTTAAAGCCCACTGAATCTCCTCAGAAATGAAGAATATCACCCTTAGCAATCCAGCCTTTTTATATCTTTTCAGACTCATACCTAGCCAGACTCCTCTTCTATCACACTTCCCCTCACCCTTTCCCTTCCCCTTCTGGAGATGTACAATGCACTCTTCTACTTTAACCATTGTCTGAAACTTACCTACCTCTCTCAAACTGTTTTATTTGTTCCATTATTTCTTTGTTCATTTGCCTACTATATTTATTGAATTGCATATAAGTTTATTCCCTCTCAAGAAGAAGAGTCTTTTAAAGTCATAACCTCTGTCTAAATGATCTTTTGATTATATTGCTTATGAGTCTCTTGGTATATAGTACATGTTCAATAAAAATTTTATGGAATTATTGTGGTTTTGTACATAAGAAAATTACTCTTAGAAATTCTCACCCTCTAGTTTCCAAAATCTATAAAGAACTTATCAAACTCAACACCAAAAAAACCGCAAATAATCCCTTTAAGAAATGGACAGAAGACATGAATACTTTTCCAAAGAAGACATCTAGATGGTTAACAGACACATGAAAAAAATGCTCAATATCACTCATTATCAGGGAAATACAAATCAAAACCACAAGGAGATACCACCTCATGCCTATCAGAATGACTAAAATTAACAAAAGATGTTGGCGAAGATGCAAAGAAAAGGGAACCATTTTGCTCTGTTGGTAGGAATGCAAACTGCTGCAGTCACTCTGGAAAAAAGTATGGAGGTTCCTCAAAAAGTTAAAAATAGAACTACCCTATAACTCAGCAATTGCACTCTTAGGTATTTATCTAAAGGATCCAAAAATGTTGATTCAAGTGCTAATTCACAAGCACCCCAACATTTATAGCAGCACTATCAATAATAGCCAAATTATGGAAAGAGCCCAAATGTCCATTGACTGATGAATGGATAAAGAAGAGGTGGTGTGTACTTGTGTGTGTGTGTGTGTGTGTGTGTGTGGACATATATATATATAATGTAATATTACTTGGCAATCAAAATAATGAAATCTTGCCATTTGCAACAACATGGATGAAACCAGAGGGTATTATGCTAAGCAAAATAAGTCAGAGAAATACAAGTATCATATAATTTCATTCATATGTGAAATCTGAGAAAGAAAACAGATGAACAGAGGGGAAGGGAAGGAAAAATAAAATAAGAACAGAGAGAGGAAAAAAAAAAAAAAACAGAGAGAGAGGCAAACCATAAAAGGCTCTTAACTATAGAGAACAAACAAAGGTTTGTTGGAGTGGAGGTGGGTGGGGGGATGGGTTAAATGGTTGATGGACATTAAGGAGTTCACTTGATGGGATGAATACTGTTTGTTATACATAAGTGATGAATCAATAAATTCTACTCCTGAAAACCATACTACACTATATATTAACTAACTTGAATTAAAAAAAAAAAAAAAAATTCCCACCCTCTTCATCTCTCTTACCTCAGTAGTCGCCCACCTTTCCTAGAAGATGATCCTTGGAAGTATAGTCCCACCACCACCACACTCTAACTTCCACCATTGCTGAGTTGACTATTATCCTCAAGGTCCCGAAATATTCCCTCAGTTACCTTATTTTGCTCTGAGATTCCATTCTCTATAAAGATACAAACTGCACATAAATCAAGTATTTTGCCACCTCACATTGAAATTTAAAAGGTCCATCTAGGGGCACCTGGGTGGCTCAGTGGGTTAAAGCCTCTGCCTTCAGCCCAGGTCATGATCTCAGGGTCCTGGGATCGAGCCCCACATCAGGCTCTCTGCTCAGCAGGGAGCCTGCTTCCCCCTCTCTCTCTGCCTGCCTCTCTGCCTACTTGTGATCTCTGTCAAATAAAAAAATAAAATCTTTTAAAAAATAATAAATAAATAAATAAATAAATAGTCGGTCCATCTAAATAAAGAAGAAATAGATGGGGCGCCTGGGTGGCTCAGTGGGTTAAAACTTCTGCCTTCGGCTCAGGTCATGAACTCAGGGTCCTGGGATCAAGCCCTGCATCCGGCTTTCTGCTCAGCGGGGAGCCTATTTCCCTTTCTCTCTCTCTCTCTCTGCCTGCCTCTCTGCCTACTTGTAATCTCTGTAAAATAAGTAAAATCTTTGAAAGAAAGAAAGAAAGAGGAAATAGAACCTTTTTCTCCCCATTAGTATTGATCTATAAGCTAAGGAATGGTCATTTGTAGATAAGCACCTATCCACAAAGAACACCCATTATAGAATCACCCAAGGGTAAAGGAAATGTCAAGATGCTTTTAAAAAGAGCTATTTGGCAAGCTTTTAATTACAATAAGCCAATTAAATAAAACAATAACCATTAGAATACACTCATGCAGTAATCAAGTCTTGGGTTGATTTTGTTTTGATGACTTATACAGTTGGAGAAGCAGCTAAAGTGGCTTTGACTTTGACAATTTTACTTATTTCAAGTATCACAAGTCATAATCAATTAATCAAAAGCCTAAGAGTTTTAGATTTTTTGAATTTTCTCTTCATATTCCGGTCAGCTTGTCTATAAAGAGACCATTTTCACTCATAGCCTCTAATACTTACATAGATGATTAAAATACCATGCAATTCATTCCATTTGAGGTATTAAGTCCATTGTGCATTTTTTAACAGCAGCACCACATTGAGTTCAGTTGTCTTTTTTAAAAGATCTTATATATTTATTTGTCAGAGAGAGAGTGAGAGAGCACGTGCACAAGCAGGGGGGAGCAGCAGGAAGAGGGAGAAGTAGACTCTGCTGAGCAAGGAGCCCGATGTGGGACTCGATCCCAGGACACTGACACAATGACCTGAGCCGAAGGCGGCCGCTTAACAGAATGAGCCACCCAGGCATCCCTGAATTCTTTTGTCTTAAAGAAGACCAACACCCTCTTCTGCCAGATAGTTCTGTTTTCAACCCAGGAAGACCTTTCTTCAATGATGAACAGAAATATTAATCACCATGATCTCCTGTTTTAACTCATTTACCTACGTAAGAGATTTGTCAGATACTCTATAATCCAGGGTATTCCAGAGTTCCAGCATCATCTGCAATTTATTTCCTTTTATGTAAGATAATATCTACTCAATGTAGTTAGGATCACAGTTTGGATTCTTTCATTTCTCTTTTCCATAACTTTAAACTAGGCATACTGCAGTCTTTACTATATATTTCAGTTTCACTCACACTAAACCACTTTTCAAGTTTTAGAAAATGTCCCCCTTTTGAACATAGGGCTAAACTGTCTTTAAATGCAAATACTTGAAGAACTGATTGGAGAACTACAGAAGACTTTAGCTTGAAGTCTCCATTTTCTCCGAAGCTTGAAGCACTTTGTACCTCACAAACTCTGAAACATAGTCATTCAAGTGGCCACACCTGGCTAGCTTCCAGGGTCTATGGACGGTCCTGCCTTCTCCACCCCTGCCCCCAATGCTGACTGTGGTAAAGACAACCACCAGATGCTACCCACCTCCAGGCCCCACACCCTTATACCACGCTACAGTTAAAACTATGATCAGCAAACTAAAATTACCATGGGCTATTCTTTCTATTTTTTTTCTTTTGAGTCATATAAAACTGGGCAAGTCTGTGAATGCATAAGAAAGAAATTTTCCCTTGTTTTTTCCTGACTGTTGTACACTATAGCTCTTTGCATTTCTTCTTCCTTTACTATGGTGAGATCAAAACTGAGATTGATTTGCTGATATGCTGATATGCTGTCTCTCTTCTAAATGCTGTACTAAGTTTTGAAATTATACATAACAATCATAAGTATAGTAAAGTTCTTTGGTTTTCTTAGATCCAGGGTTATTTCTTAATAGCTCTCGTTTTCTACACCTATAAAGACTTAGGATTTCTTCTTAGATCCTAAAAGTCTACAGCAAAAGTTGTAATTGTCATGTCAGTGTGCTTTTTCCTTCACATATTATGGAATGAGCTTAGTTGAACTCTGAATTAAGTTAAATGCTATGATTAAACTGTTTTATAAAATAAAACTTACAAATGAATTTGTAATTAGAGATAATCCAAAATAAAACATGAAATAAGTTAAAAATCATAGAAAATGTTTTAGTAAACCTTTTCTATTAAGCAACATATTTCATAAATTTCATAAATTAGACATGTAACTAACAACTTTATAGCAAATTTCTGTTTCAAAAAAGTTGAATAATGGTATTATAATATTTTGCTATGAAGAACAGTTTTTTTTAGGAGAGGTAGCTTATTTTTTCATTTATGTAAACAAATGAGTACATATGCAATAAAAATACTGAGTAATTAGCCAAGATGAAAATATTTTACAAGAGCTGCTTCCCTACAACAACACACAGCTGTACCCAGATGTGGCCTAAGGCAAATTATTTCTTCTCTTTCATTGTACATCAAATTTTTTTTTCCAATAGTTTATGTCATACATAGGAAAATTTTCTAGGAAAGAAAAAAAAGTTTCTGAATAACAACTACAATTCCTTATTCTTCACACCCACTCTATAGATAATCAATAAAAACAAATAACATATTTTGGTCAAAACAGTTCAGAAAAGTTTGGGTTTAAAAACATTTGCCTCTTGGGGCATGTGGGTGGCTCAGCTCAGGTCATGATCTCGGGGTCCTAGGATCGAACCCTGTGTTGGACTCTGCACTCAGCACAGTCTGCTTGGGATTCTCTCTCTTCCTCCCTCTGCCCCCTCCCTGTTCAAGCTCTCTATCTCTCTCTAAAATAAATAAATAAAATCGTTTTTTAAAATTGCCCTTTTTAGGGGTTCCTGGGTGGCTCAGTCAGTTAAACTTCTACCTTTGGCTCAAGTCATGATCCCAGGATTCTGGGATCATGTCCCACATCAGGCTCTCTGCTGAGCAAGGAGTCTGCTTCTCCCTCTCCCTCTGTCTGCTGCTCTGCCTACTTGTGTTCCCTCTCACTCTGTCAAATAAATAAATAAAATCTGAAAAAAAAAGTAGCTATGTACATACTGATCAATTTAAAATTGTTAGTTCAATGTCTTTTCAGAGCCAAATGTCACATTGAAAGTTTTATCAGAAGGGAAAAAAAGACAAGCCATGAGGACTTCTGAAAACCTAACAGACATTGTTGTGTGACTAAGTCATGTTGCTCAGGTACAAATAATTCAGGAAAACTATAGCATTTTGCAATTCTTCCTTTATAGCTTTCTTTGGAGAATCATTTGAAAGGAAATATACAGATTTTTAAAATACACTTGAATAATTCATTTGGGAAAACAAATTATTCTTCATGATCCAAGTCAAAAAAGTGATAATGAAGACTTGAAATAGTGAAATCTTAATGATTCACTGTAGAGCTCACACGTGTGCTTTGAGATCTTCTTTCCTAAGGTTCTCACATGTCCCCCTAGAAGTTCCAAACAATTTCAACACAGTGATGGGGCTGTAACAGTTGAGCCCCTAAGGCCAAGTCTGTCAGTCAAGGCCAATCTGTTAGAAAATCAAACTCAAAAGATCTTGCTCTCTCTCTTTTTTTTTTTTTTTATTTGACAGATCACAAGTAGGCAGAGAGGCAGGCAGAGAGAGACAGGAGGAGGCAGGCTCCCTGCTGAGCAGAGAGCCCAATGCGGGACTCGATCCCAGGACCCTGAGATCACGACCTGAGCCGAAGGCAGAGGCTTTAACCACTGAGCCACCCAGGCGCCCAGATCTTGCTCTCTTAAAGTATGTTTTAAATCTGCCAATAATCCTCATACCCTGGGTTCCTTTTTCTTACTAGTCATCAAGAAGACCACTTCTTGGGGCGCCTGGGTGGCTCAGTGGGTTAAAGCCTCTGCCTTCGGCTCAGGTCATGATCTCAGGGTCCTGGGATCGAGCCCCACATCGGGTTCTCTGCTCAGTGGGGAGCCTGCTTCCTCCTCTCTCTCTGTGCCTGCCTCTCTGCTTACTTGTGATCTCTCTCTGTCAAATAAATAAATAATTAAAAAAAAAAAAAAAGAAGAAGACCACTTCTTTCCATCACTACAGTTGCTGATCAGATTTATTGTGTTAATTTTGAGAAAAGTGCCTGCTTGTGTTCTAGTATTTTTCCTATTTCAGCTTTGTGTGCCAGTGTTTGGGTTTCGCACAGGAAAAAAGCCCCATAATTAATTTCTTATGTTACCCCCATAATATCAATAAAAGTCTGAGATAATTAAAAGCCAGAGATAATCCTCAAATATGAATTTCTATCTTTGCAAATCAAACATTTTCCAAAACAACTAAATATCAACAAAATGAAGCAGTTTGTGGTTTATTTATCCATCGAATCGTATTTTTGTCAAATCTCCAGAAAACAGTATTGAGGATCGCTATCTCAGTAAAAGCAATTAGTACTCTTTACTGATCAATCTTTTATAAAACAATATTTTCTCATGTCCAATATTCCATATTGTTAAACTTAAAGGTATTTTATTATAGCATATATTATATTATATTATATATATAATATATAATATTATATTATAATTAATTAATATAATATTATAATTAATTAATTAATAATATAATAATATAATATATATATTCTATTAACCATATCTTAACAACAGTATAAAGGACCAATTTAACCTTCTTGCAAACTCTGAAAGAACGCATACCATCTGGCCATATGAGTTGAACTAAAACCTGATTGTGGTGCAATTGTGAAAAAGTTATAAAGGTTATCTAATAAGACAAGGAAATTTGAATATTGCTGAAGCAAATATATCTTCCAATATCAACTGTATGATACAAATTGAAATATTTATAAGTAAAACCATACCATGGTATGCATTGCATTGGTATTAATGTTTTTTTAAAAATATTCTGAAATTTTAAAATACAAAATGAGAACTATCCATTATCAAATAATAACTAAAATTACTTCAAAAATTATATTTAGAATTATAGACTTATGAAATTTAAAAATTTAACTCTCATGAGCCATTGGTAAAATTGTATATATCTCTTATGATGCTCAAGAAAAATTAATTGTTTTCATTACTGCTCCATATTATAATATTAGGTATTTTTCTATACATAGAAATCTAAGATTTTTATTGAGAAAATCTGATAACACAGGCACTGACCATAAAAACAAAGTTAGACCTTCTTGGAAAAAAACAGTATGTATAAATTAAGAGCCAGAACCTTCTTATAAAGGAAAGGGACAAGACAAATAATAAACTAGCAAAAAGTAGTTGCATTGGAAAGGCTCTACTATCTCTCATCTCATCTACTTTATCTCCAACAAATATAACATGACTATTCTAAACTAAACTCTGGGCTTATGTACAGCATATATATTTATCAAGCACTTCCTTCTTTTTGAGCATTAGCTAAAGCTGTCTAAAGTATATTACTTAGAGATTTTCAAATCTAAGTAAAGATGGGGCAAACTGACATTTAATAACAGAATCACTTTCTGTGCACATGCATTTTTCTAGACTATAACCAATGCAGATATATGAATTATTTGGCAGTCTCCAAACATTAACCATTACTGTTCATCCCTATTGCTTTCATTTTGAAATAACTGCAATCAAAAAGTGCAATCTCCTCTATTTTGATGATTCTTGTTTTAGTGTTAAACCTGTCAACATAGAGTTTTTAACATGTAAAATGCTCTCTTTTGTCAGAAAACAATTATATGCTTTAGATAATAAGTGTCCATTTAAAGAATTATTTCAAAGTAGGCATGATAAAAAAAATTTAATTTATTGGTATAAGGTATTCCTTACTGAAAGCAACAAATGAACAGAACTCTGTTTCTCCAACAATATGAACATACAAGAGCCATTAACACTAAAGCGAACTGTGTGCTCAGCCTTGAGAATTCAATAGCTCTTTCCTATTAATGTTTCCTTTTAATACTTTAATACTTCCCTTTTAATGTCATTCACATCCAGATTACCAAACTACCTTGGTACAAGGACTCATTCATTTGCAATCTGGTCTGATATTAAATTGTTCCAAGATAGCCTACCTTTTAATATTTGGTATATATATTTAACAAGGTGCTTGTAGTTACATGGGAAGAACATAGTAAGACATTGAGTTCTTAGAAATGAAGTCCTATGAGTCCCTTGAGACAATACTTTTAAATTATATAAACCAGAATAAATAAATTTGTATCAAAATATAAAATAAGAGCAGACAAAAATCTTAATCAGTGAACACATTTCATTTAAGAAATTTGTGATTCATCATACTCGTTTACAGTAATGCTTCTTCCTAGGCACAGGAAAAGAAAGTATACTTTCTATTCAGAAATTGAATTTTATAAAAGAGCAATGTAAATGAATACCTTTCTACTCTACATTATAGATTGCATATTTAATTACTTAATGTATAAATAATTTAAGTTTGAAATGGACTTGAACTTTTCATTTCCTAGAATTTCGAGATATATGGCCAAGGGAAGTTTGACCCTTGAGTTAATCTATTTTTCTAAAAATCCATGTACCAGAACTGGTTCATACCTAGAAAGGGTCAGCTACATGAGTTAAAGGCCTACCTCTGATTAGAGATTCTTAATTAAAGGACTCTCTAATAGGTATAAATTCCTTCAATTTTCTCCAAGCTTGGAATAATTTCAACCAGGCTTTCAAAGCAGAATACTATGTATATCTTCAGGAAAGTGGAGGTTATGGCAGTGAATAGCCACAAATGCTTTCATTTACTTCCTGCTACCTCTATAAGACATTAGGATCTAGTTACTATTTACAGATTCTTGCCAATTTTCAAGGTGTGACTCTAGTAGTCATTGTACTGCTCAGACACATGCTCATTTTGCAAGAAAAACAACATTCTAAATATTTTTAAGACATAAATACAATTTAAGTTTTGCCCAAATTGCAGAACAAAATGGGCTAAAGTGTTGCTTAGACAAAAATGACAAATAAGTTACATTTCTCCAACTTCCTTCCCACAGCCCTTCTTGATAGGAGAAGTCAGAAAGAAGAGTTTTGAACAAACATTTAGCTGGGCTGAGAGTGACAACTGGTTGGCTTGATGCTCTTAGTAACATCCTGACTCAGTGGAGGTGATGCATCTGGTTCAGAGTTGAACATTTGTGACTTGAATAATTCACCAAAATATGCCTGCTTTGAGAGAAGAAATGCAACCTTTTCCAAGACTTTTCAACATTTTCTTTATAAGGCGGAACACTTCTAAACTTTGGGCAAATTTTTGTACTTGTCAGATTTCCTCTTTTTCTACTCTCAAAAATCAGTATAAGCAGACCATAATCAATGAGGTGGCTTGCAGGGACCACATCTATAAAATCTGGTAGCAAAATATACTAGATAAAAGCACTGACTCTGTATCAGATCACCTCAGTTAGAATCTCAGTTCCAATAGTAATCCTATAAAAGCTACACAATCTTCAGTTTCTTCCTCTGTAAATTGGGAATAATAATAATAAATACAAGTCTGGGGATGATTAAATGGGTCAGTACCAGAAACAGATCCTGGCATACAGAATCACTATACAAATGGTTTTCTATTGTCAGCATCAAACTGTTTTCTCAGAAGCTAAATTATGCAATAGATACAGGAGTATCTCACAGATTATTACATAATCTGGTTGGTCAACTGCAGTACAACATTCTCAAAATCACCCTAAATAATTTTTTCTATTTTAAATACTTTTTTATAAGCAAATATCTAAATGATAAGCAAATATTTAAAAGGACAAGCAATGTTAATGCCTTAAATAGTGTATTAACATTGAAAACCTTTCTGAAGCTTTGGATCACAGATGTCATGGTCACTTTATTTATTTTTTACTTGTTATTATTTAACATTTTTGTGAAGAAAATGTCAATAGCTTTTAAAAGTCAAAGAAATTGGGAATAAATTTAAAAAACACACAATAAAAACAAGAACAAGAAAACCATTTCTACTTGTCATTAGAAATAATTTAGATCAACAAGTATTCCTGATATAAAGGTCTGATTTTTGTGTGTGTGTGTGTGTGTGTGTGTGTGTGTGTGTGTGTGTGTGTGTGAGATGCATATGCATCAGTAAAATTCACAACTTGCTTTAGGACAGCTTAAAGTAGAGAGTTCCTTGAAATTTGACTTTGACATTTGTTGAAACTGTCAGTTCTTCAGCAGTCTATAAGAGTTTCTTCAAAGATGTCACTTTAGGAAGACACTAACTCTAAAACACATGATGAAGACCAGCTGGGTGAAAGATGGGGCAATCACATATATCCTGCTGAGGGATACTCAGTAAGAACTGCCCCCAATCATCCTCCTAAATTCCCTAAAAGTCATGATTTAAATATTCTCTTATGTGGGGCCATTTTTAATTTTCTTGTGTTCTCTTTTATAAGATATGCAAATTAATTACAGTCGTTTCCAGCTCTGACTCAAATGAGTTTCAAAACTGAAACAGAACATGGTGTGGGAAAGGCACTACTGAAAAGAATCCTTTGCTCAAAAACATTTTCCAGACTAGTCAACTTCAGAAGGAAAATGGTGGTAGTGACAGGAGATATGCAGTGTACATCTATGCCTTTGGAAGAATTCTCATGCCCCTTCTTTTTTTGTTCTTTTTCCTTAAAAAAAAAAAAAAAAAAAAGGCAACAGGAAATTTTATCTACCTTCCACTATTGTGTAGACAATTTATAGTTGTATTACTATCTGAAAGAATAGAGAAAAAGTTGGCAGGCTTTGTTCTAGACTTTTTTTAAGTATTTTTAAGTTGTTTTTTAAACTTAGTATTATTTTTGTATCTTTCCTGTCCATTCACACAACTTAATTAAAAACCACTAATAATCAAGAAATCACCAGGTTCATTTAAACTTTAAATGTGCAAAGTAATGCATATCTTATAAAAACCCATGGTATTGCTTACACAAACACTTATATGAACACAATTCTTCAAAACTGCACATGAAAAATCATCTGACCAAGAACACTGGCAAGATTCAATGTTATTGTCCTTAGAACTGCTCCACCCTAGTGTGCATAGTATATGGACGTTTACATAAATTTGAATATATAAGTCTTAACATGCCCCAGTGTTAAAATTTCCCCAATGGAATTTTAGCTTAAAATAAATATCTGAATTCTTTCTTATCAACAGTGTCAAGTAGTCTCATATATTATCTATTAATGAAATGAGCCATAGAACCTCTGCTCTTTGAACGAGAATACTTTCCTTGTCAATGTAATTATATATAACTTTTTAGACAATATCTAACAAATCACTGATGAAGAGAACTAAGCAACCTAATAGCCTGAAAGAGTTCATAAGCTCTTCAGTATCTAACTTAAAACTAGAAAGTGTTAAGTTACTCTAGAAACATTCTGGACCTGGAGGCTTTGTTTTCAGGATGAAACTTGAGGCAGTATACCATATCAGCTTTTCAAAAACAGTGAAGTGTTTAAAAGTGTACGTCAGAGTTGTGGCAGAGATGAACACTGAGAATCCAATAATCTATGATCCTGTGGGTGGGCAGCCAGCTACCTGGCGGCAGGTTGATTACGCTGGACTGCTTCCACTATGGAATGCATAGCCTTGTGTTCTTATTGGAATGGACACTTACTGTGGATACAAATTTGCCTTCTCTGCACACACTTCTGTGAAAACTGCCACTATTGGGCTTGTACAGTGCCTTATCTATGGTCACACTATGCCACACAGCATTGCTTCTGATCAAGGAACATCCTTCACATGGCAAATCAAGTGTGGCAGTGGGCCCAGCCTCATGGAGTTCACTGGTTTTACCACGTTCTCCACCATCTTAAAGCAGCTGGCTTGATAGAACAGTGGAATGCCCTCTGAAGACTCAGTTACATTGTCGCCTAGCAGTAATACATTGCAAGTCTGAACAAGGTTCTTCTGGAGGCTATGTATGTTCTGAATCTGCATCTCCCACAGCTGGTGCAGTTTCTCCCACAGCCAGGATTCACAGATCCAAGAATCAAAGGGTGGAAATGTGAGTGACATCATTCACTATTACCCCTAGTGACTCAATAGAAAAAATTTTTTTTTCCTGTCCCCAAAAACTTAAGCTCTGCTGGCCCAGTTCTTAGTTCTAAAAGAGGGACTCCTTCCACCAGGAGACACAACAATGATTCCATTGAACTGGAAGTTAAGACTGCCCCTCAGATACCTGGGGCTCCTTATGACTGAATCAACAGGCAA
Source organism: Enhydra lutris kenyoni (assembly GCF_002288905.1). Lineage (NCBI taxonomy): Eukaryota > Metazoa > Chordata > Mammalia > Carnivora > Mustelidae > Enhydra > Enhydra lutris. The sequence continues at coordinate 13,940,452 of NW_019154103.1, read as the reverse complement.
AAAAGGGCACTAATGTACTGGCTAGGGTGATTGATACTGACTGCCAAAGGAAAACTGAACTGCTACTCCACACTCATGATAAAGAAGAGCATGTCTGGAGTACAAGAGATTTTTCTAGGGCATCTCTTACTATTATCATGTCTTGTGGTTAACATCAGTGGAAAACTACAACCCAAATCAGGCAGGACTACTAATGGCCCAGACCCTACAAGAATGAAGGTCTAGGTCACCTCACCAGATAAAGTACCATGACCAGCTGAGAGGCTTCCTGAAGGCAAAGGGAATACAGAATGAGTAATGGCAGAAGATAGTTATAAAGACCAGTTTTGGGGTGTCTGGCTGGCTCAGTTGGTAGAGCTTGTGACTCTTGATCTTGAGTTCATGTGTTCAAGCCCCACATTAGGAGTAGCATTTACTTAAAAAACAAAAACACACAAAAAGTATGATTAAAAAATAAATACCAGCCACAACCACATGACCAAAATGATGACTATAATTATAACGAGCATTTCCTTATTTTGTTATATGTTTGTATGTGCGTATATAATGTAACATAAGATATATTGATTTTATACCAAGGTTATTAGTTACAGGGTATCAAGGAGAATGGTAAACACCATTCATGAACTTTGCATCCTCTTCTGGGGGAAGATTAGGTGCATTTTAGGTTGTACACAGGATAGTCGTATCATGTTAGGCAGGAGTGTGACTTTATCATCTTTATTTGGAGATTAAATATCATTTTAGGAGATGTACATGATTGGCAAGCTGACAAGGGCTGTACATGTGATGATTAATTTCACATGTTAACGTGGCTGGGTCATGAGATGCCTAGATATTTGGTCAAACATCAATCTGTTTCTGTAAGGGTGTTTTTAGGTACGATCAGCATTTAAACTAGTAGACTTTGAATAAAGCAGATTGTCCTTCAGGATGTGGGTGGGCCTCACTTGATCAGCTGAAGGCCTGAATAGAACAAAAGACCAGCAAGAGAATCTCCCAACAAACTGCTTGAGACTCTATCTCTAAAATCAGCCATTCTGACTCTACATTAAATGACCTTCAGACTCAAAATGGAGCACAGCCTGCCCTGGGTCTCCAGCCTGTTAGCCCACTCTACACAGATTTTGGACTTGCCAGCCTCCATAACTGTCTGAGCCAGTTTCTTATAATAAATATCTTTGTATATACATGCACACATCCTAGTGATTCTGCTTTTCTGGACAGTCCTGACTGATACAGTGGAAAAATTAACTTTTTGTCATGACCAAGTTGAATATAACTTCCTTGGTCATCCTCCTAATTCTCGTGTTATTCAACCTGTCTCTGTATCTGTTTCTCTCTCCTGCTACCCTGTTATCCTATTTTTTTTAATTTTACTTATTTATTTTTAATATTTTATTTATTTATACATGAGAGACAGAAAAAGAGAGAGAGAGAGGCAGAGGTAGAAGCAGGCTTCCTGTGGAGCACGGAGTCAGAAATGGGACTCAATCTCTGGACCCTGGGATTATGACCTGAGCTGAAGGAGATGCTTAACTGACTGAGCCACCCAGACACCCCTGCCATCCTCCTATTTCCTAAATTTATCGTGTTAACCAAAGAACCCTTTCCTAGGCAAAGTCTCTTCCTTGACAATTTCATTTAATATTAATTTGAACTAATATTTAAATTAATTGTCAAATATATACTCCCAGCCTGACCTCCCTCTGAAGTTACAGATCCTCATTTGCAAGTGCTTAATAGTAGTCTCCATTCGGTTCATCAGATAAGTTCAAAAGTAAACCACTTTTTTCTTCTAAAAGCTACACCTATTTTTCTTGTTCTGTTAATGTCCTATTTTCCTTATTCTTTTAATAACATAACTTTCCCCCCTAGTGATCCTCAGCGCAAAATCTATTTTTCACTTTCTCTCTTTCTTATACACAACTAGTTGGTGAATCCTGGCACATTTTCTTCTGCAGTACTGTGGCATCTGTTCTCTCTACTCCATCATCCTTTTTTTTTTTTTTTTAAAGATTTTATTTATTTGACAGAGATCACAAGTAGGCAGAGAGGCAGGCAGAGAGAGAGAGGAAGGGAAGCAGGCTCCCTGCTGAGCAGAGAGCCCGATGTGGGGCTCGATCCCAGGATCCCGAGATCATGACCCAAGCCGAAGACAGAGGCTTTAACCCACTGAGCCACCCAGGTGCCCCATCCATCATCCTTTTTCACCTGCCATTCACACCTTGGTTCAAGCCTGAGGTAAGTCTGCCTCACTGGATTTCTTCAAGAACCTTCTAACAGGTTTACTTTCTTCTAAGCTTTTCCCCTTCATCCATTTTCCCTAAGATCCTGACATTATTTTCCCAAAGAAATTATACAGAAATCTTCAGAAGCAAAGAAACAAGTGACCGAGAGCTCATGAAAAACACTTTCCCCCCAAACAGACTCCCATCCCTGTTTCTATCTGGAGATACTGGCCACATCATAAAGCCAACCCACACTGAGATAGCTGTGTTGTCAATGCAGTACAAAAGCAGTACACCACACACAAAGGATAGAGGATGGGGTATAACTTTCAGGGTGTAAGGCAGAGTCCGAAAAAAAAAAAAAAAAAAAAAGCCAGATTCAAGATAATGGCAAGCGCTCAAGAGCCTGAAAGAGAGAAATAGGAAATGACAGTGGACTCAGAGGATATCCAAGTGGAGGGTAAAGGATGAGCAATCAACCTCAGAAACAGGGCTATTCCAACCAATTCATAGTCTCTCTCCATCTCCCCCTCTCCCTCTTCATCCTTTGCAAATCCAAGGTAAAGGAGAGTCCTTGCTGAAGGCATTTACAATTGCCCATTTATGTTATAGTTATTCTTATACCTCATACCCTCCTACTTTTCTCTAAGTTTCTTGACAATAAACTCTACCAGAGTCATTTTGGTATGTCTCCCCTACAACAGCAGTTGTCTTATACACAGTGAACACAATAAATGTTTGCTAAAATAACACATTTCAGTTAAGCTTTCTAAGTTTTTTAAATCTATAGTTAATATAAATATTTTTCATGGCCTGGCACATCAGCAGTAAATGCAACTTTAACAAACAAAGTTATTCTCCTTTTCTCTTTCCTGTCACAGCTTTCAAAGAACCCAATCAGATATGGCAATAGATCTGTTATCCACTATGTATGAAATCCTAATAAGGATAGGGACATTTTTGAAGAAGAAGAATGGTAACAGTTATACATATATTGCCTTTATGATGTGCAAGACACTGATCTTTGTATACATTAACTCACTTTTTACAACACATCTATGATTCCAGTACAAAAAAAGAAACTGAGGTACAGAGAGCTTAAAGGACGTGCCCAAATTCACACAGCTAGTAAGCAGAAGAATCAGGATTCAAGTCCAGGCAGTCAGGACCAAGAGTCCAAGATCTTATGCCACTCAATAAAACAGAACTCTTATCATATTCTCATCACCACTCAGAAAAAGGCCCAAATGGAAGGGATGATCCCTGGTTTGAAGGGCACATCATCTTCCACCTCACTCCAGAGAGTAACCCTTGAACCCCTTCTCAAGGGTGAATGCAAAGCACTCTAGAGCCCAGAGCCCATGAGGGATCAAGGACTCCACTGGGTATTTTTTAAATGGCAATTGTGCAATGAAAATTCTAGTAATATATCTCCAGTGTCATTGTATAAGGCTTTTGGTACAGGGAGATATAGAAAATGACGTGTTTTAAGGGTGTTGCCTTTGTAGTAGCCTCAAAACCAAATTTTCTAAAAGGTAAAGTAGAATATATGTGAAGACTAGAATCACGAATACCCTTACTGCACACACCCTGCTGTGAGTTACTCTTTGAACAGAATTGCTGCTTAGACTTCAAACCACCACTGTGACCTCAAGAGGTTAGCAGAAAAGAGAAATTCTTTGGTTCAGAAACCATAACATGGGTATAATGCCATTTAAAGGCACAAGATTCAGAACTCAATGTGGCTTTTTGGAAAAAGTCAGTCAATCCTCTTGTGAAAAAGAGGAAAACTCAATGAAGTATGATGCTTTTAAATTCCAGATTAATATACAGACCTGAAAGCAGTAATATATTATTTCCCATAAAAATAGATGCTATGTTCTTAAACATCAAGTAAATCATATTTGTGAACTGATCATATCCATACCAGTATATTTAAATTTTAACAATCTTTTCATTGTAAAATGGCAGTTATCTGTTAGTGCTCTGAAGAAAGAAATAGTGAAATATAGGCTACATGAAATGTGTTGAGCCCATGGAGAATATATGACATAGCAACTGGGGGAAAAAAAAAATCCAAAAGCCTGGCCAGGCAGCTCCAGTGTAAAGCACTGGATTTAAACCACGTATCTATAGATTTGACTGATCATTTGATCGATCTGCATGAGCTTCTGACTGAATTAGGAGGAAGAAAAAACCAAACACTTCTCAGGTTTTCATTACAGGAAGATTCCTAACTCGCATCTCACAGATTCACAGGGTCATATTTTTATTACAATCTCCAAGCTTCCCCCCCCTAAATTCAGTAATTTTTGTCTTTAAGCATCTAACCAAGATGGGATTTTCTCTTTGTTCCAGGATACCAGAAAATAGCTAATAATTACTATTATTGTTGTTGTTATAAAAATAAGGAAACAAAAGGGGAGAGAATGGGAGGAAAATAGTTTTAATTTGTATAATTTCTTATAAAATGTATCAAGTTACATTATCCGCTTCTCCTCTCAGATGAACTTATCAAAATAACACCTTGCTAGTTTTCTCTAGTATCATTCTAACTATATTCACTTATACTAATACAAACATTTTGTTACTAGACTGGTATATAATGACTAAATCTCTAATACTCATAATAAATACTTGCTCAATACAACAGATGCTCTTAGATCTCCTTTAATGGACTGATTAACATAAGAGTACTGGTAGAAAAAGAAAAAAAAAATTCTAGTCACTTTTGATGGAAAAACTATTACTATAAGACTTACATGATGTTCACAGCCTCAAGTGAGTGATTTTATCATTCTAAGCTGTTTAAAATAATCAGCCTCATAAAACTTTAATGACCACTACTTTCTCTCTGTATTTATAGAGAAGCCTCCTCATTCATTTACAAAGAGACAGACTAAATTCTCAAATACTTGCATTATTCAATTCTTACATGGCATGAGCTTTCTCTGTTCCAAGTCTCAAATGTATCCAAATTAGTTTTAACCCCATAATACAAACCGCATGATCTGTAGACTTTTCTATACAAATTTCAGATTGTCTATTGAGAGGATTTAAATACTGTTGATTTTTAATCTAATTTAATTAACTCACTATACTGAGTACACTGCAATATAGCTTCACTAGTATTCCTTAGGCAAAGAGATTACTATATAATTTATTGGGATGATGCCAAGAGCATATAACTAATATATCATCTATAATAAGCAAAGTGGAAAAGCATATTCCCTCTGCACAGGTGGATGATACTATTTGTGCCAAATAATATAGCATTCCTCTCCCTACTTGGTATTTTAAACATGCATTTTGTTGTCAGGCTCCCTGCCAATAGGCTGCATGGGTTGCAATGGAGTCTAGCTGATAATTCAAAAGGTGAGTTAATTAAGGGTTGCAGTTTGGAATGTTATCAAGCTGCTGCTTAGACATCTATCTGCTTTCCATACAGGTGTGAAATATTGACAGCAAATTTTAGAAGTGTGGTGACATTTTTACCTCTCACTTACTTGATTAGATTTTTATATGGCTCATACTTCAAGGGGACTATGAACCATATCCTTTTGTTCAAGTAGGTATATTGTGAGAAAGTACTTAGGGTGTTCAAAACAAATACAGTATTAAAGATATTAACTAAATATTCTTGAGACCTCATACATTCTTTCATTATAGCACAAAGGTTGATTTTTAAGAGTATCAGTCAAAATTAACCATTTATACTACCATACCTTTCATTCAAAGTTTCTAAAACTATGATGACCCAGAAGACAGATCACAATGAAGCTCTGTTAGTTTATAATATTATATTTATAGATGATAATATTTCCTAGACTGATAATAGGCCACAAGAGAGAAATGATTTCAACTTCAGGGTTATGCTTGCTTTAATCTCATATCAAGAGAAGTAAAGACTATAAAAAGATCCAAATCTTGATATGCGTCTGGGAATTTACCTGGATGAGAATTAGGTAAAGAAAGCTAGCCACAACATAAAAAGATTTAGCTACAACAAGACATAACATTCTATAACATAGGTTTTACCATCTTAGCAACTCCTGGAAGTTCAGTTTTTTAAACGAGTGTATTATGATTAATGAGCTTTAAATACTTAGTATCTAAATATCCTTTTAGAGTTGCCCTATTTTTTCCTAAAATACTAGGAAATAGGCATGATCAGGAGATAGAGCAATTAATTGTGAAAATGATTTCTTAATAACTGATGTTTCCCTTTTTCATTTCTCCCAGTCAAAATCAGACACCAGCTTCCATCATATGTCCCAGTGTTGTTCCTTTATTTCTTGATTTCCCCTAAATAAAAGGTAATTTTGCTGAACTCTCAAGTCTTGTATTTATAGAATTCTAGAAGACTCTTTACATATGACCATTAATTATGTTTTCATATTTAGTTATGTTACTATGATAAAGATGATGATAATCATGATGATAGAAATGAAAATATTTAAGGATAGAATTGTTTTTAAAATTGTTAAACTAAAAAAAAAATCACCTCATTTTTTCTTAATTTTTTTTTTTTTTTTTTTTTTGATAGACAGTGAGCGAAGGAACAGAAGCAGGGGGAGTGGGAGAGGGAGAAGCAGGCTCCCACTTAGCAGGGAGCCCAGTACGGGACTTGATCCCAGGACCCTGGGATCATGACCTTAGCCAAAGGCAAACGCTTAATGACTGAGCCACCCCAAAATCACCTAATTTTGGTCCTTTTATGTATTTGTAGAAAGTAAGTATCTTGAACTGGTTCCACTGAAAACTGAACCTCAGAGAAGGATGTGAGAACATGTAGTTTAACTGGAAAGCCAGCCCAGGAAGCAACAGTAAGGGAGTGAGGAGAGGGGCAGGGAAGTACAAATGCAAACAGAAGAGATTATTATTGTTTGTGCATCTCTCAGGGCTAATTCTGTTGGGACTTCTGAGGAGTTTGCAAAATGCCTTCTAATGCTGTCCACCTGAAGGAGCTACCAGTTCCTTTTTTTTTTTTTTCATTGTTCAGGGATTGTCCCCTGAGAGCAATAAATATCCCACACTTAAATAACCCACACTTCTCAGCAGTGCTCATTTCAGGTCAGGTCATAGCTCGGAGAAAGTCCAGAGGATAAAATCTGAAAGATACACATCACATGCTTGAGATGGGACACCACCATTCGGAGAGAAGTCTGTGCTCAAAAGAACCATGCAATGCAACTGGGACTGCAAGTGTAGGTGGCTAGGGGACGGGACAAGGGCAACCAAAGACGTTGGCTAGCATAGGAATGAAGTTGTTTTTCAAACAAGTACTTTCTATAAGCTCTGTTGTTAAATTTTTTTAATTCAGTCTCAATCAAAAAGTAATTAAGCAATGATATGCTTTAGTCTATTTCTGTAGGAAAGGAGGGGATTAGCTAAGATTTCTTGGCCCCGAGCACAGACTGGTACTTTTTATTATCATAAAAACTCGGTCTTCTTTGCTAAGGTAGCCTAAATCAGCTCCAGCGAAAAATGATTATAGACCTTAAAATCATCAACATATACATGGCAAGAAGAAATGAGGGGAAAAAAGTCTAAGACAATTTGGAAATTGTGGTAAATGAGATTACTGATCAGCAAAAATTCATCACTTCTTTCTCCAAACCTATCATAGACTGAATCATACTTCCCAGATGATCAATACTTCAACGTAATGGCTCCATCACTGGCTTTAGCCAATGGGACACTGCCAGCTATGATGCAAGCAGAAGCCTGGTAAGCGTCTGTACATTGAAGCATATCCTTTTTTGAACTCTACCCCATGAAAGGCAGGCACCACACAGACACTCTACCATAAAGAAACTTGGCCTAAACTACTAAATGACAAACCCTAGAGGAAGCCATCTTAGATTTGTCTATCACTGACTGAGCTCTCATCTTAAAGCAGATGTTTAAATAACTCAGATATACCACATAAAGCAAAAGAACTACCCATAAAATCGTGAAAAATAACAAGTATTGTTGTTTAAGCTACTTAAGGCAGGCAGTTTGTTTTGGAAATGATACAGAAATTGATGCTGGAAACAGAATTGTACACAACAAACCTAAAATTTATGATATTGACCTTAGGGATGAGAAATGAGTTGAGAACAGAAAGGTGGCAAATTGACTATTAGTAGAGCTGAAAAAGCAGGAAGAAGGTGCAGTAGAAGGTTAGAGAAAGGGGAAATTTTTTTTTAAAGATTTTTTATTTTTAAGTAATCTCTATATCCAACTCAGGGCTCGAACTTATAACCACGAGATCAAGAGTCACATGTTCTTCTGACTGACCCAGCCTGGTGCCCAAAGGGGAACCTTTTATTAGTGGAAAAGTAAATGAGCCTGTTGCCTGTGATAACTTTAAAGATAGAAAATGTACTGGAGGAACTTATGGATATCTCTTTGTATAGCATGTTCAACATGTCAGTTGATTCCTTTTACCCTCTCAGGATAAGGTATTGCAAGAGAAAGATGATTTAAAGATAGAATTGGTCAATTTCCAAGCAAAATTTAGAGAGGATATTTCAAACCCAGCGTTTCACGTGTGGAAAATGAAACTCCTTACTTTCAGCCTTCCCAGGCCACAAAAAGAGAAGGCAGGGGAGGGGAAGGAAGAGGAGGGAATGGGAGGGGAGGGGAGGGAAAAGAAAAGAGAAAAAGGAAAAGGGAAAGGGAAAAAGAGAAAAGAAAAAAAAAAAACTCAAGTGAAAAATGATCTCAAAGCAGAGGTAAAATCCAGAGTGCTACCAAAAACAAGATCAAATCAAAGATGAAGGTATAATGGGCTTTGTTAAGACTTAAAAGATTTATCTGTCCTGTCAGCTGCATAAAATGACTTAAATGAATTTTCAGGGCATTGGGCCACAGCAGGCAGCCTCAAATAGAGAGGGACTGGTTTGGAAGAGATTTATGAATGTGGTTTTCATCTAATGGAGTAAATTATAATTTGATATATAGAAAACCCATAAGTTGTTTAAAGGAGTTGAATCAACTGAAGACAGAAACAGTTCAAATTAAAAGATGTCCCCAACTCTGCAGGCTGAAACAGACTGGGAAGTTTACTTAGCTGCAAACATACACCATTTCTTCTGGGGAGAAAAAGGATGAATCAGAGAACAAAGTCAAGCACTGAGAGGCTGAAGCTTAGAGTCATGAGTGTGCAGCCATAAGCAACAGATTGGAGAAGCACTGGATTTTTTTCCAAGAAGTATTGGATCCTACGTCAAGGAAAAGCCCCTGAACCCAGAACAAAGGAGATGGAGGACATGTGCCCAGAAAGATTACAGGATTGTTATGGACAACAACTACCAGATGCCTTCAACTTCTCCCCTTTACAAATAGGAGCCTCTACTACATTTTCTTGTTCCTGTTTCACCATTATGTATCTGTTGGCTGTGTGTGGCACAGATAGCTTGTGGTCTTAGTTTACAAGCCTTTGCTACCCAAGAAGCCATGTCTGGGTACACATGAAAAGGAATACAATTGCTCAAATGGTGCAGTTGATGTGGTGTTAGAGAAAATGGTTTGGATTAGGATCCTGTCTTTTTACTCTCAAGTAAGGAAATGAAGTTCTATGTGCCATGATTTTCTCAGCTGTCAAAAGTAAAATGTTGAACGAGTGATTCTTGAAGCTGCTTCCTGTTCTAAGGTTTTATGACTTTGTAACTCTAAGTTCTAAGACATGTAGTTGTCTGATTACTTGATTTGTATCACACATTGTCATGTTATTTGTCAATGCTCTGGCCTAATCCTAGAATGTAGCCATGATTTTTTTAAGTCTTGATTTTTTTTAACTGTAAATATCTGATGTTCATTTAAAATAAATCTACAAATTAAGTATAATTTTTCTTAGAAATTTTGAACATGAGAAAAATGTACATCAGTGCTACATAATTAAGTACCATTTATTTTTCGCACTGTTTAAGCAAGCTACAGATATTCAATTGCTATTGAAATATTTTTGTAAACCATGCAACCTTTTACACAAAAGATAATTATGAAATAGCTAACATTCATTTGACCACAACCAATAAATAATTTATGAACTGGGTGTTTGAAATTATGCAAATATTCTGAATACTTTTTGTTGCCTGTACATCTGAGTAAGTATGATTCAGAAGAAAGTGTGCAGTGGATTAATAGATTCAACATTGAAGAGATTTGCATTTCCACAGAGTTCTTTTCTTTGCCGGCTCCTACTATCTTTAGTATCATGGCTCAGAAAACAAGCTTGACAATACTGTCTCTAAATGTATTTGAATATCCTGGCATCCCTATTCATCAGCCTCTTTGATGCTTTAAATGTCTTCTGCTTTCTTTCCAGAACTCTTTATGAAGGCAGAGAGATATGCTTTTAGTAGAGTATCCAACTATCTTATAATACACACTAAGTGGAGGAGAAAATGGGCGTCTTTAAATATTTGATATATCTGTGATGGCCCACAGCAGAGCTCTCTTAGAGTAACTTGCAGAGTAGGCTCATTAGTCCGAGTACTCCACACATCAGGTGCTACACGCATCGCAGCGAAGACCAGGAACTGCCAACTTCATAAACTCCCTTTGCAAATGCAAAGTTTCTTGACACCAGTAAATTGTGGGATAAAACCTACCGGCAGTCGTATGCATGGTACCTTTGGTATGGACTAACATTGAGTGAAGGAAATGTATCGGACTCTGGATTATAATCAAGTAAAAGAAACTTACCACCTTCACAGTGTATCACCCAAAAATATTTCTTAGAGAATTACTAAGAAGTCTGGAGGTCATTTATTTTCACTTCTTTCCACACCCTGGAGTGGAGAGTGGGTGGCATTTCTGTTCATAAACATATTTAGAAGTTTTCAGTTTTATGAGTCCAGTCAATGTTACTATACTAAGGAAAGGCACGAAATTTGTGTTGCTAGTTAATGTACTATTGTTTCATCTCACAGCTTTCTTTACCCAGGCGCACCTTAGTCTCTGACCAAATTCCATCAGACAAGGTACTAAATACATGTATTGATAGATGGGTACCTTCCATTGTTTGGTACGTTCAATGAGTATATGAGCATAAGACGAAGGAACCGTACTGCACCAACAGCTATGGAAGGGTATAGACACCTGAGTATTGTTTCTCTTGAACAGCCTTTTTCCTGTAATGTCAGATTGCTTAAGAGCTATCTAGCATTTTGCATCCCAAAAAGAAAATTCACATCATTTGAGTTCGTATCCTCACTAATACTGATGCTTATTTTCTCTGAAAGAAGCCATTTCACTAAATGCTACTCAGTATTTCGCCTTCACCAAAGTTCCTAAAGCAGCCATTAGGTTTAACTGTTAATCTAAACAAGTTTTTCTTCAGTAATTCTGTTCTGTTTGCCTTACGCACATCCTCACATATCTTCCTCTCCATCCAGCCAACATTTACCTCCTTTTTTAAAGTGTTTACTTTGGTGCTTTTCTACACTGAAAACCCAAACCCCCAAACCGACAACTGGAACAAAGAACTCACTTTTCCTTAACGCCACTGTATGAATAAAACTTGCTTATTTTCTTTTTATTCAAATGTGCTATGTCTCTTGTCCTGCAGTTGCACAGCACAGAATTGCCCACCTACCCTACTCTCCCAGAAAGAGAAGGTGGCAATGTTTTCTTAAGTTATCCATAAATAGTGAAGCAACAGAACACATCAAAAGCTACACACCCTGGGGATTGCTTACTCTGTTCTACATAGAATTCAGCTGAGTTAACTTTAAAACATTCCTTTTCATTTAAGTACTCCCTTAAAACAGCATAAAGGATGGAGCACTATATAAGCTGCTTACAATTTCTACTGCACATTTTATCAGGAAAGCTATCTATCCCAGATTTCTTCTCTTCAGAAAAATTTTAATGATCTGAGGTCACACCTCTTAAAAAGAATGAGGTCTAGTTTTACATAAGAAGGTCCAACTTGTAGGGTTTTATTTTCTTTTTATGCTCAGACCTCACAAACCGAGGACCACAGTCTTCAAATAGCATTCCTTGTTAAAATTGAACTCAGAAAAGAAGGTTATTCTACCTCAGAATTTTAAATAAAGCTTCTACAACAAAGTTCAGTGTTCCAAAGCTTTCAATAAATCTGAATTAAAGCAGCACTCCAGCACTAAGTGTTTAAATCAGGTTGCTAATCCCCTTACTCTGGACACATGGCTGGTGCTTTGGGGGAGAGCAGCATAGACCTAGGATTGCTTCTTACAGGGGGAACCTCAGAACAACTGCACCACAATCACCTGCAGTGTTTACTGGAAACAGAATCCTGGGCCTCTCTCTCTTCGACTGAATGAGAACCTCTGCAGATGGGCCCCAAACCTGCATGCCTGACACATTGCCCAGGTGACTCTCAAGCACACTCAAGCTTGAGAACCACTGTGGGGACCCATCACTGAGGCCGAAGAGGCCCAGCGCACACCAACTCTTAACCTGCTGAATTCTTCGATTTCAGGAGAATCAGCGCTGTTAAGTTGAACCTCACGACCACCACATTGAGGCCAGAATTATGCTAGGAAGATTAAGGTCTTTCCGGATATTCAGAACTTTTGTCTCCCTGCTGTCAGCAACTAAGGAAGCTGGCAAACGCTGGTCTCTCACAGTAACATTTAGTGCCGGTCAACACACCGTATGGGCTAACATCTGAGCCCAGAAATAGGAAAGGAGAGTATAAATAGATTTGAATTGGGGTTGGACAAGGATTTGGCAGGCAAAAAATGACTGTGTGTTGATGGGGTGGGAAAGGATAGCTGCCAATTCAGGGATCCGTGGTAGAGGAGCTTCCTGACCCCCATCCACCCCAGAAGTTCCTGTGAGCTCTCCGGACTGCTAGCCCTTGGCTATAATTAGGGGGGGTGCTGCTTTCCCTGGCTGCTTCCATATGCATGTTAGTTGTGTTTGGCATTCAGCAGCAGTATTTGAAGAGTGTCTGGCCCCCACCAGCATTTAGTTGAGCCAGTCAGTGGAAAAAATGACAATGATATCTGGCATAGAATTCAGGTGTTAAAATACCTTTATTAAAATAGAGGAAATAGCACCTATTAGGAAGTGACCCCGAGCTACCAAATTTTATTAGACTGGGAGGAGGCGTTTTTCCCTCCTTTAAAGCATACTGTAAATTCCCTTATGTCTTTCATGGTATTTAACTGCAGAAATGGGTGCATTCAGTAATTTCAGATTTTCAATGCTATATTTATTGCAACTCACTTTGTGTAGTATCAGGGAATACCGAGCTGGGACTTGGCTCATTTCGACAAAACTTTCTGTACATATTTAGCTAAAAAAGAAAATTTGATGGGGTAGGAGAGAGAGTCAACACTATTGGCAGTTTCCCATTAGCAGTGCAGGAGGTAAAAGTCAAAAATAAAGCCTGTGGGGTAAGTCTGAACATGGCATCCAAGCTTAAAAGAAATGCCATTTCTCTTTTTCATCCTGAGGTGGGAGAAGAGGCTTGACAGAAATGAGTGAAACCTCACTCCATAATATTCGTCTGAAGCCAGCCCGCCAGCCCTGATGTCAGCGGTGAGTATGCTGAGCTGTGGATGAAGCGGGCCCTGTCCGCCCTCCGTGACTCTACAAAACCGCTTGAAAGTCAGCACGAGGTGCCGCCTCTCCCCTCTCTCAATGAAAAGCATACTTCTTGATTAAAAATGCATGTTTCTACTTCATGCCAAAACAAGAGAGTATTATTTTCAGGATGATCATAGAAACCAAGTTAAATGTGTTTCTTATTTCAAGAGATAAAAAAGCATCGCAACTCGGTGAAGAAACGTTTCAGTGCTGGATGTTAGTTTAATGTAGCACTACTATGGACGTAATTTGTTTTGAAACTCGGTGATATATGAAAATCTTCAGCATTTTTGACAGAATGAGATTACACATCCATCCCCTTCTATGCTTTAAAGAAAGAAAAACCTTGACTTAGCCTGCCAATGTTCTAGATAATATCTGTGTGTGTCTGCATTGTAATACCCCTCCTGTTATTTCCACTTTCAGAGATAGTAATTCCTGAGATAATTTCATTCATAAAAAGTTCCCACTGGAGTCAGGTGGATGGTCAGGAAAAAATATTGAAGATAATTTGTAGCCCTGTTGGACAACTTCTCGAGTCAGTTTGATTCTTGCTTGTCAGTCAGGAGACTCGGGACAGTTTGACTATGGATGGGAGACTGAGTGTGTAAGGGATTCAAGCACCTCCTCTCCCAGAGGATAAACTGTATCACAGGCAGTCAGGCTCAAAGGGAGTGTCTACGTATATACAGAGGCTCCCTCCTGGCTTGAGAATAAAAAGACCACTGTCTGCCCCTGGAAAATGAGTCACCAGAGTACATGGACCCACACCTTGCCTTCTCCAACATGAAGCAGAAGTTATAGGTGAATGAGTGATGTGGTGGACAAAAGAGAGGGAGACATGAAAAGGGACTAAAAAATACATAAAGAAGATTTATTGAACACAAGAAAATGGGGCAACTCCTACATTTTGGCTACCTGCTAACTCTACGAACATTATTAATAATGATTATCAAGTTGATATTCTTGACCTTAAGAATCTTTTTCAAAGTAAATTCATGTATAAACAAAATGTGACCATACTCCTTTGAATGTTTTCTCTTCAATAAAACTTAATCATTTTAACCAATTCACATAAGTAGAAGCTTACTCATCTGTCATTCTACAAACCAGAAATCTCTCCCAGCAGATATTTCTTGTTTTTACTAGTTTGGTTGAACTAGACCCAAGAGGTATCTCTTAAAGCATTAACATTTAACTTTGTTTAATTTAGGTTTAGCATTAAAATACATGTCATAGCAAAAAACTCTCTTGAAAGTTATTAATCCATGAATAATATTCAGAATAAATATTTATCAGAATACTTGATTAGACAGCATAATGTACAGCACAACCATTCCAGGTAATATATTTTTCTATGATAATGTACTAAAAAGACAGATGGTAGGGAATATTAGAATGTATAGCAAGCATAGCTAAATCGGGGATGCCTGGGTGGCTCAGTAGGTTAAACATATGCCTTTGACTCAGGTCATGATCCCAGGGTCTTGACATCAAGTCCCGCATCAGGCTCCTTGATCAGCGGGGAGCCTGCTACTCCCTCACTCTGCCTGCCACAACCCCTGCTTGTGCTCGCTCTTTCTCTGACAAATAAAATCTTTAAAAGAAAAAAAAATAGCTAAATTGTAAAATTATGTGGAGCCATTAATATGTAAAACCTTATAGATATGGAATTATTTATTTAATTAATTTAGTATCTATTATATGCCTTGTAACATATCAAATATTAAAGGGTATCCAAGCAACAAATGACATTCATTACTTCTTTCCTTGAGAAATTAATAACATAGATCCGATATTCACATGAAAGACCAGAGAAAAACACTATGGAATATACACTTAAGAGAATGAAACATAACACCTAAGCAATATAAACAATGATATCAGCAGATAGATACCCTGGATCAAGGAAGAAGGGGGAAAACAGTTTGTTTCATTATTTCAAAACTAGCAGCATTCTTGTTTTCAAACCTTCAATACCTATTAATCCTGGGAACTCACAAATGATATCTAAATGTATGCCTGTCATGTCAATATGTTCTGAACCTTTGAACAGCTCACTTTTAGTTCAATTTCAGTGCAAAACTGTAAGGCTTATGGCATTATACATAAATGGTCTTTAAAATTTCACATCCTGAAAAATCATAGATATAAAAACCTCACACTTCTACCTCCAAAAACAGCCAACCTATTTCTCCGATTGAGTACCCTGGGCATGGAAAATTGCTAGACTATTGGTTTGGAGTATTTCTGGGACTGGTGCTGTGCTACCACTACTACTACCCAGGCATAATTGGCACTGCTAGTTCTTTAGTTATTGTTACAGCTGCTAGGGGTCTTTTAATAGGTTATTTAGAAAAAAGAAAAGAGGACAATTGACCCTGGGTGGTTCTCAAATGGTGCTATTATTGGTTTGTTTTCATAGATTGGCAGTACCCTACAACAGGCAATGTTCGAGAAATAAAATTACAGTTGTATTAACAGCTTCAAATTAGGGGTATTTTTTCAAATCATTGTGTGGGGTTTTAGTGGTGCAAGAATGAGTGGTTTTAATTGGGCCTTCTTCCTTAGATGGCTTGAGAAAAACTCTCCAGCCCAACAACAGAAGGAAGGGGGAACCAGGACAAGAGCCACAAGGACAGAGCCACATTATCACTTTATGAAATGGCTGGTCAGGATGTGACAAAATATTTTTATAATTGATCCAAAGAATGAAAATGCTAGGAACTGGTCCTTTGCAGTAGAACATATTATGAAGTTGACAGATCCCATTTGGGGGGAAAAAATCTTCAGAAGCTGCATTGCCCCAGGTTCCTGCATAATAAAATGATCTTCTGAAAAGTTGACTAGCATATTTTGGCTGTGAGCACCAGAAAATACCACAAACAAAATATTTGTATAGCTTATAAAACACTCAAGCTGAATATTAAAAGCATCTGTTTCCAAGGAATATAATTATAAAGTACTTGAAGTGAATCAGGAGGCAGGATTCACAAAACATTAAACATGTCGTAAACAAGCGATTTGACTCATCCAGATACTATGGATAATAGATGGACTGCTGATTTACAAAGGAATACCTTCATTGAAGATTCTGAATCAGAAAGCATGACAGCAAGGGTCAAATGTTTCCTGATGTCATTGTGGGATGAATAATTCTGGGCTATTTACTGAAGCATTTTAGAATTCTTTTTTTTTTTTTTTTTTAAAGAAACATGTGGACAAAGATAGCCTTAATATTTTGTCTTGTGAGAAACATGTAATCTGGCCAATTCGTGTAGTCAAGACCACTCTGACAAAGAATGTGTGTTGATAGTGAACATAAGAATGAATTATACATCCGTGAACTGTGGGCAAGCTTTATCTATAAAAAGGCATCAACTGTCACTCAGAAGTGTAAAATTTAAATGTGCTAATACGCAAACTCTTGTTTTTATGTGGTCCTATCAAGAACAAGAAGCTTCACCGTGGACATTACGAAGTCAAATGTAATTCATAATGGTACTGCTGTTTTGTAAAAAGACAGCAGACAGAATCTACTTTCTAAGATTAAATTGAAACTTCCTTCCCCAAATGTTAAGCTAAAATTACGGGCAAAATTCTTTTCTCACATTTGCATCATGGGACTTAAGCCTGTTATTCTTTCCTCCTACAAGACAGGCTCCTGGGAGTCCTGCATACTTATCAGGAGCAAAATATTGGATTTGACATCTGCAATATACATCTTTGTTGAATGTTGTCCCAAATCAAAATAAAAGCCTGTTTTATATTGTTCTCCTGAGGTCTTCGGAAAGAGTTTGTCTTTTTACAGTCTCAAAAATGATATGAATTTTCAGAAAGATAGTCTCTGAAAGCATCAATCCTATAGGAACATGTCAATTAAGATCACTTTATCCCATGTCTACATGCATAAACTTTGTACTACTTAGAGGAAAAGACAGCAGAAGGAGGAGAAAGAAGGTGGGAGAATGATGAAGAATAAAACATTGTGAAAAGAAGAGGTCGCCAGGTGTAAAAACCGGGTGTTTCTAAAAGCCATGGGATTCTGAGGTCAGCACATCCTGATGTGTTCATTGGAAAGTTCACAGGGAGCAGTTGCTAAAATGGTAAGAGTCTGAAACAAGTGTTGAAGTTTTATGTTCTCTTTTGTAAAACACTCACTCTCCTTTTTTGTGCCTTTAATGGGTTTTATTTGACTGCTGATTGGAGTATTCGACCCTGACAGTTCTCTTCACAGACTGAATGTGAAGCCTGAGAACCTTTAGCCAGTCACACAAGACCAGCCTGGGGACCCAATGACATCTTTGAACTGTGGCTCTTTCCTCGAGCTTGATTAAAGATTTTATCCTGACTGCCGAAGGGAATGGGAACCTTTAATGAGAAATGGTGTTTTGTGCAGGAGCCATGGATACAGGAAGGAGAGGGACTCTACAAATTAGAGGCTAGCTTGGCTGAAAAATTGGGTTGAAAAATCACTTTAAAGAATTGCACCATTATAAATCACCATATAATTAGGCTTGCAATATATAAAAGGAGCATAAAGCATATGGAGGACAATCTTTGTAGATATTGTTAATATGAATCTTAAATGCCACCATAAATGTTTTGCTACCTCAAATTCATAGTGTTATATGAGTTTGAATCAATGAAAATTCTACCATTTGGAAAGAGAAAATATATATTACCACATCTCTTGGTATTTGATGCTCTTTTCACTACAAGAACACTTTTTCGGTTTTGGTATGCAAGAATTCTAGAAATAATGTATTTCCATCAGGTGCTATTTTATTGTACTATTTTTTTGATGTTATTACTTTATAGAATAAGTGAAAAATAATTTTTTTAAAGTACAAATGTTTTCTGTAAATCACTGCCCTCTAAACTCTGGTAGGTATCTCATTAAATATGAATTTACCTTGTTTAGGTGGTATTTTCCCCCTGGGAAACAGTAAGCTTATAATTAAAAATCTGAACTAGAGATCCAAAAAGCCAACTAATATTGTAAATATTACTTTAAAAATTAATAAATTATTGGTTAAAAATTAATAAGTTATTAAATTCAACCAAATTCTTCAGTAAAGGAGATCCATTAAATTATTCCATAGGTCTCTATCAAGTTATCTCTGTGTCTCTTGGATACAATTAGATGAATTATCTGTATACATTGTAACATTTAAGTCACAGTCACAATCTCCAAAGCCCGCATCAAACCGCTCAGGGGAAAGAAGCATTCCTGGGTTCTAAAGCTTTCTTTTAATGGCTGCTAATATATAAGATGAATTTAGAACTACCTTATTTTTATCTCTGTCAGGATTTCAGTGCTTTGATCCATTCAGGAAAACAAAGTTCAAAGTTTTATATAAGCTCAGGCATAGATTATATGGCCTGCAACATGACAAACCCTGCAGGAATCTGTCAGGAGACAGCATGCCTCTTTCTCACCTGGGCCATTATTCTAGCAAATTGATTATCCCACCACTGCATGGAAGGCAAATTTGAACTGTGATCTCTATCAGTGCCCTAGTTTTTCTCTTTTCTCTTTCCAGTGTTTTAGCCATTCAATGTAAAGCACTACTGAGACCCTCTGCCCTTTACCTTTCTTATAAGTTGTTCTCTCTTTGTTCAGAAAGCACAGATATGCTCCAAAATACTAGATGTTTACTGTAGTTACTCATGCGAGCTGAGTATTTTTAAGACAAGGAAACTATTGTTTTAAAAAGATCTCTATTTTAATATAATCCACCTCCGGTGCTAGAAAAATATTTGTTTTAAATATTTTAACAGTTACTAGTCGAACTAAAAAGTAAGGTTCAGAAATTAAAGATATAAGCTTGATAGCATTTTGAAAAAACATAATTAATTTTAACTTTTAATTATAGTCCAACGTGGGAGTCCCACACAACCATAATTCAACAATTCACAACATTTTATATGCCCAACCCCATTCACTTTAACTGTTCAAAGCACTAAGCTCGGAATTCTTGAGGGCGTATGCTTATCACCCAACATATGAGCCATCTCATCCAGCTTTGTGTCGTATGGAAACTTCATCAGTCTTACATCAACTTTTTTTTTTATAAACAGGAAGCAAAAAAAAAAAAAAACAGCTAAATGATTTCTATGCATATATGTGTGCATACACACTTACAAATACACATATTCATCTAAAGAACTGCTATATGTTTTAAAGCATTTTTGAGTCAGTTGCTAAAGGAGAGAGGTCAATTTTTATGTTCCTTCTTTTGCTTTTAAAAATATTGAAACTTTGTTATTACAACACAGTATAAAAGATTTTCTTTTTTAAAAAAAAGTCAGAGAGAGACTTTTCCCATCAGAGTCTCCATTTCAGAAAATATACTTATCCCAATTATAGTAACCTTGTTTTTCTTTGTTTGCTTAATAGTTTTTGGACCTGAGGTACACAGAATGGGATTAAGCATAACAGTTCATAAAGCACTCTCACCATTTATTTATGCATGGCCCTTCTAAATTTTGTTATTTATTGTAATTTCTTATATAATAAAATCAATGGACTCTCTCTTCAAGCCAAGAAATAAAATACTAAATATTTACATCTGTTGGGATGCTCCTCTTTCTCCCTTGCCCCACTGAAATCACGCTGACCCTGAATTGTGTCATGCTCATCCCGTAGCTTTATCACACACGTGTGTTTGCCAGAACAGTTCACAGTTTACTTTTACTTAACTTCAGACTTTATAAACAGACTCACCCTGTCTGAATCTTTGAAGACGTGTTTTTCACTTAAGATTATGTTCTTAACAAATTTTTGTATGCTACGGTGTGTAGTTGTACACCAATTCATACTTCCTGCTGTATAATATCCTATTATGTGACTACATGATATATTTTATTTATTCTTCCACTGATGGTTATTTGGAGGTTTGGGGTTTTTTTTTAAATTTTTTTGCTTTTATGACACTTCACTATAAAAATTCAAGCATGTGTAGAAGTCAAATACCTGGGTCATAAAATACTAAATCTTACAAGGTAAGGCCAACCTATTTTCTAATTTCTTGACACCTAGTTTTAAAAATTATTTTTATAGTACGGTGCCCAGGTGGCTCAGTCGGTTAAGCACCTGCCTTCGGCTGAGGCCATGACCTCAGGGTTCTGGGATCAAGCCCTGGCATCAGACTCCCTGCTCGGTGGCGAGTCTGCTTCTCCCTCTGCCTCTGCCTCTCCCTGCCTCTCCCCACCCCCCACCCTCACTCCTGCTCTCTCTCTTACTCTACTCTCTCTCAAATAAATAAATATAATCTGAAAAAAATATTTTCAATGTCAAAAAACTGACCATGAATTTAAGTTTTCCAAGAGATATTTAGGGCCAACTTAAGGAACAAGTAAGAATTTAGACAATTTAGGAGTAATTTATGTCTAAAAAATAATGGCTCAATGTGATAAAGAGTATCTATGGGAAAATTACAGCTGACATCATATTTAACAGTGAAACACTGAATGTTTTCTCCTGAAGATTCAGAACAAGGCAAAAATGTCCACTCACAACTTCCAGACTAGAGAGCATATCCTGTAATAAGATGAAATGGTTGGGATGAGGATGCAGGGGAGTGAAAATAGGAAAGGAAGGAGTAAGACTATCACTACTTACAGATGACATGAATATTTACATAGATAATGCTAAATAATCAACAGGGCGGGGGGGAGTACTAGAACTAACAAGTGAATTTAGCAAGTCTCAGAATATATATACATATACATATATATATATATATGTCAATATATATGTCAGTTACATTTCTACATAATAGCAGCAAACAATTGGAAAATTAGTAACAAAACAGCTCCATCTGCAATAGCATAAAGTACCTAGAATTTAATATCACCATAAGATGTACAAAATCTGTATCCTGAAAACTATAAAACATTGTTAAGAAATTAAGGAAGACAGAAACAAGATGTAACATATCAATGGGATAGAAGATTCAAATATTGAATTTTCCCAGAATTATAAATTATAAATTTAACCCTATCCCAATCATAACCCCAGAAGGCTTCTTATATAAATTTATATGAATTTGATTTTAATATCTATGAAAAAATACAAATGTCTACGAATAGCCAAAACAACTTAAAAATGAAGAATGAAACTGGAGGATTACATCACTTGATTCTAATACCCACTCTAAAGCTATAGTAATAAAATGGTAGAGTATTGGCATAAGGATGTACAAATAAATTAATGAAGCGGAAGAGAATCCTAAGGTAAACACAATTTTATAAAGATTTTTCAACAAAGTTACCAAAGCAATCCAATGGGGGAAAGGAAAATTTTTTTAACAAATCATGCTAGAATTTGATATGCATATGGGAAAAAAAAATGAACCTCAACTCTTACCTCACACCATATATAAAGTTATTTTGAAATGGATCATAGATTTAAATGAAAATGCTGAAATTACAGAGTTTTTAAAGAAAACATAAGAGAATATCTTTGAAACTTAAGTGTAAAAAAAGATTTCTTAGAAGGGACACGAAAAGCAACAACCATAAAAGACAAATTTATAAATCAGGTTTCATCAAAATTAAAAACATCTGCTCATCAAAAAAACATTTAGAAATTGAATAAGCAACCACAAGCTAGAAGAAAATATTCGCAAAAAATATATATCTGACAAAGGGTTTGTAACCAGAATATACAAGGGCTCCCTACAATAACTCAATAATTAAAAGATAAACAACCCAAGTTTACCATGTAGGCCAAAGACTTGAACAAACATTTCACAAAGACTGATATATGCATGACCAATATACACATGGAAACACATCATCAAGGAGATGCAAATTAAAACTACACTTACAGCCATTCTTAGAGTGGCTAAAATTAATAAGACTGACCATGTCAAACACTGGCGTGGAGGTGAAGAAAAGGGCACTATACACTGCTGTTACATAGGTAAAACAGTATAACCACTTTGGAAAAATTTTTGACAGATTCTTATAAAACTAAACAAATATCTTGTCTTTGGTCCAGCAAATTCTACTCTTAGGGTTTTATCTGAGAGCAATGAAAACATAGGTCAACAAAAATACCTGCAAAAAAATTAGCCAAAACTAGAAACTAACTCAAATGTGTAACAGAAGAATGAATAGTATAATACAATGGAACACAACTCAGCAATAAAAACAAATGAATTACTGATAACCACAACAGCATCAATGAATCTCACAGATATCATACTGAGATATGATACGATCCCATTTATATACAAAAATGAAATGGAGAGACAATTCCTCATTGCTGGAGGTAATCAAGAATAATCAAGGTGATCATTATAGGGGACACCATGAGCTAAGTTAGTCTAAATGACCCCAATGGATCTTTCCAACATTGATCTTCTACAGTTATGTTCATTTGAAAGAACTTCAGTTTCATAAATCTTAAGACTCAGACAATAGTAGATGAATGTACATAATTGACCAGGCAGTAATTATTCCTGCCATGTCGACAAATAACTGAAACATGTTTTTGAAAAATCAGCAGGATGCTGTTTTACAAGAAAAGGCAAACGGCCAAGGATTAAAGTGTGTTGACTAATAAACATAATGCCTTATAAATTATAATAGTAATGTTCACACGTTCATTAGTTAGGTCAATCAAATCCTAATATGGACAAAGAAAAAGGAATGTAATCCTGCCTAGCACCTGCCAAGGAGACAAATTTTTCTGGCTTTGTAAAAGACAAGTGGAGTTTCAAATCCCAACTCTGCATGCAATCTCTTGTGACATGTTCTTCTGGTTGAAAATGAATAAAACCTAGCCTCACGCAGGGGTGTCTGTTTCTAACTACAGATAGATATTTGGAAATGGGAGGTATGTTTTCATAACATTTTTACATAGTTGAGAATATCCTTTGCTTCTACACCCAAACTCAACAAGGGGTAATTTCTTAATGGTTAGTTGCAATGTGGAACCTTAATAAGCGTTATCAATGAACTTATTCCACTGTTTCATTAAAATTAATTGATCTATGTTGCAATTTGAATGGCTCTTTAAACCACAAACAATTTTGTAACATGATACACTGGTCATTTTGAAAATCTTGGTCCAGTGAATTATGAATATCTCCAAATATTGACACACTTCATTATACAACATCTAAAAAATGTCATCTCTATACAGGCACCACTATGTTCCAAATGACAGGATTAGAAGAGCTACCTGGCAGCAAAGCTTCTGTCACTCTAAGTGAACTTCCAGGGTATTTAAGTAACCTGGCCTTGAAGAAGATAGTACTGAAAAAGATAAAGAAGCAATGTCTGAAGAACTGCTTGATACCCATTATTATCACTGCTGAGGACATCAGAAAATTCTAAGTATTAAGAAACTTTCAAGTTCATGGTAGTGAATGCAAATTTTCCAAAATTCTAATTTTCACTTGAAATCTCATATTTTGTCATTGACCATAAATGCTGTTCTTGATTGACATTTATTAGAAAATAACTGCCAAAACCCCAAAATAATCATAAATGTGTTTTTCAGTCATTCTTTCAAAGATCAGTGGTGTTCCATTAACCTGCAACTCAAAGCACAAATAGTTTCCTAAAGACAATCATGATACTTGAAGAATATGGCAGAAATGCTTCATGTGTACCCATTTTGTCACACAAAACATTATAAACATATGTACTCAAGGGTGGAGATAATAATAAAATTAGTAATTTAAGATGCTTCATCAAGAGCACTGTTAAAGAGATATTGATCTATTTTTCTTGCAAGTATGCAGAAGTATCTATATACAGTATCTACAATTTGGTGCCACTGCCTTTCTGCTAAGATTTCAGCAGTTTTCTCACTGTTGCATCAATGCAAATGCTTCATAATGTTGACTATGAAAAAGGCAGTGACATCTTAGTATTATTATAAAAACAGCTTTAAGTTTGCTGTCTGCCTGAAAGAGTCAAAGAGATTCTCTGGGAGCCAGAGACACTTTCAGAATTATGGGAGGTGAAGAGGTGTTGAAATTTAATTAACTAAATATCATTCAGCATATTGAAGGAACTATTATTTTAAAAAGCTATTACTGTGTATCCACCGTCTTAAGAAGACCACAAACTGCCCACCCACTCTCACCCTACTTTGTTGTAAAAACTAATACTACAATTTTCCATATTCAAAATCAAGTAGAAACAAAACAGATTTTCATAACATATGCATATATTTATATACTTAATTGTATATATATGTAAGTATATACCTACGTAGATATATATATATACACACACACACATACAATAAACAGAGAGCTTGAAATTTGTCATCATGGTTTTGAATAATGTAAAATATAATCTGGTCTTGAACACAGCACTTGAAATCATTTTTCTATCTAGTAAGATGGCGATGCAGCTGTAGTATCTAAAACCACTTAAGACCTGGTTTTATACTGCTCAAAAGGTCAGACAGCCTAACCACCCCAAACCCTGTGGCCTTATTGCCAAACATACTACTGTTGTCATACCTAACAGTGCTATAGTCTATTAATCAGGGAAGAAGGAACTATGATATTTACCTCTTCAATCTCTTAAGCGCATCATTTTATGGGACAAGATGCTAAAGGAGAGGGAAATTTGCCAAGAAGTTCTAAAATGACAGTAATTAGCTAGAGACATCACTCCCCCCCTCCAAGACTAAAAAAAAAACAGCATTCCTGGGATATTACATTGGGGGGGGAGTGCCCTTTAAAAATACTGTATAACATAACTCTGAACTTTCTAGCTTTCATCTGCCAGCCCACATAATAACATTCCTTCCCACACATGTCCACATTAGGTCAAATATCGATTTTGGAGCTGGATGAATAAAATAAAGTATTTGTGAAAGAGCAAAATATCAGTCACATCCAGCCAGCCAGAAACTATCAAATATCAAGGAGCCAACATTTAGATTCTTTAATGTTCAGACTGTCAGTAATAGGACCCCTATGAATTTAAACCCAGACTCTTCTCATACGTTCCTTTTCTATCTGAGGAAATTAAAAAAAACAAAACAAAACAAAACAAAAAAAACCAAAAAAACAAAAACAAAAAAAAAAAAACACTGATATTATTATCTTCATTTTCCTTTGAGGTCACTGGTTTTCTTCCCTCCTCCTTCCCTTCTTCCACAAAAGTTTTTGAGTACCTACAATTTTTTGAGTGCCAGATACTGAATACTGCCTTATCTCAGAGAATAGCATTCTGCCTCAATATGTTTGGCTTTTTTAATCTATAGAAGTGATTACAGAATCTTTGAGAACTAATGCAAAAGAAACTGTACCTAGAATACACAATTATCTAAGACAGTAATAGCTTATTCCCTGTAATTAGGAGTTCCCCCCACCCAGTCTCTGCTATCTTTTCTTCTATTGTATCCCAACTTCTGTGCTGATGATTGCATGCTGTTTTGTTTTTAATATCTCCTGT
This sequence comes from Enhydra lutris kenyoni, assembly GCF_002288905.1. NCBI lineage: Eukaryota > Metazoa > Chordata > Mammalia > Carnivora > Mustelidae > Enhydra > Enhydra lutris. Next base: position 13,914,212 of record NW_019154103.1, on the reverse strand, counting down.
AATGCATATTATTTTGGGTGTGGATAATTTCCTGGCTTTGACTTTTACTCCCTTCCACTCATTTAGCAACACTGACTATTCACTTTGTAAACAGCCTACTCTTTCTTGCTTTGCTGTTTTTATTGCTGTCACTAAAATTTAGACTTATCTTCTTCCATATTTATGAACTGTATGGAAGTCAGGGATGACAGTTTATCATGACATTTAAGTAAAATCTTGGGCTCTGAAGTCATACTACCTAAATTTTGAATTCCAACTCAGTCATGTCCTGGCTTTGGGACCATAAGAAAATCAGCTAACCTCTAGAAGCCTCTGTTTCTCAACCACAAAATGGGGCTAATGATAGTAACTTCTTCAATGATTGCTTTGACACTAAATGAGATAATGCACACAAAGCTCTTAGCATACTACTACAGGGGTGCATAGTAGGAAAACAACAAATATTGGTCCAATAAAATTAACGTGGTGAACAGATTAGATTCTCCCTAAATTCACATACTATCTTAATTACTACACTTATTTAGTACATGTCCCATTTTCATTGAGGATGTTGCCTTGTACAAGGAATTAAAAGTAACTGTCACTCATCCTTGGAATTTGAATGCTCATTTGAAAGTTAAATAGCCATATTAAACAGTATATGACTAAAATGCAGTAAGAGTGACCCAAATGGAAAGTACCATGGTATTTCAAAGAAGGGAGAGATCACTATGGTCTGCATGGTCAAGAAGCCTTCACTGAAGAGAAATAAAAGGGGTGAACTTAGTAAATAAGGTAAAAATTAGTGGAACCTTCATGGTACTGTAGGCAAAAGAAACAAATGACAGAAGCAGGAGAGTGCATGGACTTTCCCAGAATATTCTTTGACCCAATTTGCTTACTCCTCCTTTATGGGAGATCAGGTTGGAAAAGTACATAGAGGCACAATGGTAGAGAATTTGGGATGTCGGACTAGAACATCCAAACGTATTATAGAATAGCAGTCACATTAATACGTTGATTTAATCAGTAAATACATACTGAATGACTATGAGAAGCGCTAAGTGCTAGAGATGGTGCAGTGGAAAACAAATCCCTGTCTTCATGGATGGAATTTATATTCCATCCTCATACTTAAATGCTTACAGAGGTGCAGCAGGTAACAGAAGTAAGCCAAAGAGTCAGGGTAAGTCATAGCGTGGTTTGAAGTTGAATTCTGGGTCAACCTGAGTGGGCCACAGGGTGCCCAGATATTTGGTCAAACATTATTCTGTGTGTGTTTGTGGGGTGTTACTGAAAGAGATTAACATGTGAATCGACTGAGTAAAGCAGACTGTCCTTCCTAAGGTGAGGAAGCTTCACCCAATCAGATGAAGGCCTGAATAGACCAAAAAGCCTGAGCTGAGTAATGGAACTGCTGTGTGACTGCCTTGGAACTGGGTCAATGGGTTTTCCCTACATTAGGATTCAAACTGAAATATCGGCTTTCCAGGGTCTTCGCCTGCTGACTGCAGATCTTAGGACTTATCAGCCTCCATAATCATACAAGCCAGTTCCCTATAATAAATCTCTTTATACACATACACATACACATACACCCACACTTAACAGCGAGAAACAGAACCAATAAGATGTGTATATGTATACATGCATATATACATACATATATACATATACGCCCACACACCCTATTAGTTCTGTTTCTCTGGAGAATCCTGACTAATACAGGTGGGGATGAGGGAAAACTCTAAAGTGCATGCCGGGGTGACTGGGTGGCTCAGTTGGTTGGGCGTCTGCCTTCAGCTCAGGTCATACTCTCAGGGCCCAGGGATAGAGCCCTGCATCAGGCTCCCCACTGAGCCGGGAGTTGGCTTGTCCCTCTCCCTCTGCCCTGCTTGTTCTCATGCTCTCTCAAATAAATAAAATTAAAAAAAAAATAAAATAAAGTGTATGCCTTACTCCAGCTGCTGGCTTCCATGTGAGAATGGGACCCACTCTGCTAAACCATTATTTATCAAGAAAAGCCAGAAACCTGGGGGTTTTTTACTATCTCAATTTTAAAGTACAGACAACAAAGTTTAAAAAAAAAAAAAAAAAGGTACATCTCATCAGCTAAGCAAAAGTGATCTAAAGGTTATATGCATCCCAACTCCTTACTTCAGCTTTAGACAATTAAGAGGCAATAGAGGTTTTCTGAGCAGGATCATTCTTACGTCAGTACATGTTAAGAATTAGAAGACAGGGGCACCTGGGTGGCTCAGCTGGTTAAAGCCTCTGCCTTCAGCTCAGGTCATGATTCCAGGGTCCTGGGATCGAGCCCCTCATCGGGCTCTCTGCTCAGTGGGGAGCCTGCTTCCCCGCTTTCTCTCTGCACCTGCCTCTTTGCCTACTTGTGATCTCTCTCTCTCTGTCAAATAAATGAATAAAATCTTTAAAAAAAAAAAAAGGTCCTTGTTATAACCAAAGTTCAAATGACGAGAGTCCAGTATAATGTTATCATATTGAAATGAGAAAAAAAGAAATACTTGAAGATGTGGTGCTAACAGACAGGGATGAGGAATGAAACTTGTTATTCTAAGAAAACGTCGATAATTAGGCCACTGGCAGAAGTATTCCTTCTCTGACCACGACAGCTACTTTTAAGTTTCTGATTTAATTTCCTTGACCCCACCCCCCGCAAAAAAAAAAAGGACGCTTACTCTGCTATGTACTTTCTTGTTAAACCAACACTAATTGATTTCAAAACTCCATCGGCCTAAGAAGTAAGTTGACTATTCACTCATGGAACAGCCTTCCCCAAGGATTCAGAGATCTAGGCTTCCTTCTCTTGAAGATATAGTACATCAGAGGGCCTCTGAGTCCTTCCTTTGCTCTGGGTCAGTAGAAGGTAAGGAGCCTACAGGATCCAGCAGGGAGTTCTGATGGGCCTAGTCTGGTAGAAAACCACATCACATTTCATCAAGTAGAACTTAGTCACAAGGCCTGACCCAACCGTAAGAGTTGAAGAAGTAAGTAATTTGATGGACAACTAGTGGGGGTGTCCTACTGAAGGAATAGGTTATTTATTCTCTTTGAGCCTATTTTCTCAACTATAAAATGAAAGGTTTGGATTTGGTACTTTCTGAGATCCTCCCAGTTTATTAAGTTTTTTGTTGCTGTTGTTGTTGTTATTTGAGTGGTTTCTTAACCAGTAATGGAAGATAGTAGAGCAGAAGCCAGAATATTTCTACCCTTTATTTATTATAGGATACACGAAGAATAATGCCCTGTGCCTTCTTAAGACACCTTATAACATTATTCTAACTGACGAAAAGCAATGTTCAAATGATGTATTTCATGGCATCTTATTAGCAATTACTATAACACTGATCACAAAGGATTTACATCACATATTTCCTTCTTGTATTTCTAGATAACCACAGATCTTTCTGTAGTAATGACAAAGAGTATATACAAAAGGATAATGTACTTCCTTAGACTTTTACTTAATTAACACTGAATGGAATTATGCTTAGAATAAATAAAAGATGAACAGCTCTTCTTTTCATTCTTATTCTCTCTTTTCCTAACAAAAATAATTTATAATTTCAACTTTTCCTGCTGCTTTTCCAAAATCCTAGTTTTAAACCCAATCAAAAGATGCTAACATATTCCAAAGTGAGAGAATGCTTTGGATTCTGTACTACTCCTGTCTTCTTCATCTTTAAGAGATTTTAAGTCTTTTCTTTCCCAAGCTGCCAGTTACACTGAATTGTTCTGAAATGTGAATGAATTTTTTTTGGTGTAAATATGAACTTCCATCGACTACAGCAACAATAAGAACTTCACACTTGTCATTTACTAAAACCTGCCTTTTGAGTCCTGTCAGTCATAGGCCTCTACATGTGTGTTTCTTGGTTGGAGCAGCGTTGTTTTATGGCAGCTTCTGTTTAGGAATTCATGTTGCTACTTGGCATTTATGTAGTTCAGCTGTTAGAGAGTCAGAGTAAAAGGAAAGAAAACATGCATGAGTGAAGATTTCAGGAGCTAAGAGGGAAATAAGGAAGGGCTCTGGGTTATGAAATAACAATGCCAGCCATGTGGCAGCAGTAAACCACAGGCACACCCCCTTGGTTTAGGACAGACAGTGTAGCAGAGCAGACACAGCTCACATCCATCCTGTTGATCTGGGTGGCCGCGTGCTATTATAAAGGGCAAGTGTTGCATGAAATATTAGCAGTTACATTCAACTTTCCAGCTTTTTCATTCCTTTACAACACTGAGCCTGATTACGAGTGCCACTGAGTTTAGATGTGCTTAACGCAAGACAAAGAGACTCTGGAAAAGACAGGCTTGCAAATGAAATACTAAATACTTTGGTCCCTAACCAGAGTTGACAGAACTGTGCAAGATTCATAATGTGGGCTCAAATATGCCCAGAAGATCAGATATTTATCCAACATTTATCTGCATAAAACCATATCCCTTGGGGGCTCTTGCTTTTTAATGGGAAAGTAATAGGAGTAGGCTTCTCTGGGGTTCTCAGACACTTTGAGCTTATTAGTCTTAAGTCACTAGGAACCTTGCATGTAGAGATTCGAGGTTCAGGGAGCAAACTTTTTTAGAATATGTAAACAAAAAACAATGTAAATTAAATTTCACCCCTTTTCCATGTAACTCCCGGAAAGGTAATATAGGTTCTCAATCTGGTTTAATGGACATCTTCTATTTGTGCTTGCCAAGGAGAAAATAAAGTTTTCTATGGGTTCTTCAGAAGATGTAGCTTATAAAAAGAGCTAAATAGAGAGAGGTAAAATTAAAAATGTATAGAAGTTAACAAATTTTCTTCAAACAAAAATAATTGCTTCCATTCTACAGGTGCTCCACATCTTTAACTAAATAATTTGAGACTTGTGTCTAACGCATTTTTTTATTTGTTGTGAAGTCCATACCGTAACATATCCATGTTTTATTAGTATTTTAATACTGGTGTATTAATATTTTCATATTATCTTTGTAGAAAACCTCTCTAAAACAACCAAATGCAAATAACTATGAATAACAAATGATACCATCAGACTTTGAGATATAAGGACAACATAATATTTATAGCAGATCTCATTCATTTTCAACTTTTCTGGCACATACATATATTTTACCTTCATTTATGCTCACCCATTTTAGTTTAAAAAAAAAAAAAACCTTCAATCTAATAACTGAAATGGTATATCCATTACAGCTAAAATTATCCACACACTGTATGTGTACTGATAGTGCCCAATAGTAAGAATGCTTTGAATTTGGACACAATGAATAATTTCTTATACCTAATAGCTCTTCACTTAAAATGGAAAAAAAAAAAATGACAGCCAAGGGTATATACAGCAATTTTCAAGCACTTACAGTTTCCTTCTTTTAGTAATTTGCCAAACCAGAGGAGTAAATTAAATTGCCTTGCTTTTCTCTTCCACACTTAAAAATATATTTCCACAACTGTTAGAGACTTAGTACTTTATTGTTTTAATGTAACTAAGTGGTTAAATGAGGCATAGAGTCAATCAACTTTGTGTTTCAAAAGCTCAGCAACAGAAGTATTCTTAAGGTAACAAAATACTAGATGACTTTAAAAAAAAAGTTAATTATTAGTTAACACCTCGGTGATTCCAAAAGAGGTATGAGTTAGACATGAGACTAGGACAGGATCTCAAGCACAGTGTTATGCCAAGCATGGTACAATAGTGGGGATTTACTGAGTTTTCTTTTCCAAAGGGGCTGACGGTATAGTTCTAGTTGACTATTAGAAATAAAGTCTTAAGAGATTTAATACATGAACACTGTAAAAGCTTACAAACTCATAGCTTACTTTTGAAACTGGCTAGTGCTCTGGCAGCACACCTACTGCGGTAAGAACAATCTTAAAGAGGATGAGTGTGGCCCCTGCACAGAGGACATGTACATTCGTGAAAGGATTTGAGTATGTCAGTGAGTGCCAGGGACTAGCGGAAGTGGTGAAGATACTGACTACAAAGGACCCCAGTGCAACTTTCGGGGGGTAACAAAAATGTTCCTTATCATGTAGTGGTAATATGACTGTGTTCAGTTGTCAAAACTCATCAAATTGCAGTCTTACAGCTGGTGATTTTATTGTGTGTGAGTTATATCTCAACAAAGCTGAAAAAGGAATTCTGACTCTTTCACCCTATGCACTAATTTGGATAATACAATTTCATGAAAAGCACAGGGACTTTTCCCCTCTATCCTTCTTTGCTTAAGGAATTCAGGCACGGCAGGACCAGCAGATCTTTTAACAATTTATCAAACTCTTCCAATCAAGTACAAATTCACCATATTTAGATGTTAAAATAAGTCATTATTTCAATGGAGAATCTAATAGCTGCTTATCATTAAACTAAAGGAAATAATGAGGAAACATGGAAAGTATTTTTTCTTTTTTTTTTCTTTTTTAAGATTTTATTTTTAAGTATTCTCTACACCCAGTGTGGGTCTTGAACATACAACTCCAAGATCAAGAGTTGCAAGCTCCACAGACTAAGCCAGCCAGGCACCCCTGACTAGAAAGCAGAATGATCAAGCACTAGTCATGTGCTGTTCTCAAAAAAAAAAAAAAAAAAAAGACTTTAAGGACAAAGTCTTTCTTCAAAATAAAGATTATTCACCTTTTGATCACACCAAGATCTAATTTCCTTCTCTAACCATTCAAGTTAAAACTCTGAAACAAATATATACACACATTATTCACATAAAATGAGTATGCGTTTTTCTGTCTCCAATACATGCATTGAGGACAACAGAAGGTTGTTTGATGAAATCAAGAATGTGGAAAAGAGGGTTGGGAGGGGGGGTGGGGTTATGGACATTGGAGAGGGTATGTACTATGGTGAGTGCTGTGAAGTGTGTAAACCTGGTGATTCACAGACCTGTACCCCTGGGGAAAAATATATTATATGTTTATAAAAAATAAAAAATAAAAAATAAAAAATAAATAAATCTTTGATAAAAAAAAAAAAAGAATGTGGAAAAGAGTTACTTTTCTCTTTTCTCCATCCAGACTTTTTTTTTGGCAGACCAATCTGAAGAGGTGGGAAAAAATGAAGCTTGAAGAAAAGAAAATTGAAGCTAAAAACAACAGAGAAGATTGATTAACCCCATGTTATCAGGTTAAGTGTCAACAGCAAGCAGCTACTGGGCTTCTGCTGTGTTTTCCTCTAAACTTTCAGCCTTACATCCGTCAAACCTCAAGATAACTATCCATCATGGAGTCAAAGTGGCGAACAACTGTGTGGTCTTTTGATAAGGGACAGTGTCCCACAATTTGTCTCCTTCTCTTCCCACAGATCGCCTCTAATGGGGTAAAGCCAGGCCACAACAGCTGCAAAGAGCCCAATGACATTCTTCAGTATAAAAGAAATTCTCGGAAAATACGTACAGCAGGAATCTAAACAACCTTCAAAAAGTATCTAAGTTCAATGATTATTTACTTGTTCTATGACAATTATGTTTGTTCTTCCTAGACACTAATGTTGATAAACCACTTTTTAAGTATAATTAAATGGCAGGATTGTGATACACTTAAAAATGTGATGATCTTAACAATCCCCTGAGAGCTACAATGCAGCATCTATATAACTAAGTAAAATTTAAAATCTGTAGATGGACTATATTAGCATTTATGCAATGCCTATAAGGAGGTAATTCATACATTTAGATGTACAACAGAATATCATCTATGCCATTCAAAAATGGAGAGCCCCATCCTCTCTGGGAAAAAAAAAAAAAAATCAGCCTAAATAACAAAGAATGTTTAGTAGTATAGAAAATCACTATGTCATAATATTAGGAGAAAGAAAGCAAACTTTTAAAATATGAGTTATGATTACAATTATGTTCCTAAAAAATCATGGAAAAAAAGTGTTTGAAGGTTTATGAAGCATACCAATTGGTGTACTAGAGTAGTGAGAATATGGACAATAAGTTTTTCTGCCATGTTACTCCTTCTTGACATTTTTTTCTCTACATACTTGAAAACTAACCAGGTTTACATTAAGACTCCCTTCTCTAACATTCCACAACTGCAAATATTAGTTTTTAAAAAAATCACCAGCTCTGAATCATCACCAGCAAAGAAGAGGTCATCTCAAGCTGACTATAAGTATCCTATTATGGGCCAACAGATCTCAGTTTCTTGAGTAGGAATAGCTCTATTCAAGGACAGTGAGAAAAAAGTAATCCTAGGTAACTGTTCTGACACTTTGTCTTGCCACTCTGTCTTTCCAGTGGAATGCAATTAAGTGGAAATGAGGGAGGAGAATTAAAGATTTATGTAATCAGTTCAGAATCTCATGCAACACCCTGATGACCAAGCAAAGGAGTTATTCTGCTCCATCCTGAGCACATTTCTCCTCTTAAGTTATAATATAAATTATTTTGCCTTCACATCTGCTCTTGGAGTTCATTTTAGACTGATTTTATGTGCATAAAAATATTTAAGAGGGAAACACTGAGTTTCCCCAGGCTTCATGCCACCTTCTGAGAAGATAGCCCCTTAGCCCATATATGTCCCCCAACATTCTCCAGCAGTCAGGGTATCTGAAGTACATTCTTTATTGTCTCAAAGGCATTTTAGTGTATTAGATTTTTACCAAAATGCAGATACCTATTAAGGAAGTGTAATTAGCTAATATCATTTTCAGTTAACATTTTTGTTGGGAATGGAAAAGGATATGGGGGGAAAAAAAAAAAACTATGAGAATGAGACAGCGGCTATGAAAAGGAACTGCCAAAATGGAGAGAAGTTTATTGAAGGGGAAGGGAGGAACAAGGCAAATGAAATCTGCTGCATTCACCATTTGATCCTGGGCCAATCCTGTTGATCCTTGTTGAGTAAAAAATGTGAACTTTAGAAATGGAACAATTTGGATTCAAATCCTATCTCTACTGCTTAGTAATTGTGAGGACATAGACCAGTTACCTAACCTGTCTCAATAGTGTGTTTTCCTTACAGGCCAATAAGGAAAGTAACATATACTTCATGAAATATTTTAAGTAATAAATGAAATAATTATGCATTTAACCGTGTATAATCAGAACTTCACATATGTTCATTACTATTCCCTTTATTTTCCTTTCCTTCTCATTTTCTTCTGCCAATTAGGGATACAATATACTCCCTAAATCCACATTTGCAGTGAGTTTTGAAATCCTACTAAAGATAGTTAACTAACATCACGGTCTTCACGGCAGTCAAGACCAGATTTCCAAAGGCCATGCTGGCTCCTAAGGGTTCTACTTTCTGTCTCAAAGAGAAGATCCAGGTCTGTTTTCTAGCTCTTTCAGTAAACGGCATAGAAACTCCACTTGTGTACTTCTTGGATGAGGAATTCAAACTGCCTGTTCCATACTAATCTGTTACAGAACGTAATGAGCTTCCCAGATGTGGGCTGTTTGAGAGAGGAGCCACATGCAGAGATCAGTAGAGAAGTGACTCTCATCACAAGCCCCCAGATGAGGCCTCTAAAATTCAGAGGGCATCGCAAAAAGCTTTGAGAAGCCTGGCTACGAGTGTGTAGTGCCCACTAACTGCCCCAAATCTAAAACTTTACTAAACCTGAAAAACTGACAAAAGATGTTGGGTCTTAATTAGCAACACATATATATCCTGCAAACGGAGGAAAAAACAGTTCTAATTGTAGTGTCTTTGGTTTGTCACATACAAGCTGTTTGGAAACCCCAAATTCCAAAGCATTATGAAAAAAATCTTCCAAGGGTGTAGGGTTAAGACATAACTAGAGTACAAGCCAGTTGGGTTTTTTTTTTTTTAATTTTTTTTATTTTTAGGATCTATGGGTTAGAACTCAAAACAGCTCTAAACAGCAATCTGTGCCCTATTAATTGCTTTGTACCTGATCTTCTCATGAAGTCAGCAGGAGTTTTGCCACTGAAGAACTATGAGAAAGATGGTTTCTACTAGAACCAAAAATTGCCACCAGCTATTCCAGTTTGATGGAAAAATCAAGTCCATATTTTGTGTAATAATAATCCATAAGCATGCTCTAACAACAGTTAGCATGCAAGCATTATTCCTGAGTGCTTTCAAATAAAAACAAATGTGACTCAACCTTTATACATGGATAATGATGAAATCTGGGTCTATTAGACTAGAAATAGAATGAAATCCCTAACATAAAAAACGAGGGATACTTTGCATGTCCTTTTTCTTTGCTTTACATTTCAAAAGCAAAAAAGGAAAAAAGATTATTTTTACTGAAGCTTTTCCATCCATGAGGAACCACTTCACACACACCCTAATACATGAACGTATCTTCTGAAGTGCTAAGCATGTGATATACATGATAAAGCATTGCTATTCCCAGAAATATGGCTCTAAAATAGTCATATGTGACTATTCAATGAAAAGAGTGTTTAGGATAGCCCAATTTGAGAAAGCTGTGTTACAAGATCAGATTCTATTTTTAGGCTGGATTTTTCTAGACAGATGTTGAAAACCCATAAAGAGGATTTTAAAAGTGTTATTACTGGTAAGTTATTGCACCCTTAATGTGGTCCGTACTGTGGCAATAGAAGCTTCAGGAAAACATCTTTTCTTTCTGTCTCTTTCTCTCTTTAAACTTTATTTATAGCCTTGCAAAAGACTAGCATTCACATAACCCGCCTTTGCAGGCGTGCCAGAAGATTAATGATATCGCAGTGTTCTTGAGAACAAAAATGTGTCTACCACTGTGTTGAATAATCTCTCCTTTCACACATTAAAAGTGAGATGAGGCCTACTTTAGAAAGCAAGGACAATGTGTCGCAAAGAGTTAGTTGGCTTAAAGACATACCCGTATTGCTATCCTGAATCACAAATTGTTTTCATGCATGTTATCTCGAGAATAAGAAAGCTTTTATCACCCACCCTTTTTTTTAATTTACATAGAGCCTCAAAATCTGACTTTTTCCAGCATTTTTTACAATCTGTTGCTTGTAAGAATTGAAAATTTAGAGAAAATTGTTCATTGTGACCTCTTTTATGTCTACTCTACTGAATTTGAGCTAACAAGAGCGAAAACGATTTAAAGATTTAAATATGATGGATGTAGTCATTTATGTTAAAGTTACTTTTGCTTAGCTTATAGTAATAACAACTCAATTTTTATTTGAACTTTTTCTGATGCCGTGTACCATGCTAAGTGTTCAATATATGTTATCTAATTTAATCCTTGTGAAAATCAAAAGAGATAGTTACTACTATTATCACCCCTGATGGGGGAACAATTTATGTTTAGAGAGACACAGGACTCACCCTAAACCGCTCCTCCAATAAATGACAGGACCACAATTCAAACCCAGGTTTGGGGAACTTCAGTGTCATGCTCTTAATCACTATGATACACGGTCTCTTGGGCAATATTCATTTAACTAAACTTTTATTCAACCAGGTAATACTTAGAGACTGCTTATAATGAATTTTCAGAAAATTCATCACTGGTATTTAGGTATATGCTATATACCAGTCACTGCCACTGGCCTTTGGAATCATTAAAGTGAGTAAAACAAAATTCTTTCTCCCCAAATGTAAATGGGGCCAAGAGAGCCAACTTAAGACCTTCTCAGGCACTAATCATTCAGAGTTTTCTAAATCCACCTAACCTCATATAAAACATCAAAACGCACTCACATCTCACATTTAATATAATCACATAACTACATATGAGTTGTGTTACATTTGCTTGAGATTATTTTTATGGGCATTTTAATAGTCATTATTTTTCAGGACTTATAACCAATATATGTTTTATCCCGAGTCCCAGACATTTTTACCCAGGTTCTCTGCCTATAGTACCTTGGCCCTAGTGGGAAAGACAGAAAAGCAAACTAGGAAAGGGACACAACGTGGTAAGAAAATAATACAGGTATGTGCAAAGAATTATGGGAGCCAAAAGGTATCACTTCACAAATTAAAGGACACTGAAGGAAAATCTTGGGGTATGAGTAGGAGTTCATCAGGTAACAAAACCCTCATTTACAAAGCTATCAAGCTACAAAAAGTATGATATATCCAAGAAATGTCAAGTAATACTATATGAATTAAGAACAGTATTTAAGCAGCACGATACAGGATAGAGATGGAGGCTTACAATTCAATGTATTTTCATTGTACATTTTCTTTCATTGGAAAGAAATTTTAATATACATTAAACTGAAAATTCTGTTTCTTTACTATACTGAACTCAGCAGCTTCGTATCCTCTAAACATAATATAAATTACAATTTTTCTTTTGCTGATACTATTTTATTGCCAATTTCCTAAAGGAACTACACTATTTATTAAGAATATTGATTCATCAGTATTTATAAATCTGGGCTACTATACTATACATATGTACATTCATACTATTTATAGTTTATATCATATATACAGTATAAATATTCATCATGTATGTATACCATGTACCATAAATATAGTATAGATAAAGAATAGTAAGTACAGTGGTGCCTGGGTTATTCACATGGTTTAGCATCTGCCTTTAGTTCATGTCATGATCCCAGGATCCTGGGATCAAGCCCCACGTTGAATTCCCTGCTCAGTGGGGAATCTGCAACTCCCTTTGCCTCTGTCTCTTCCCTGCCTTATGCGTGCTCTCTCTCAAGTAAATGAACAGTAAATACAGAGTGTGTGTGTGTGTGTATATACATACATATATATGTATACGGATCAGGGATTATATATAAGCTTTATGTCCACAACCTTAAAATTTCATTCTTAAATTATGGAATATATCTAGCAGAACTGACTAAATCCTTTATTTCCCACTAAAATTTTTAGGTGAAAAACCTGACTCCCCCCCCCCAAAAAAAAGTCTTTTAAAATAAATGAAAAGGTTAAAAAAAAAAGTAAATGAAAAGGTTTGAGGGTGAAACCATCTGTGCAAGTGAGGAAAATCTTAGTTTGTAAACTTTAAGTAGTTCTCTTGAAAATATTATGTTAAAAATAGTGTGTTTTCTTTAATAACTTAGTTCAATAGAAGGGGAAGATAAAACAAATAGCTCAATAAAGGAGTCACTGAATTGAGTATCTTTTAAAATGCTGTAGTAGGGCGCCTGGGTGGCTCAGTGGGTTAAGCCGCTGCCTTCGGCTCAGGTCATGATCTCAGGGTCCTGGGATCGAGTCCCGCGTCGGGCTCTCTGCTCAGCAGGAAGCCTGCTTCCCTCTCTCTCTCTCTCTCTGCCTGCCTCTCTGTCTACTTGTGATCTCTCTCTGTCAAATAAATAAATAAAAAATCTTAAAAAAAATGCTGTAGTAAAGACGCTATTATATATTTGTTGGTAGTTAGAAATGGGGGGAGGGTTCTGAGAACAAGACCAACTAAAATAATAAGCCAACCAAACGGAATACTATTACTAAAAATTCAAAGCTGTCATGTGAGAACTCTTGGTCTAAATGAAAATGAAAGATTATGGAATTGGGAGGTTATCAAATAAATGAGTTTTACCTTGTGAAGTAGTAGGAAAAAGGGTGAATAATCATTTTAAAACATAGGCTGAAAAAAATTAGGACACACAATGCAAAAAAAAAAAAAACTCAATATGAAAAAAAGAGAACTGAGAAAAATTCTCCCCTTAAACTACGATGTGAAGGCTTTAGACCTATGCTTACTAAAATAAATTGGCTGAATAAAATACAACATGTATAACTATTACCTGACAAGACTTGGATTGCTTCCCAATGCCTAGACACTTATCCTGAGACTGACACCATATTAAATTATGTTATAATGGCATCAAATGGGGCACCATCCCAAGATCACAAAATTCTGGGCCTTAAAATCTTACTCCTAGATTACTCTTTGTTTATTTACACTGATGTTCTAATAAAATTCTTTATTTTCTCTTTTTTTAAAAAACAAAATGATGAACTTTGACCCATTTCTCACTATTCTTATTTGAAAGTCACAGCTTATTATATATACACTTATATATTTTTATCCTTTACATTCTAAATGACCAACATTAAGCTACATGTTAAGGATATAACCTTGAAAAATATGGACATGAGGGGCGCCTGAGTGGTACAGTCGATTAATCATCCAACTATTGGTTTCAGCTCAGGTCATGATCTCAGAATCATGGGATTGAGCCCCATGTTGGGCTCTGATCTCGGAGTAGTTTAATTGGGACTCTCTCTCCCTCTGCCCCTCACCTCTGTTCTCTCTCTCGCTCTCTCAAATAAATAATTGTCTTAAAAAAAAAAAAAGAAAAATATGGACATGATCCTTTCCCTGTTGGAATTTAAATCCAATAGGGGTAGAGAGGTAAACAAACAATTGCAAAACAATAGAATACACATTATAATAAAAAAAAAAAGTAAAGGGGTTATGAGAAATGTCAAGAGAAATTATTTGGAAGAATCAATGTTTTGCTTCCTAGAAGAAATAAGATCTAAACCTAGACCTAAAGTATAATTATCAACAGAGACAGAGAAGGGTGGGAAATTGGGGAAAAACCCAATTTCTGCTATTTCAGGCAGGAGAAACAGCATGTACAAAATGCCAGAGGTAGGAAGGCATGGATTCTACTGAGGTGTGAAAACTGGAGATAAGCAAAGGCTTGTTCACACACAGCCTTATACAGCATGTCAAGGAAACTGAGTATTTTCAAGCTGAAGTAGGTAGTTAGGTTTGTTCTGTAAAATCATCCACTATCTTCTATGTAGAGAATTGAAGACAAGACTAGAGGTAGAGAGAGCAATGGTAACAGTGTTGTAGTAGGTCAGGCAAGAGGCAAATTAGAGGACAGATAGCTGAGATAAAGATTAAGGAAATATTTAAGATGAAAAATATGTAAGACCTCATATCATATGTGGTGAGCAGGGGGAAGAATGAAAGAAACAAACATAACCTTTAAGTTTTAACGAGCAGCCGGGGAAAGGATGGTACCATTTAATGGGTTGGAGGGTGAGCAGAGGGCACCTGAAGCAGGGAAGATGACAAGTCCAATTTTCAACATGTTGAGTGTGAAGTTCATGAGGGATGCCTAGTAGGCTGGTGGATATAAAAGTCTGATGCTCACTACTGAGGTCCAGGCTAGAAACAGAAATTTGGAAGTAATCAGATTATAGGTTCTGTAATAACTCAAATCTTAAAACCAAGAAAGATTAGCCAAGGGAAATGGATAGACCAAGAAGAACTAAGTGACGAAGGCTGAGCCCTGACAAAGCCTAACATTTAGGGAATGAGAAAAAAAGGAGCACTCAAAAAGGACTATAGAATTGATTGCAGAGAAAACTTAATGGAAACAAGAAGAGTGAGAAGAGAAAGAGGAAGTGCTCAAAAGCGTCCAATATGGTTGAGAAATCAAGCAAGGAAAAAAAAAAGAGAGAGAGAGAAGAAGTCAAGCAAGGCAAGGATTTAAGAGGTGTCTATTCTCCTTGCAGAGATTGTTTGGTGACAAAGAAGATAGACGGTTAGCATATATAAAAATACATATGTAGGTATATACATACATATACACATGTGTATGTCTTTACACACGCTCATTCAATTATCATAATAACATCATCTAGTATGTACTATTAGTATGCTTTTATCAAGACGAGAAAATGGAGACACAAAGAAGAGACAATTTTTCCAAGGTTACACAGCCAGGAAGTAGTAGAGCCAGAAATTGAAATTGGTTGAGGACTTGAGTGGGAGGTGAAGGAATATAGATTGGGAGTGCAGATAATTCCTTCTAGCAATATCACTGATTTTCAAAGATAGTTTTGTCTGGGCAGATTGTCTCTGCTTATCAGGTTCAAACTATGTGGTGAATACTACCCAAATTGCAGACTGACTTTTGAGATAACAAATGGCTTGTGGAGAAATGCTTTTAAAATCCAATGTGTTCAAATGGCAGTGATAACAACATGAAAAAAAATTTTTTTCCAATGTATCATCTCCATGAGTTTTGAAAACAGTACACTATTGTTGCTTCTTAAACCTAAAACAAGTGAAACCCTGCTTAGAGCTACTCCAAAAATCATTCCAACACGGTTTTCCCAATGGATCCATCAAAATAACTGGAATCTTGAACAATGAGTTTTAATTGTTAGTATGTGTTTATGAAGTACCTATTACGTTTATGCATTGTCTGTTTAGAGTGTTGTCCTTCCAGAAACATCTTTAGGAAGCCAGGACCCATTTGGTCAATTTATGCCACCATAGGAAATTAGTTAAATGATAAATTGTCACAAAGTTGAAATTTCTTAATATGGGCGAAATACCACTGATTTGTGTGGAAGAGAAGAAATTCCTCCATAATTTTCTTTTCATTTCCAAATATTTGGGGAATATTGCATAGCCACATTCATCATCTGCTAGCATCTTATTATAAACCATTGTCAGATGAGAAACCACATTAAAGTATTTGCTATTTGCAGGATTTATTACTCTAGTATAATAAGTTTTAACATGGTATGACTGAGAGCATAATTATAATTAGAAAATCTCTTTTTAAACCAGATTTAGAAACAGAGTGATCGCTGGAGTTTAAAAAAAAAAATACTTAAATAAAATTATTTAAATTATGAGAGACCAGAAGTTTTTGGAAAGTTTAGGAAACCATCATTCAATTACAATATTCAAAATTTGGTAGTCTGTTTTCTGTTTCTTCATTTAAAAAAAAAAAAATCATATCCGGAAAAGAAAACCAATAGTGTATATGGTTGCCTCAAGATTTTTCTTTGGCCAAACTGCTTATTTTCCATAACGGAATTTCCCAGTGATAGTTTCATGAACTTCATTGCCAGGTTGACTAGCCAAAGACACTCAATTGTCCCCCCTCCAAACGAAGACTTGAAGTAATGCTGAACACAACGAACATGAAATTGGGAAAGACAATGATTTGGTTTTAACCACAAAAGGCATAATACTACTTAGACGAGCCAAGATTTTGGAACAAAATAAGTTTGTTTCCAATATTCTAATACGTTACATTGGCCATGTCAAAATGAGGTTACATTGTCCCTAGGACAACCCTGAGATTCCTGAGGCACTCCTCCAAACCTCACTGTTCTACTAAACATGAAGTGTATCCTGCCACCTTGGAAAAAGGTTACAGTGCCCTCCTCCACTGACAAGAGACACTCTAGCAGTTATAGCCCTGTGCTTGGCTGCAGGCCTTATTTTAGCATTAGACACTGGATTTTCAAAGGTTATCTTTCCTAAATTAAAGGAAGAGTGAGACTGATGATGTGAGGGCTCCCCTATGCTGACTGTGGTTTGCTTACATAAGATTCTGTAAGTTTCCCAATAAGAAACCATACCTTCCAGGTGATAAATGGGTCAAATTCACAGAATATTAAAAGTGTGGGAGGCAGGCTAGGAGAAAAGAAGGCTTTCCTGCTTTCTATTTCCAGAGTGTAGTTTAACTGGGATACTCACAAGATTTGGTCTAAAGAAAGAAGGAAAGCCATGAAGTAATAGAAAAGTGCTAACATAATAACTAGGAAACACCTCTGTGATCTCTTTCTTTTTATTTTTCTACTACTAAGTGTTTTTTGTACTCTCTTCTTTATTCTTAGCCACTTCTCCCCTCCTTCCTATTTGTCCTAACCTGTCCCCTCATAATGTGAAATACACATAACTGTCACTGTGGTTATGTGATCCAGTGCGAGCTGTACATAAATCCTTTGATTCAGACAATTACCATTAGATTCAAACACAATCACCCAGTAGATATCTGCCTTATATGAACTCCCACTACCCACAGCACAGAAATTCACTTGTACTGCTCTTCCTTTATTCCAAGGGTTATTACTAGGACCAGATAAAAACAACCTCCCACACCATTTTCATTCTAGAATCAGGAATCCTCACTGAACATACTTGTTTCCATTCTATTCCCAATTCTCTTTCTCTTCTGGCTGATAAAAGACTGAAGTCCTGGGTCTCAGGCCAAGTTACAAGGAGTATAAAAGAATACAATAATGAGGAGAATTGAAAAAGTTTCCATGTTAGTCTCGATAAAAGAGGAATTGCTATCTAGCTTTCTTGCCTCCTAGTCTCATCTCCCTCTTATGTTAGTGAAGGAGCAATCTCCTTTTTGCTTTCTCAGTAATAACCATCAATCTTATCTATCAGAACCTTTCTGCAATATCCTAAATTAGCTTTAGTTTTTGTAATAAAAGTTGGCATGAAGTCTCTTTTTTTTTTCTTCCAGAAACGGTATATGCAACTAGAAATCAGGTATCCTCAAGTCTACATTCCTCACTCAGTAATGACAATTAATAATCCACTTTGGCTCATAAAAGCTAAATGTTCTATCATCAATATCTTCTTCCATTTTCTAAACAGAGACTCTTGAAGACACTCAGTGAGCACACTAAGACTACAGAATCAGCTGATGCTAATGCCTTCGTAATGGTTCATTACCTATTTCCCTTTTCTTCTAGCTTACTTTGTCAATTTATTTAAAGCACCTGTTTTTTTCAACCAACTACATTATATTGTTGGTTACAGTAGCAAGACCAATGTCAGAGACAGGTAGATTCAGGGTGGCTCAGCTCTGTATCCTGACTGATATGACTTTTATTCTTTGTCATTTTGTCAGAAGCATCTCAAAACCCAGAAAGAAGCTACAGAGACCAAACAATCCATCCCTCTGTCTTCAAACTGTTAAAAGATTACTTTTCATATTTGAGGCACTTGAGGTCCAAAGAGGTTAAGGGGCTTTATGGATGTTCCCCTGTTAACAGTAAAAGGCAACAAATAGCCCATACCTCCACACACTGTTATGGATAATACTGTATGCTATTTACTGTGTCCATGAAAAACAAATAAAATAGCCTATTTTATGCTGTAAGTTGGTAATCTTGAAAAAAATCCATCATCTACGCATAACACCCAAAACACTATATTCCAGTGAATCCATCTATCAGCTGTGTGAACTGGAATGAAGGAACAACTTCTCTAAACGTCAAACTCCATTTTCAGAAAATGAAGAAAATAATAATTATTCTCTTAGAGTTTTTTGAGAAGTAAATAAGATAATACAGAGAAAGCTCCTAAACAGTGCCTAGCATGTATTAAGCATTCAATAAACAGTACCTATTATTCGTCACCAAATCCTGGTGGTTTAGATATTAAAATAATTTCCCTTACAGCTTGAATGAGATGTATTTAGGAAAAATAAAGGACTGCTTTAAACTACAGGTAGTAAACATGAAATATTAACCCAAGAAACCGTAGAGGCTAGATACATAAGCAGCTACCTAAAGGGGTTATGTAAACATGGCATTAACAATTGACAAAAAAGAAAAGAGATTGATGTGAGGTTCCCTGCTTGAGGTTGACAGTAAAAGATGAAAACTTTGCTCTCGGGGTGCCTGGGTGGCTCAGTGGGTTAAAGCCTCTGCCTTCGGCTCAGGTCATGATCCCGGGGTCCTAGAATCGAGCCCCGCACCGGGCTCTCTGCTCCGCGGGGAGCCTGCTTCCCCCACCCGCCCTGCCTGCCTCTCTGCCTACTTGTGATCTCTGTCTGTCAAATAAATAAATAAAATCTTAAAAAAAAAAGAAAACTTTGTTCTCTTACCAACGTGCTTTGTAGTTACTATCAGACTAAGCATAGCATGGCCCCATTGGGTTGCAATGCAGCTTCTCTCACACTAATTCAAGGCAGCCTATCCAAAATCCCTGACTTCGTCAAAACACATGTAGGAATGGTCAAAGCTGAGAGGTGGAGATGCCTGTGGTGCAGGAGGGGCAAAATACAGCGGGTCTTTGCATGTCCAATTACGTATGTTTTAAGACATTGCTTATGGGTAACAGAAAACCGTAAGAACAAAATCCTCTGCTATGCTAGTCGTTTTCCCAGTGGCTCAGCGGAGACCTCTCAGCGTGGTGCCGCACCCACCTGCGGGAGGAGCACTGCGGTACTGGCTAGCCGCTTCTCTTACCTTTCTAATGCAGTGTGTCCGGGTCTCTGTGGTGCAGAACCCCAACTTCTGGGATTCTCTCAGTGGTGCCTAGTTCATAAATAGTTGTTGCTTGTTCTTCTTGGGAGGAGGCGTGAAGTCAGGGACCATCTGTGGCGCCATCTTGGTGACGTCACCCTCCCTCATGCCAGCAGCAAATGCTACAACTGGCCTCCCTCAGGTCTTTTAAATGCCGACTTCATCGGCATTTAAAAGCGCCACACCAGCTACTCATTTTGATTTGGAGCCATTCTAGCTATCCAATTGTGACTGTCCAGTGCATGCCAATCTTATTCTTTTAAACCCCAAAAGAATAAGCCCCATCCAACGACAAAGTTTTTAACTATCTTGGTAAACGAGATTCCTTTTACTAGTGGAATTTGGATATTTCTACGTTCTACTAACACCGGGACTGAATTATAACAATGATTAGCCAGAATTTACAAGACTGCTTCTTTACAATGACACCATTAGCATTGTAGATCAACATTCCTTTAAGAATGAAGATTAAGGGGTGCCTGGGTGGTTCGGGTGGTTCAGGTGGTTAAGTGTCAGCCTTTGGCTCAGGCTCAGGTCTTGATCCAGGAGTCCTGGGATTGAGCCCAGCATCAGGCTCCCTGGTCAGCAGGGAGTCGGCTTCTCTCTCACCTCCCCCTGCTGTGCTCTCTCTCTCTCTCTTTCTCTTTCTTTCAAGTAAATAAATAAAATCTTTAAAAAAAAAAATTAAGATTCAGATTGGTTTTTTTTTTTTTTAAGATTTTATTTATTTGACAGAGATCACAAGCAGGCAGAGAGGCAGGCAGAGAGAGAGAGAGGGAAGGAAGCAGGCTCCCTGCGGAGCAGTGAGCCCGATGTGGGGCTCGATCCCAGGACCCTGGGATCATGACCTGAACCGAAGGCAGAGGCTTTCACCCACTGAGCCACCCAGGCGCCCTCAGATTGGTTTTTAACTTTGTTCGAACTCCACTCCTTTGCTGGTTAAGTGTACTGGGCAAAGTGGTGAACCAGTGAGTCCTAGAAAGGCCTAATGCCATCATTCAGTGTTCTAATAACCATTTTTTCCCTCATATCAGCTCTTCTGCATGTAGAAGAACAATTCATACACTTGCTAAAGCTAGAAAAGTGAAGCATCCAGAGATACTGCTTTCCAATAAAGTAATAATGCTCCATTAGCTGTTTTGCTGTTACATGTTTTACCACAGATGTCTCTTCTTTAAGCTGCCTTCCCATATGTGGCCCTGTGATAAATTTTATCAGTGGTCAGCGGGACAGGGCTGCAGGCTGGGCAGTAGCACAGTGGCTTTTTATCTAGCTTAGTTCCCCCTGCCATGCCCCCCACCCAAAGCAGCATTTTCTTGGTGTAATTTATGTTGTGGCATTTCTGTCAGTAGATGTGGTGTCAGCAATTTGTGTTCCTAATGGAAGTTTACATGGAAATGAGATACTTAGCCACAGAATAACATTAAAGATGGGATAAAACTAATAAAAATTGTAATGCAGAGGTGTTCATGCCTGCTTGTATATTTTTTAAAATTCTGAAACAAGGATTGTCTTTTGCCAGAAAAGTTTGTTTTCCAAGTCTAAAATACTGGCATATAAGTGGTATGTATAGAGTGCACCCATTCACAGTTAAAGCTAAAATTGTGTCAGCACATATATTAGAAGCTTCTACATTCCAGAGGCCTTATAGTACTGTCATAATATTTTAAAATAGGTTTTCACACTAAAAAAATAAGATAAAATTTAAAAAAATAAAATAAATTTCTCTTTCTTTCTTTCTAAATTTAAAATTTTAGAAACCTGCAGGTTTAACCAAAATCTGTGTTGTTGGTACCTTGGGAAAAATATCCACATACGATGTATATTTTTGTAAAGTTAAAAAACTCAGCCCTTTGCAAGTTTTATTGGAGAAATCATTTCACTGATTGAATAATCTTTGTCCCCATACAGTTTACCATAATAAGATTTTCAATTATTCCATGGCAGGATATTGAGAGCATTTAGAAATAGCTGTGTGTTGCATTAGAAATGAAACAGAAGCATTGTTTAGACTCCTTAGCCAAAGGCCCCTGAGATAGCCCAAACTCTAGAGTTATTTAGACTATCAACTTCTCTAGCTTAAAAAAGGCTTTTACACAAATGGGATCCTTATTCATTCTGAGTTGCTACAGACAACAGAAGCAGAGATAGTGCTATTTCATGCATCTACCACCTCTGTTACTAGCACCTTCTTTTCCTCACAGACAACATGTTTCCCAAGAAGCAAAGAAGGAACATGGACATCAGGAATCCTCCAGACAGAGTTAACCATGTTATCATAGGGACCTTCCCGCTATTGAATCAGCAACAAGCAGATTTTATCACTTACATTTTCATGTGTTTTAAAGTATTGTAAAAATAATGGGTTTAAAGTATTTTTAAAATATCTTAATGACATTTTTCCCCTTAACTAAATTTCATGGTTGACCCATCCATCATATGGAGTCTATCTTTAAGTATTCAGTACTATTCTGAGCTGAATGTGAAGTGGTAGTTCTTTTATGCACAAAGATGTTCAGAAGGGGAGATTTGCTTCTGAGAATGATGCCTTCTTTTCTGAAACAATTTTCCTCCAGTCAAACTGGCAAGAAAGACCCGAACTCCATTAGTTGAAAATTTTCACCCTTTTGAAGTGATTTAAGGACCTGTCCTTAGTAATTTTGATTAAAGATGAATGTTTTGAAATTCAGTCCCTATATCCAAGGTGTATCTACCAGAGTCCTGCTAGAATTTTGAATAGACAGCAGAGCAGCATACATACACATACCAAAATGCCAATATATGTATTCAGCTTTGTAAATACACCTTTAAAAATACTTCACCATATTTAGCCACTCCTAAATATGTATTTACACAAGTCTACACACTGTAAGTGTTTACCTGGGAGACAGGAAAGGTCTCTCTGGTAAATAATATGGGTTTTATAGCCTTTCATGAAGGAATTTTTTGTTTGCTATGTAAAAAAATCAGCTCCTCTCAGTTATAATTTAATAAATTTTTCTTTCCCTGTAAATTTACTGCATAGCACTCGAGGTAAAGCCCTGCAATGTTTAAAAAAAAAAAAAAAGACAACACTGGTGTTATCTTTGGGTACAGAGTGGCTTTGATTCATTTTGCTAAAAACTACAGAGGGTAGAAAGCATGAATATGATTTCTGAAAACCAAACAAATAAAAATAACCTGTCAGCTATATTTTTGAGCTAAGGCTATTGAGTAATTACCTATTTTTTCAGGTTAAAAAGAAATCAAAATCTTTAGGAAGATCAAAATGATTTAAGCTACTTTGCCCTGAATTTTCTAGATCATTGATTTAATTTTATACTTTATATTACATGAGTGGGTATAGGTTAAACGTTTTCAACTGATAAGCAAAATTGTGTTAAAGCCAATAGATGAACAAATTCTTAGAGAAAAGCAGCATTGCCCAGTATACCAGTCCAAGGACAGGAAATGTTCAATGCATGCTCTTAGCTTACAAATATATGGCCTTGAGCAATTGAGTTGATCTGACTTACGCTTTTGAATTTGTAAATTAGGTTGTGATCTACCTAGAGTTAAAGAATGATGGATCTGTATTATATTAGGTACTGAATTTTAATAGAGGGAAAAATATATTTTTAAAGAAGACACGTTTTCCTTTTTTTAATTGGAAGATACAAAGTGAAATAGAACATGATGCTTGGAATTAAAGAGACGCCCTGTTATTTGATAGATTCTCACAATTTATTCAGCCTCACCTTCCCCATCTTCACTCTCCCCTTAGAATCTTAAGGCTTTTGAAATCACCTAACATTAAGCAAGTGGTCCCTGACTTTCATGAGCCACTTTAAGGTCCCAGAAATGGACATGGCTTAATTTGGAGTCCTTTAAAGTTTTGGGGGAGGTTCTTTCAGAAGGGACCTCTATCCTAATCAGCTCAATTCCTCCTGGAAGATAAATGTGCAGGATTTCCAGCAGCTTGTCTCTGGAACCACTGAAGATTTTCCTGTCATCAGTGGATTTAGAGACCTACAAGAGAAGAAAAAAAGAGAGAGGCCCCTTACATGAATTCTAAAGACACTTAATAAATTACAGCTTTACGGTTAAAGGACTCCTCTTCTCTTTCTTTGTTCTGTGTCTTTCAAGAATTTTCTCTTTCAGAATTTTTCTGTGCATGGGTGCTTGTGCACAGAATATATACGAGTTTGATTTACATTGAGAAGGTGGGAAATATGGCCATTTTTGTAAAGTCCAGATATGGAAACATTGCAGGCTTTTTTCAAGATAGAAACATATCAATTTTTTTAATGGGCCCAATTATTTCACCCTCACATAAAATGCCTGTTGAAATTTGTCAGTACAACACAGGTGCTTCTATGCCTTCCTATCCTATCTCATTTCTAAACACAGCTTTGAGGAGATCAAGTTTACACACACACACACACACACACACACACAAGCAGATGAGAAAATGTTTACATCTCATATGCAGATGTCTTTTTTTTTTTTAAAGATTTTATTTATTTATTTGTCAGAGAGAGAGAGAGAGAGCAAGCACAGGCAGACAGAATGGCAGGCAGAGGCAGAGGGAGAAGCAGGCTCCCTGATGAGCAAGGAGCCCGATGTGGGACTCGATCCCAGGACGCTGGGATCATGACCTGAGCCGAAGGCAGCTGCTTAACCAACTGAGCCACCCAGGCGTCCCTCATATGCAGATGTCTTAAAGCACTTTACTTTTAAGACTTTTTCTTCCATTTATTCTTAAATTGTTGAAATATGTGCTATCATAAAAGATTAAAACAATCCTTTAAAATGAAAATATGATTTGTTTTACCTTTAAATGTATTAGAAACTTAAATACAATGATACGCTTGATGAACATGGAACGGGGGGTTTTACAAACTAGGTCACTAATTCAAATCTGATTCAGACAGAGAGCACAGAATATCCTATAGCCGTCCATTAGGAGTATCTAAACTGAATTCAACAAATAAATATCTGATTATATTTTCACACAAATTTTATGCCTATTCTACCAATTGAAATGGAACATAATATACTATTTGTGTATTCAACTTACACTTTTGAAAATCTTTCTGTATCATCTCACATATTCACAAAACAAACAGAAAATTCATTGTGTGTCAGTAATACCCACACATGTGCACTAAGAGACACAAATAATATATTCCCCACCTTCTGAGTATGAATCGGCGGGATATTATTCTCTCAGCTTTCACCCTAGATCCTCACATACCTATGGACATGGCAGGTTAGAAGGATGACTCCTGCGAACAGCAAATCTACTCTGGCCATGGTGAATTATGTCCCAGAGTACTGCAAGAACTAACAGAGGAGCAAAATCACTGACCCTTACATTGGAATCACAGCCTGTTAGAAGAAGCACTGCCTTCTGTCTCTTAGTATCTCTTAGACATTAGAGAAAATAGAATTTCTATACAATTACTTCTGACCTGTCACTCCAAGCCTTATCGCCATTAAGACTCAGGCACATGTTTTGAGAGTCAGAGTACATGACAAATACCTCCTATGCTAACAATGGCCTCTCCATCTTCTTGCCTATTTTCCTGGAAACCAACATATGCACTTTGACCCTCTTTTCTAAGGATTCCTTTCTGAAGCTATGGCAAGATTTCAGAATTCCTGAGTTTGGACAGAGGCTGAGACCCACATCTCTTGGGATGAAGAGATATTGTGAAGGAGGCTCAGCTAGAATTAAATCACAATACTTTGTGTGGCAGACAAATGTAAAATTCCTAGATAACAGTCCTAATCCAGTCTGCGCTGGTTAAATCAGTCCTGATGCTGTGGTGCTTAGTTCTTAATGCTACCTTATAAGACTGCACAGTATTCACGGAAGAGAATATGGGGTCAAAAAAGAAATACAACCATATTCTACAGAGTGCAGTTGAACGCACCAGGACTGCTCAGAAAAAAAAAACAAAAATAGAGGGAATTTGGAATTCCTTTCAAATATTTGAATGACTGTTACACAGAAGATGGAGTAGGCTTATTCTGCAGCTTATTCTGGCCGAAGATAAAGAGCTTCCTATGAGTTTGTGCTGTCCCAAGAAAGAATGGACTAGCCTGCCTCAAGAGAACCTAGACAGCATCCAGCACAGGCTAGACAACCTCCTGGGAGTTGGGCTGGATGACCTTGAAGCCTCTTCCCAATGCTGAAGTTGAGTGAATCTATAAAACCAACCCAGCCAGGAGAGTTCCAAGACGGCCCAGAAAGCAGTTTCAGGATACTGTCACACAAAGTCATCCTAACTAGGCATAACCTCATTTTGGTTGCTTCTGAGTCCAGAATTTCTTTCAAGGAGGCTGAATTCCCTGCATTGAGTGTGATTGTAAAAGGAACACGGATTCTCCCATCAGAGAACCCCGGTTTGGAATCCTGGCCCTTCCATTCTAGTAGTTGTGTAAATTTGAGGAAGTCGATGAACCTAAGAATCTCAGTTACAAAATTTAGGGTTAATAGTCCCATCTCACAGGGTAGTTGTGAGCATATTAAACCATCTGTATGCTAGCTGGTATTTGCAGTAGGTATTAAATGTTGTAGGTATATAAGTAAGAACATGGTATAGATATCAGGCCTAAAAAGCCCACTTCTAGACCTCACGGTAGAGATGGTCATATTGCAGTAAGTTCTGAATGCAGTGAGATAGGGTGCTGTATGTCAAGTACCCGCTTCTACAAAGGTTCCCTTTTCCATCCAGAATACACACATTTATGTTAATCTGGAAAGAAAAAAGATCCTACTGTGGAAATTGTGCTATAAACATAGAAAATGTAGTAAATGAAAAAATAATCACAGTGATGAACTTTCTCAAAATTTACATGAGATGAATAATGCAAAGACAGAGGAAATTATTCTCTATTAGCAGCAGAAATCCTCTACATAGCTCCCTCTTAATTTCAAGATGCTCCTAGTAATGCAGTCTTTCTGATTATTGTTGCTCTTTTATCTTCTTAAAATCAAATCACCTAAGGATGGAAGTGTTGGTTACAAAGACAATGAGATCTGCCTGATTTCTTTTCCTTTTTTTTTTTTTAAGATTTATTTATTTCTTTATTTGAGAGAGAGAGGACCAGAGAGTGAGCCTGCAGGCACACTAGTGGGGAGTGGGGCAGAGGGAGAGGGACAGAATCTCAAGTGGAGTCCTTCCTGAGCCAGAGTCCAAAGCGCTCAATCCCACGACCCTGAGATCATAACCTGAGCTGAAATCAAGACACAGATGCTTAAGCAACTGAGCTGCCCAGACACCCCACCTGATTACTAAAGAGAGTCTTTTCACTTTCATCAGAGGACTCTTAAATTCCCAAACTAAAAGTTGTGATTTTCAACTAAAGGGGTGATTATTTTCATATATAAATAGTCAGTGAGTTTAAAAGTGGAATCAAAGATCTCTGATTTGGTCAGTCTTCACAACATGCATGGGGTATTTTTGACATAAATTTATACTTGTACCATCCTTTGAAAGACACTCACAACCATTTCTGAGTTCTTTTCAATTCGCACTGAATTCGTAGTATTAGCTACAATTCCTACTAAGATGATTGATTCTGTGTGCCCAAGAAGGGATGATTAGATTTGATGGAAACATTTACTCCTGACTTAGGTTGGTAACCTTAAACACACAGCTACACTAGGCGACCGTTTCAATGGTTGAATTCCTTTAGGCAATCTGGTTACAATACATGACAATGTGGCATCCAAAGATGCTTGGATTTCAACTCGTGAGAGGCTGGCAGTAGGGAGATCCTGTTCCAGGAACACAGTTCTCTAGCCCCAGCATAAGCGCTCTTGTTCACAGGAGAGGAGACAAATTATCCAAAGCAAAGACTTTGGGACAGCCCCTGGCTTCTTGCCCTACTTTCATGTGGCAGTAATTTCCCTACACAAGAGGCTGAGGGCCTGTCCTTGACACACAGTGTCTGCCTTGCCTCCCACACACAAACCCACAAGAAAGTCTGATCCAGAGAGTATTAAGAAAAAAGCCCTGACCTGACCACACAGCAATTCTGGGACATGAGCAGTAGCCACCGCCATGCCCGGGCAAGGGTTTCACTGCATCCAACTAAAAGTGAGCACAATAAAATTCCTTTGTCAGAGTCCCAGTGGAGTGTTGGCAATCAAGTGCATATTGTCCCCTCGGTAGGAATGACGATGAACAGCATGAAATCTATGCTTTGGCAGCGAGAGAACTTGGTGCTAGCATTTGTCTAAACTGAAACAAGACAAATGAGTTGGCCTGATACTTACAAGTTATCTTATATGTTAAATCACCTCTAAAAATAAAATTAAAAAAAAAAAGATTCGAAGAAAACTGTAAATCTTACGAAAGGAAAAAGATGGTTAGATAAGCTTTATGCTTGTAAAGAATGATTTTAAAGCATGTTGAGAAGCATGAGTTGAGGAAACAAAGAATTGTGCACACCTCAGTTGTTTCAGTCTGTTTGGAATTCAAGGACGGAGGGGCAGGGTATGATCAGACTCCTGCAATAACTCGGAGAGTACTTATTTGTAATTAGTCAAGAAGTCCTTGTACCAGTAAGTTATTACAAAGTTAAGTAAATACCAGGTACTGAACTTAGGCACTGAACAAACACAAATATACATAAATGTTGCCCTCACAAAAATCAATTCACAGACATAAGGTATAAACCCTCTGGATAGCAAGATATGCAATAAAAACTAGAGAAATTTGACTAAAGGCATTAAAAAGAAGACTAAATATTCCAGGGAAATATTCCTATACCTTTTTCTCCTCCAAAATTTCTCAATGTGCTACTAAGCCTTCATTTTCTTTCCCCTCTCCAACCTGTTAGATTGCATTATTCATCAGAGACACGGCCTCCGTTTCCTACAAGGTCTAGATCATTGTTACTTCTCTTTTTCTTAACTGGCTTCTGATTTATTGGCGCAAAGAAGACAGGCATAGCCCTAGAAGAAGTTCACGTTCTAAGTAACACAAACACAATGCTTCTTCCCAAAGGAATGTTTCGGGATTTCTTTCGTGGGAGTATCATGTGTCTTAACCTAAATAAGGAAGAAGACATCTTTGCTCATGGTCACCTCTAACCTCGGGGAGCACAGATCCTGGGAGCAGAAGAATAGGGGCAAAGTTTCCACTCTCTAGGTTCCTGATACAATGTGATAAACCAAATCACTTCATTACTTGTCATCTACTTCAGTCTCAAACTGAATCTGGTGTGGAAAGCACAATACTTACTAGATCAAAAACCTGGCCATGTTTTACAAATACAAGACAAAGATAGAGACGTATCCATGAGCCATGCATAGTGATACTTTAAAATAGAGCACAAAAATGTATAAATCTTTTCCCTAATATGCCCAAGAGTTTAAAAGTAAAATGAAGAATCTGTCAATGAGTCTGAAACCGAACCACTCAAACCAGGCTCAATGTTTATAGATGATGAAGAGCCAAACCAATAATAATATTGTGGCATTGATTCTTTATGGTCTCAGTCACACCCACCTCATCACTTAATATATTTTTTCTTCTAATATGTGTTCAATCCTTTTTGACGGCTTGGCTCAGAGCTTAGATCATGGAGCCAAACCATATCCCTTTGGTCGGTCTCAAGCTTGGCTGGACTTCCAATGACTTCCACATTTTAAGAGCCACTCTCACAAAAAGCTTCATATAATAATAAAGCCACCTGCCTAACAAGTAATAAGAATAAGCATTTCTTGATTAGTTGTACAAGCTACTCAACATGTTGAGAACTTTACACACAATATGTCATTTAATCCTCACAAGAACCTGCTTATGTAGGCAGCATTATCTCCATTTTACAGATAGGGCATTAAGGCAGGGAGGTTAGGACTTTCCCAGGGTCACAGGGTTAGCAAATGGTGGGAACTTAGTCCTGTCAATTACATTAAAATTGCCACAGGCCCACACAGTGTCATTTAGCTACACTTTGAGGCAGATTTCCGGACTCACTTTTGGAAATGTAGAAAGCTTTCCATTGCTGCATCATGTGAAGACTGGCCAGCATTTCTGAGGTGTCAGACTGGGAAATAAATTGCTCAACTTCAGGTGGTACAGAGCTCTAATATTCACAAACACGCAATCAATGACTAACTCCCTACCCTTTGCCACCATCACCTCCACCAACAGCAGAACTACTACACACGAAAGATTATTTTTTGTGACTTACAGGGGTTTTTTTTTTTTTATTTCTTTTGATGTAATCAATGGAGCATGGTGTCTCCCTGTTTGCAGATACTGGGGGCAGGGTTACACAAAGTGTGAGCTACCTCAGGCCAAACCGGAAATAGCCCTGGTCCTCCCATCCCTGAACTTCAAAGCCAGCCCATTCTCCCGGCCACTGCTGTGGTGACTTCTGCAGTGGTCACGGGTGTACAGCCTGGGTGGTCCCCCATATCCAAGCATTCCCTGTGCCAGAGAGCGACCACATGCCCTGCTTCTGGGGATGGGAAGGCAAGGGAGGAAAAGACAGAGCTGATAAATACACCCTGGCCTCCCCCAAACTTTCCCTTGGAGAAAGTCAACTATATATGAGCCGAATGTGCTTACACAAGGCAAAGCTTTTCAACAGTACACTACCATCCCACACTGCCTAGGGTTTTTCCTTCCTGACTACCACATGGCAACATGGGCGGCCATGTGGCACCGCATGGGGGTGTGGGAAGACCATGAAACTAGAAGAGACTTAAGTTCTGATTCTGTCACTCACAAGCTCTGTCACTCATAAGCCTCAATTCTTAGCTCTCTGTGCCCATCGGTATTCTTCATTTAATGTTTCTCGAGGTGCTGGGCATTGGAGCTTATTTGTTTATTCGCTTCCTGAATATAGGAAAAGCATAAAGTATTTCTCCCAAGTTTCCTCAGCCCCTGACTCTGTTAGACAAAATTAGTAATTGACAGTATGAAAGTTCTAGTGTTCAAGAATATTCAACTGGAAATCAGCTTTTGCATCTTGGAGATAGCAGACAGGAAGTCCCATGGAGGGCCTAGACTCACCTCAGGCATATCTCTTCTCAGGAGATTGTCACCTGCAGGGTAACTTTTCAACAGAAGCAGGAACTGAGCAGTAACACTGTCCCCACTGAATATTTGGCGAAACCTCTTTCTCCAGCCTGTTATAGGGCTTTAATGTGAGAAACATTATCCAGAAGGTCTCGTAGAAACAGGGAAACACTAGCCTATGCAGCTCTGGGAGAAGACTGTCTTCTTTATGAAACTCATAAAGGAACCAGTCCTAGCATCGGGAAGAATACCAAGGTTCCCTGAACTTTAAATAAATAAATAAATAAATAAATAGATAGATAGATAGATAGATAGATAGATAAATAGATAGATAGGTGTCTGGATATTCAACAACCATGGGCCACAAGGTGGGGAGGAAGAACTGGCTTTTCTTTGAAACTAGAAACTCCATTTGGTATGTGTTCAGTAGACACAAGGAGCAGATCCCATGGTCACAAGTTGTTTTATCTAAATTTTTTGTCCCAGTTTCCTTTTGTTGTGAGTTCCAAGCTGCTTTGCCCCCTTCTATCCTTTACAACTATTGAGTCTCTTCTACAGATCTGTAAAAATAAACAGACCATTTCCAGACTACCAACCAGCGGCACCACATCCTGTGTTAGAGCTAACGATAAATAAGAGTGAGGCAGGTAGTCCCCCAGACACATCTGGGAAGCATCCTCTTCTCTGAACAGAAGCACACAGCATTCAATTCTAGCCAAAGCTTGTTTGGCCTTGTGGTCTGCTGAGTTGAAATGGTTATGCCATTTTTTCTGTGTGCGAATCTAAAAGATTCTATTTTTCATCTGACATTTTTCCTTTTTTTAAATTTTGGTATATAAAAAGTAACCCCCGGGGGAAACTTCTACTGACTTTAGCCATGAATCCCAGGTGTATCCTAATTAGCTTTAAAACTTATTAAAAAAAAAAAAAAACCCAACTTCAAGTTGAAGACAGCTAAAGAACTAGCAGCCACAGTTTGGGCTAATTAACTCTTCTGGTAACATCTAGTGACTGGAAACTGTGGTCTCAAAGATTCTGTGATAATGTAGCTACCCAGGATCTTATCTGCACTTTTAACTTCTTTTAAATTAATCAGCTTTATCATGATTAACAAGCTGAAATTATTTTTAGCTCTAGTTCTTATTTATTCTCTTCCCCTACTCCACTAATGTATTCCTCTTTCTCCCAGCTAAACCCTCCAATCTCTCCTTAATATATAGAAATTTCATGAGACCAGCATCACTCTCTCTCCTCCCAAATATGTGTAAACATACACTGGGGGTAAGTGTAGGAAATACTCTTTCTTTCACATCCTGCATTTAGCAGTCTCAGAAGCACGGGCCGACTGAGGATGGGCAAACACAAAAGTATGGTTAGAATCCACTCAGAGAACTCTGATTCTGCTCTCTGGAATCTTAAGCTGCCCTCTCCGTCTTCCCTAATGCCTCAAGGGAATGTGTTTTCACTTGGAGCAGTCTCTTGGTAGCTGATCTGCAGTAAAAGGAAAACCACACCTGTGGTTATATAACAGCCCAGGGAGGGACTAGTTATAGATCCATTAATCCCATCCATCCCTCTGGGCTAGACTGTGACAGTCAGCAAATGGGCCAGGAAAGACTGCAATGAAAACACAATCCTACTGACACTCTCCCACCACCTTGTAAGGACAGGTGTCCCTTCTGGAAAACTTAGGTTTTAGCCAGCTTACAGTTTACATAACTTCAGAAGGCTTTTCAGAAGACTTAGACAAGAAATAAAAAATCTCTAATCTTCTATTAAGGAAAGGAATATTGGCCCAGAAATCAAAAGAGCTGGCCCTTAATCCCTTCTCTGCCATTAATTAGTTCTGCGACTTGGGAGAAAAGTTTCTTCACGTGAACATTATTAAGCCAGAGGATTCTAAAGGCCCCTGTCCAGATATCAGGCAGAGGAATAGACTCAATGAAACCCAGATTTACATTCCATAGAACTCCAAGAGAATTTTCAAAGACAAACGTTTACCACTCTTTTCTGAAATCACAGAGCTCTTGCATGCCAATGTTAGTTATAAGACCTACATAAAATAAAATGTCATTTTTTCTGATGCATTGATCACCAGTCAGAAGGGTAAATTCAGATTCCCTGATGAAGCAATAAAGGAACTCCAAAAGATGAACAAAAATAAATAAATGTGACTACAACAATACAAACACCAAATGAACATTTTACTCCTTATTTTGTGCCAGACTTTGAGCGAGGAATTTCTGCCAGTGTTATCTCAGCTTAGCGTTATAAACAGGCTCAGTCCTCTCATTATGTTCTCCAATTATCACCCCCTCCGCCCTGGCCAGTCTGCCATATGCCCACCTCTAGCATAGCGAATACTGTATAAGGCAAGACCTTTCTACACAAGCACACCCAACGAGTCCCCCC
Organism: Enhydra lutris kenyoni; assembly: GCF_002288905.1. Classification (NCBI taxonomy): domain Eukaryota; kingdom Metazoa; phylum Chordata; class Mammalia; order Carnivora; family Mustelidae; genus Enhydra; species Enhydra lutris. The sequence goes on along the minus strand of NW_019154103.1, from coordinate 13,880,807 downwards.
CCACCCTATGGGCTTCCAGAGCCATCTCCTCAACACATCACTTCCTGGAAGGAGGAAAAGAGTACCCTATTTGTCAAAAAGGAAAGAATTCTCAGTGTCTGCCTTTTCCTGGTATACTTCCTTCAAGTCTCTGGGAGTATTTTATCTACACAAGGAGGGTCACTCTAATGTCTAGATCAATATCTGCAAAAACTTTTAAGCTGTAATAACCATGATCTTCAGCACTCACCATATCCTGACAAGACCCCCTCCATGTCAAGCGAAGTGGGTAAACTCTTAGAAAGAGATTTTTAGACTCACTCCTTGGCTACCAGTACTCCTAGTAGAAAAGTCCATAATCATTAAGCCAAATGCAAGGGAATGGGCATTCCCAACGATATAGGCTTAATTTTCTTTAAATCCAGCCAGCACAAACTTCATCACTACATTGTTGTTAACTAATGAGTTGAATTTTGGCAGCCCATTAATCTTAATTTTGTAAACATTGATTTTTTTTTTTTCCGTAGGTTTTGAATGGAGCTAAAATTAGCATGGGTTTTTGTTTTGTTTTGTTTTGGGGGGTCTTTTTTTAGTATAACCTCCTTTTCAACTTCCTGCTACTGGATATTTTATTGCAACAAACAGCTCTATCCTTGACCAGGTCTAAAAAGAAGTCAGAAGAATTCTGGGAATAATGGTCCCACCTCTCATCTCGTTTTACACACTTCCCCTGTCCCTTCTGGGACATGGAGCAGCCATTGACTTCTAAGGAAATTCACTTGAGGCTCAATTAAAACTATGGGGCACTGAGAAGAAGCAGCACGTCCTCACCTTTTCCTCCCCAGTAAGATCTGTTTCCAGGACCAATCCTATACAGGAGGACTTTGAGGGTTTGTGGCACATTTGACAACTGCTGGTTCATCTCAAGTTTCTCTCATATTGCAAATGCCTAAAGATTAAAATTGAAAGGCTCTCTCCCACCAAAGGGAATGCTCATGGCTTCCAACCTTTCCTTAGCTTGCTCTGGCTTCTTAGCCACTGCCATTCAGCAAACAGTTTATGGAACAGCAGTTTTATTAGTGTTGAAGATGTGTGGTATGAACTACAGTTTTTTCAGTAAACTGAGAAGGTCATTTCACATCACCCATTTTCTCATTATGCCTTCTCTTTAGCATGTTTTCACTTAAAACGGGCTACCCATCTTTCCTTTTTCCTTTTTTCCTCTTTGATAACCTATTCTAGGTTTGGAGCCCTTGCCCCTTACTTTCCTCAGAACTACAGTATTGTATCCTCCAAGAGTCTCTCTTCCCTTCTCTATTATACCCCTACAGTCCATTGTAATTGCTTCATATTTCTACTGATAAAATACCAATCCAAACTCTCCGCATCATCTGATTACTTATTATAAACCAAGCACATGGGGCGCCTGGGTGGCTCAGTGGGTTAAAGCCTCTGCCTTCAGCTCAGGTCATGATCCCAAGGTCCTGGGATGGAGGCCCACATCGGGCTCTCTGCTCAGCAGGGAGCCTGCTTCCTCCTCTCTCTCTGCCTGCCTCTCTGCCTACTTGTGATCTCTGTCTGTCAAATAAATAAATAAAATCTTAAAAAAAAAATAAATAAACCAAGCACATTTCTTCCTCTGAAGCATCGTGACATTTATCACTTTCCTTCAATGTTTTATGTTATTCACTAAAATTTGAAAAGCACTTGTCAATTAGTCTTGGGAGAGGGAGAGCATCTTCCAGGCAGAAGGCTGTACTTGAGGATAAAGTATGAAGTTCCCATAGACAGCAGACAGCCAGGTAAAAATCTTAGTGCTGCTACATGTCAGCTGTAATTCCTTGGCCATGTTATGTAAGCTCAGAAACAGAGGCCCAGAGCAGAATAGAGCATGTTTACCAGACAGTTGGATTCTGAATTTTGCTAAAGCAGAGCAGAAAAATTTCAAACCTTTATCCACTGGAAGATAGAGTGGGATCAGCTTACATTGACTTCATTGGGCGTGGGCTTTTCACTCTGGATTTCTTGTTGTAGTCCAAGTGTGACAAAAAAGTTTGATCAAAACTATCTCTTAACAATTGACAGCGGTTCATTAGAACTCTGTGTTGAGAATTCTGAGGCCACTGGCTCTAAGAGAAACAGAGGATGATTGATGATTAATGTCTTCCACGAAGGAGAAAAAGGTGGCTTACATGTTTATGTCTGAAGTCCAGGCAATGTAAACAACGGAGGTCAAGGAGGACAATTTCAGCCAAAGAGTGACATGATAAAAGAGATGTTTTGAAGATTAATTTGACAACAGATTATATAGGATGGGCTGCTGAGAGAGAAGAGAAGGCAAAAAAAAAAATTTGATCTTTTACCAAAATCAGGACAGCAACCATGCAAACAGAAAAGAAGGAATACATTTAAGAGATTTTAGGAACAAATTGATATACTTAGCATGACTCCTAAAGAGCCTTTAAACTGACGGCGTTTTTAAAATATTTTATTTTATATTTTCAGTGTTCCAAGATTCATTGTTCATGCACCACACCCAGTGCTTTTTTAATAGATTTCATTTTCCAGAGCAGTTTTGGGTTCTTAGCAATATGGAACAGAGGGTACAGAGATTTCCTGTACACCCCATACCCCCACACTTGCACAGGCTCCCACATTATCAAAAGCCCCCATCAGAGTAGCATATTTGATACAACTGATGAACCTGCACTGACACATTATAATCACCCAAAGTCCATAGTTTATGTTAGGGTTCACTCTTGGAGCTCGCCATTCTGTGGGTTTGGACAAATACATAATGACTTATATCTACCATTACAGTATCATACAGAGTAGTTTCAATGCCCTGAAACTCTTCTGTGTTCTCCCTATTCCCTCCCACCAGCCCCTAGCAACCACTGATCTTTTTAATGTCTCCATAGTTTTACCTTTTACAGAATGTCAGAGTTTGAGTCATATAGTATATAGCTTTTCAGAATGCCTTCTTTCACTTAGTAATATGCCCTTAATTTTCCTCCATTGGAATGAGATTGGCAGCTCATTCCTTTTTGGTGCTGAATAGTATTTTATTGTCTGGATAAACCACAGTTCATTTACCTACTCAAGGACACCTTTGTTGCTTCCAGCCTCCATGGGCAGGTTTTTGTATGGATGTAAGTTTTTAACTTTTGGGGGTACATTACCAAGCAGCACAATTGCTGGATCACATTGTTGGAGTATGTTTAGTTTTGGAAGAAACTGACAACTTGTCTTCCAAAGTGACTACAACATTTTGCTTTCCCACAAACAACGAATGAGAGTTCTTGTTGCTCCACAACCTCACCAGCATTTGGTGTTGTCAGTGTTCTGGATTTTGGCCATTCTAATAAGTGTGTGTATTCCCATTGTTGTTTTTATTTGCATTTCCTTTTTGACATATGATCTGGAGCAGAGTTATGGCATTTTGATTCTTTTTTTTTTAAGATTATTTTTTATTTATTTATTTGACAGAGATTACAAGTAGGCAGAGAGGCAGGCAGAGAGAGGGGGGAAGCAGGCTCCTTGCTGAGCAGAGAGCCTGATGTGGGACTTGATCCCAGAACCCTGGGATCATGACCTGAACCAGAAGGCAGAGGCCTTAACCCACTGAGCCACCCAGGTGCCCCAAGGTATTTTGATTCTTGAGAAGAATTACTATATCGGCTAGTTCTTACATTAACAAAAATTCATTCATTTCATTCAACCATTCCTAAGCACTGTCACCTAGCAGACAGCAAGATAAGACGGCATTTGAAATATAGTACAGGTAAATTTTGACAAATGACAGGTAAGGAAAGTGTGGAGGAAGTGTGTCCCTAATGTTGGTGAGTATTTCAGTAAACACAGTAAGGCTTTATACTGGTAAAGCAGTGGCCACCTAGAGTGAATCAACAACCTTGGGTAGAAGTAGAAGATACTCAAAATAAATCTTGCCTTCTTCATAATTTTGACCAGCAGCTCTGGCTCTTCCTTAGTTCATTCACTTTTGTCTCTCCATTTCATGATAGGTGACTGCGTATATAAAGTACACCATGGTGCTAATGCCAGAAGTAAAGACACAAGACTGACACCAGATCTCCTTTCAAAGACAGTCTCTTAAAAGGTCTCCTGGAGCATAAGGCAGAGGGAAAAAGAAGACATCGATCATAATCACTAACACTGCAAATGTATTTATTTGTTAATTTGCTGAGAGACAACTATGCATGAAGCTCTGAATTAAAAACGATGTCAGATGAGACAGGGCCCATTCAGGATGGTATGACCATAGAGACATACTTTGATTTGCCATTTGCTTTCTTATTTGGCCCACTGCTTGTGCAGTAGAGTATTTAATATTTACATTAAATATTTAATATTTGCATTGCAGATTTTCCAACTCTGTTTTACTATTGACCCTTAGTTTTATACCACTGTGGCCGGAAATATACTTGGTATGATTTCAGTCTTCTTAAAATTGAAATATTCATTATGTGTCTTTTTATGTGGTTTAACCAGGGGATTCTTCTGTGTGTACTTAAAGGAAGTGAGTCTTCTACTTTTCTTGAATGGAAGGCTTTATATATACCTTTTAGAACCATGTATGCTTCAAGTATGCTTCAAGTAAAAAATGCTTTGCTGAAAAAAACATCATTTTAACTGAGGACACTCCTTTAAAATAAAGCATATAGAGGGGAGTAGAGGGAACAGGTGAAAGAGGTGAAGGAGACTAAGAATACACTTATGATGAGCACTGAGTAATATATGGAATTGTTGAATCACTATATTGTACACCTGAAACTAATACAACACTGTATGTACACGATACTGGAATTAAAAATTTAATAAAACATAAAAATAAAAACATTTCAAAATTATAAGAATGATGTATATCCTCCAGAAATATACATTCTACTTAGGAGAAAAGACACACGTGTGTTAAAATTAAGGAATAGATTAAGAGATGGCACAGGCCATAGATGACAAATGGCTCCGCCTTATAATAGTGGTAGTCTTAGGTATGCTACAAAGTGAGTGAATGATTTGAGGAACGAGAATAACCATTCACGTAAATGCTGAATCACAGAGATTTTCCAAAGCTAGACAAATGCTAGGCAAACGGGAATAACCAATGAGGAAGGGCTCTTTGGAGAGGACTGGCCCTGACTGGGGCTCCCTCCTTCCTGCACAAACGTGTTGATTATGTGAATCCAACTAAGCTGGGGGAAAGATGACTGGAACATTTCCTTAGACAATGGCCCAATTGAAAGGTCACTTCCTGTCACTTTCCATGTCCCTGAGGGGGAATCCCATACTGGCTCCCAGTAAACAGAGATGTCTATGTTGAAAGTCAGGCTTCCAAACAAATCCTGCCTGCCACAGTCATAGGCCTCCACTTTGGGGTTTAGAGATGAATTAAAGATAAGTATTCATGCTTAAATGTCCACTCAAATATAATGAAATCTGTACAGTTTTCCAATTTACAATTATTGCAAAGTAGCTATGTTTTCCTCTACTTTGTTGACTCTATGATTTTTCATATCATCTGAGAAACAGAAATTCTTCACTCCCAAATGAGCAACATTTTGAACTCAACCCTGACCCTAACATGATAAAAATCTGTGCCGTTGAAAAGAAACATAAAGTGTTTTGTTGTTTTGTTCTGTCTCTTCCCCTGAAAGGCATCCAAGGGCAGAATCCTGTTGCCTTTGTTCACAATAAATATGACATAGAAAGAACATGGTATTTTAGACAGAGCTTTCAGAAAAATCCATATAAGGGCAAAAAAGAAACATTTGATGCTGAATTCTTTCCTAATTTAAGACATTTTGAGTCCAGTTTTTATTTAAAAAAAAAAAAAAAGGATAACAATTCCAGGGCAAATGTTCCTGGGATTTTTTGTGTGAGCTGACAATAGTAATCAGCAGACATTGTCCAAGTCATTGAAGGAATCCCGGATAACCAAAATGTCTCCTCTGTGTGCCTAGCAAGCACCGGCCTGCACAAAGATCTCATCCATTCCCCAGTCTGCATCTTCACCCCCGGAGTCCCGACATCCGTCAAAATAGAGCATTTTAAACATGCTGGTGTGTTGTTTTGAATTGCTCTCAGGTTACTTTTTGGAAACAGTGCATGATCTAATGCAGTGCTTATCAAAGCAGAAGCTCTGTATCAGCATCACCTGGGGTTTTACTAATACGTCGATTCCCGGGTCCATGCCTGAAATTGCTGAATCTGGAATATCTGTGGGAGAGGCCCTGGTATCTGTATTGTTAGAGACTCTCCTGTGGTTTGAATCTACAGGGCAAAGAATCCTGAACTTTGAACTCTAGTCTTAGTTGTACTATTAAACATTCATGATACACTTTCAGCCAGTCATTTTAATCTCTACAACTCAATTTTTCAACTGTAACATGGGATTATTATGAAGTAATAAATGCAGAAGTACTGGTACAAATTAAAAAAAAATTCATGTATGTACTTGTGAATCTCTTAGGTAGATGATAAAGTCTTTGACATCCAGGAATCTCTTTATTGTATTTTTCTTAGTGGTAACATCATATTTCTAGCTGGATTTCAGTAAGTAGTTGTTCAATATACATACAGGAAAAGAGTTGGAAGCCTTTGAAGCCTGACGCTTACAGAAAACAATTAGCCCCCAGGAGTCCACCTCAATGTAGAATTTACTTTTGGTGAATTTACCATTGAGCAGGGTCTTCCTTAGGACTTGCAAGTTAATCATCTATCAGAGTCAATTAAAGTTAATATGGCTGTTGTTTGCTGTCTAACAAAGCTCCTAAAATGGACATGTAAGGCCTTCTTGCTAATTTGTTTAATTTTCCAGGAAAAAAAGAACTCAAATAGCTTGGTAAATCCTGTTGACTACCCAACATGGGTGAGAGTAAAAGTACCATTTATGAGGGACATTATTTTACTGTTTTTCATGTCAATACTTTGGACACTACATTATATCTCTATTTTACAAAGTGAACAAACTAAATCACAAAGAAGTTAAGTGGCTTTCTCTGACAGCCTAAAATGTCTGTTTCCAAAGGAGGAGACAAGGAAAAACTTGTCAAAGGATCCAGCTGATCACTTAGGACATCCTGTACCCACCAAGGGCCAAGGTTGTCAGCTGACCTTCGCTGAGGTGTCTCACTCCTGCTCTGTCCTCAGACTGACCAACTCCCTTTTTTTAATTGACATACCTATTACTTTAAATATGATAAAGTCTTCATTCAGATTTAGGTCTGTTACACTTGTGAAGTCAGTGTATAGGCCCGTTTTACGTGGTTAAAAAGATGAGCATTTCTTTGTATGAATAGTCACACATTCATGATCGTGACTATTAGAAAAAATATATATAACAAGTATATCAAATCTTAATTTCAATAATAGGATTACAAAGATGAGGTTAAAACATTTTAAATGGTCAACTGGTATGAAGTTAATTTAAGAAAAAATCATGGGGCACCTGGTGGCTCAGTCAGTTAAATGTCTGCCTTCAGCTCAGGTCATGATCTGAGAGTCACAGGACGGAGCAGGAGTCAGGCTCCCTGCTCCATGGGGAGTCTGCTTCTCCCTCTGTTTCTACCCCTCCCCTAGCTCGTGCTTTCTCTCTCTCAAATGAATAAATAAAATCTTTTAAAAAAAGAAAGAAAAAATATTACATAACACCTTAAGTATTGTGCAAATTTGACCATTTTATGGAAGGAGTAATAAAGACAATTTGGGAAAGACAACTTTAAAATGACTTTACTCACCTCCCTCGATTTCATTCTGAGTTGCTTTTTTTTAATCTTAAGAAAAAAATATTAATTTCCCTGTTTTCAAGTTTTTCAAGAGCTGCTTCAAAGCAGCCTCTTTTGAACCAACAACATATACGTACTTCATTTGACTTCAAGCTCCTGTTGATAGGACTGCAAATCACACTAAATATAAACATAGTCAGGACAACTCCTTTTATTGACTTTTGGCACAGTTTAGCCACTGTTCTTGCTATCGCACATATACTACTGCTAATTAGCAGAACTCCTGTGAGGTAGGTATTGTTCTCCCCAGTTCACAGGGATGCAAACTGAGATTGTGTAGCTGTAATAATTACCTCCAGCTCCCTTACTACATGGAGGGACCAAAAATTGAACCCAAATCTGTCATTCCCCCCAATTTTTCTTCTTTCCCCTATATATGTTACCTCTCTATACTAAATTTCCTAAAATTTATTGCTGCCAAAATATTTTAAAATGTCTTACACAGTAAAGTTTCAGTGAGTACGTTACAGTTACAGAAAAACTATAGGCTATATCTATGTGTGTGTGTAGGTGTGTCTTTAAGAGAATTCAATTGATTGTATTTTTCATGGGTTACCTTTGAGAGGTCTGTCACTTATTACAACTCCTCTTCTAGAAGTCAACATTCCCCTGCTTCCCTTGGAGATGAAAACCAGGCAACTACATTTGTACATGAGATGCCACCTTCTATGTAACTAGGGGTCAACACCTTTCCTAAACCAAAGTCAATCTGATTGATTTTCATTCCTCCAAATCTGTTCTGAGGGCCACTTTGCTAAACAAAGGACATGTAAAAATTGGGAGTCATGGGCTAGGAGAGGCAGAGAGAAGACTGAAACAGAAGTGCATCTAGAACCAGAGAATCAGGGCTTGAGGAAAGAGAGTGAGAGAGAGAGAGCAAGAACTACCATCAGGACTCCTAGCTACAGCCTGTCTTAAGCCCGAGTTATTGTATTTTCTCCCCTTGTGTTATGTGAAGTATACTTAAAATAAATTTTTATGTTTTAATTAAGCTAGTCTGACATGGACTGCTGTTATAACTAAAAAGGTGTTAAGTAATACTCGATGGCAGAAAGAAATCTCTCCTTAAAAACACTCTACAGTGAATGATTCTGAACCATTCCATTTCTTCCAGTCATTTACTGGTAGTGACCATATGACAGATGATTTCAGTTAGTTCTAGAATCCAATCCATTTGACTGCATTATAATATACACACTTAATATGCAGATAAGTGACTCAGGTTCTTTGTTGGGTTTGATTAAATTGTCCAAATACTTTTTCATCATAAGGTACTCAAATTACTTTCTCCCCTAAAGAGCACAGTCATAAAAGATGGCCTTTATTTACCAAGTAAAATCCTGTTCATCTAATTTAGGTCCCTTCTAGCTGCTGCTTCTACTCATCCTGTTTTAAGCATTCTTACTAGAAACTCCAGAATAATTTTTGACACGGACAAAACTAGAGGTAGATTTAGTAACCAAAACATGCATATTTAAAAATTGTCCCTTACTTAGCATATGTTAATATGGTGGTTCATACCAGAGGAACAAAATAAAATCATCACAAGAAATGGCGACAAAACACAAGCACTCTGGATAATTCAAATTTAGCCTTCTCGCTGGTTCAAACAATTTGGTTTTGATTTCATACATCACCAAAATGCGACATTAAAGAAGACTCTACACAGAATACTTTTTTTGTTGTTCATCCAAATTTTCCCTTGGGTTTAAGAAAGAAAAAAAAAATGGAAACCATAGAAGAATTTTTTTTATTGAATTGATTTTTAAAAATGAGTTTGGCAATTAAAATCAGATTTTTTAAGAAAGAAAAAATACATCTGAGTAAAGCACTTATACTAAAAGTTTTAGCAGAATATGGATCACATTATTGGTTTTTAAACCACCCCTTAAAAGTGACATTCACTCTGGAATGGAAAAATCAGTAGATCCAATCCAAAGTAGAACAAGATTTTAACTAGTAAAATTAGGAGCTAAATTAGAACTTGATTGTAAATTAATTGCAAATTTCATAATCTTAGGAAAATTCTGACTAAAACACCTTCCTAGCTGAAAGTAATCTTTTTGTGTTTCCTTTCAGCGATTTGCTTCTGGTTTATTACAGAAATTCTTTAGGCATTGCCTCCTGGAGTTTAATCCTCCAAGTAGATTTTTTGGTAGCAAATCTACTGAGTATCCAGCCTCTTGACCTGGTTGCTTTTGGCCTGAAAGTTGTTCTTTTCAATGCTTCTGCCCAAAAGAGGAAAGGCAAATCGAGGGATGAGGGAGGTGGCCTTGCTTTGTCAGCTGCTCTACGAGTTGGCACATGCTAAAAGATCAGAATGTTAGGAGAACATAAAGTTATATGTTTTTAAAGAAAAAAAGTCTTATTAGGAGCACATTAATATTATTGTGTGTCATGCTGTAGATGACTTTACTTCTACAAAATGAATACCTTGCTTGTTGAAAAACGAGCTAACAGATGTTGGTTTTGAAAAAAAGAATTAATGTTTAAGCCTTAAACTGAATATTCTTATTCAAACCTGAAAACTCAATGTGCATTATCCTTTGAATTTATCAGGCCACTAAGAGTAATTATTAGCCACTACTAATAAAATACATTAGTATGTAGCAGAATAATGGACCAGGCTAGCCCTACACTGAAGAATAAGAGCTTTCCATGAAGAGTCTATTAGAGACAGTATCTCCCTCAATTCCCACAAGGGTTCTTTGACCCCTGGTTAATGCCAGTGAAGACCTAAGAGCTGTTAAAAAGCAAGTTAACTTTAAGCATCCACATAAATTCTTTTTGCTGCTTATAGGATTCTTCCCCTTATTCCTCTCTGCAGAAAGAGGTATTTTTTTTCTTAGTCTCTGTTTATATGCTGTCCCTTTTATGAAGCTTCTCCCACATCAACTCCTTCCTCTTGCCCAAGCCCCACAGCAGTGGAATTAATAAATTAATCGTGCCCTCTGCGTTACCATAGCACAGCACTTCTGTATTACAGTTAGCTCTGTATGCATGGGTTTATCATCATGGTCCCAGAAACTTTTGAAAGTGGAAACAATATGTAATTCATTCAGTGCTTTGTTTGTAACAGGTACTCAAAAGGTGTTCACCAGAACCAAATAAATAAAATCCTTAATAGAAGTGAACTCATGTAAAATTAAAAAAAAAAAAAAAAAAAGAAGTGAACTCATGTACTCACTCATTCATATCTCTATTCAACAAGTTATGTTACTTAGGATGTATTTTCTGTCTTATTGCAAAATATTTTCTCAAGAGACCTAGAGGTCATTGGAAATCTTTCAAATGCTTGACATCATGCAGTAGGTAAGGGATAAGAAGATAAAGTAAAAGAGATAAGAAAACAACTACTCCTGCTTAAAAATTTTGCCCTTGGCTATCTCTGATGCTAGACATATAGCAGGTGCTTGATGAAAAGTTGTTGAATGATTGACTGATTGACTAATTGATTATAGCTGAAGTTCAACTGTTTTCTGTCAGAGCAGGTGATAAAAACACCTGTTAAAATTTTCATCTTCTACAAAGCTTTCTTACGAAGTCAAGTTTTGTCCTGACAACTAACTCACACAAGACCGATGTCATTCCTCACTAAAACGTTCAAAATCTCCTGTATGCATATCTTTATATCCTAAATACAGCCATTGATGTTTATGTCGTATTTGTGCCTGCTTTGTGCCCCTTCCTCTGCACGTTGATTTTCTCAAAATGAGAGAAAAGCATTTTATCCCTGAACTAAAAAAACCTGTATATTTGTGCTTCTATAAACCAGAAAGTCTGATTAATTGTTTTTCACCAGGACAAGGACTATTCATATTAACAATGATTATTAGCCAGAGGCAGTGCAGGTTTGGGGGCTCCTTCTGAAGTCTCCTAAAATGACAAAATTGCATTTGGAGTCACGTTAGTATCAAGTATGGATGACCATATCCATAAGTTCTTCAGCTTTCAGGGCTGGAAGAGAATTTAAGAATAATATATTTCAAGTTCAATGCAAGGATCCCTTTAAAAAAAAAAAAATCTGGTAAAAATCTGTCTGGATACAACCAGGGACAGAAATTATTTTCCTCACAGAGCTTCTATTCCATTTCTGAAGAAGTCTAATTCTTAGAATGCACTTCCATTTACTGAGCCAAAATCAGATTCCCTGAACTTCAAACATTGATCCTGGCTCTAGCCTCTAGTGTTTCAAAGATTTAATCTAATCCCTCTTCAAATATTGAAAAGCAGCCATGGTTCCCTCTAGGTATTTTCCAGTACAGCCTATAAACCTGACTAAATCTGTATCATCCAACACACATGTGTCTATTAACCACAAGGACATCATGAAAGATCACTTCAAAGGCACTGCTCATGTACTAATGCCAGTATTTCTTTAACCACCAATTAAATAAGCAAAATGAATTGGTCATGATCGCTGCTAAGAAACTCACGTTGGCTCTTAGTGATCACTGCCTACTTTGTTTTGGGTGCGCCTATGCAATCTGCTTAATAATTCATTTGGCAATTGGCACAACTTTGTTTCCAAGATCTTTGTTTCATTCTGTATCAGTCACAGTTCAACTAGAGGAAGGTGGGTCTCTAGGTATTTAAAACAGTGGAAGGGAGTAGTTTTTTGTTTTTTTTTTTTATGTTTTTAAAGATCTTATTTATTTGACAGGGAGAGATCAGATGTAGGCAGAGCGGCAGGCAGAGAGAGAAGGGGAAGCAGGCTCCCCGCTGAGCAGAGAGCCTGACGTGGGGCTCGATCCCAGGCCCCTGAGATCATGACCTGAGCCGAAGGCAGAAGCTTAACCCACTGAGCCACCCAGGCGCCCCAGAAGGGAGTAGTTTTAATACAGAGTTGCTTACACGGATGCAGAAAGTCTCATTGAACCGGGAGTGGTGAGGCAGTCCAGAGATTAGAAATAGCAGGAAGTCACCAGGTCTTCTAGGCTAGAGAAGAAAAAGCAGGAGCCTGTGATACCAGGGCCAGGGGTTAGGGTCACCTAGAGGAAGTTGGAACTGTGACAGAAATGTAGAGCAGGAGTGGCCACTATAGACAAGACATTACTTGAGACATTTCCAGAAACATCCCCCGAAGGACAGAGAAACAGGGAAAATAACCTGGTTAGCCCCTTTCTCCAGCCTTTACTTTTCCAGTGGATCTCCTGCTGGCTGAAACTAGTAGAGAGTCAGCTGACCCTGAAATCTGGGAAATGCAGCCAATAGAGGTGAGGGGTACAGAGCAAAGCAGGAAAGGAGTGGAAATGGGTGCCTTTCCACAATTCTCCATGACTGTTTAAAGACACCACAATTACAGAATATCTCCGTACTTCTACTACCTACCTTAATTATAGCACTTATTTCATTGCGGTTTGTTTCGGAGGTTTCTCCTCACATAAATGTCTTCCCTAAACCTGAACACCTGTGACATAACTGAGTTGTTCTTCTTCTTGTCATTTGCCTTTACCAGTGTGTTACATACAGAAAACAATAAATTAATACCATTTGTCTGATTCTGGAAAAATCTATTCTTTTCCCCACAAAAGGTCCTCTTTTATTATCACCTCCTTTGTTTGAGGTCCCATTTCTGCCTAATCATGTTTGCCTAATCATGTTTTTTAGTTTATGGTTAGTGTTAATAAATAATTAACTGGAGTTAAGTAGATCCAGTTTTCTTTCCTAGAGGGTTCACTGGACAATATCTGCCTTATTGATCATTTCTCTAACAATACACACTTTTACTGTTGTGAAGAAAAATGCATCATGAAAATGTTCAACTAGTATTTAAATGATGTATATCAAAAGACCCTCAACATACTTTTATTTTTTAAGTAATTCACTCTTTGTATTTTGGGATTTCACGATAAGAATATTTATATGGTATCTCCAGCACAAACATTGTAGCATTTAATAGCCGGGTAGCTTTATAAAATCATCAATCAGCTGACTGAGTGTATGAATTTAACTAATCTTTCCCCAACAACAGGGCAGGCTTTCACAATGATTGACAGAATTGAACAGCAATTGCATCATTGTGTTGATACAGGATTCATATCCAGCTTTTCCTGACTGTCCAAAATAATCATTTTAATCACAGACTCTAGACTGCTCCTTAAACAGTGATATATAGAGCTGTGCTATCCCATGCAGTACACTCTGGCCAAGGAAAGCTACCAAAACCTTAAGACGTGCTTCTTTTGAGTTGGCTAAAACTATAAGCACCGAACGCACACCAAATTTCAAAAACCTAGTATGAAGAAAATAATGCAAAAATACCTTATTCATATTTTATGTTGATTCTGTGTTAAAATGCTTATAGTTTGGAAATATTGGGTTCAATAAAATATTATTAAAATTAATGTCATCTGTTTCTTTTCACTTCTTAAGTTTAGTTTCTAGAAAATTTTAAAATATATATGTGGCTAGCACCTGGGGCTTTCTTTGTTTTTCTTTTGGATAGTGTTGGTCTAGAGCAAATGAAGAAGTGAGTGTCTGTGGAGACAGGGCATAGCAACTAACAGAGAAGTCATCTCTCCTTTTAATTAGTTTTGTAATAGCAACAGATTCAATGTCAGACATTTAAAAGAGACAATACTATTCTCTTCAGTCAAGCAAAACTCCCACTGTGGTTCCTAAGAGTTCTGCCTGAGTGAACCAAATGAGATTAAGCCCATGATGTTTACTTTGTACTAAAGCGTTTTCTCTTTTCCGAAACTTTCTTATAAAAGTGTTGGCTACCAGGCTGTAGAAGTGCAGCATAGAGAAAGGATGAAAGAACAATAAAGGAACAATTTGAAAGTGTTGTTTTGAAACATGTAACTAGTGCTGTCAGCTGCTGGTTCTTTCCATTTTGTACATTTACATTTCCTGACTGTAGTTTAAGAACATTTCACTGCATGTTACTATCAATCATCCTTAACCTAGAATTGCACTGTACATTAGTAACAGTTAATTGGCATATTTAAAGTAAATAGCTACTTAGTTTTGTTGTGAAGGTTGTGCATACAAATCTATAACACCACACGCTTTGTTTGTTTCAATCGCAAATATCCCTGTCTGCAACATTGCCACTTATGTCAGTAGCTGAATAGAGATGCAATCACATTGAAATACCCTGCACACGAGACGACAGCCCAAATGACATGCAACGTGTAAGCAGCCGCTCTTTGCCCTTCAAATGATGCCCATACAGAGGGAAGAACACAAAGACATGAAAAGGAAAGACAATGTGAAGTCTTAGAAGGATGGTCAAGAAAGAAGAAGGAAAAAATAAAACGGAAATTATTATTTTGCCTACATGTTTTGTACACACAAGGGAGCTAAGGGAGGTAATTATTTAGCACACATTGTCTTGGCCTCTGCCATCTGTGTAAGGCCGGGTTTACCCCCAGCAAGCACCATACTTCCCAAAGCTCAGGGAGACGTATTATTCTACTTCTCATTCCCTCAGAGTCCATAGCGTATGTGCTGCTGAAGCAAGCACTCTCAGAGTCCATAGCAAATGGAATTGTCCCTCTCCCTTGGTAGAAGGTCTAAAATGGGAATGGGTTAGGTATTGGACGATAGAAGATAAAATGAAAAGGACTTCTGTCTAGCTGTGACACTAAAACACCTATGAGAAAAAACAAACAATCCACACTGTATTTAGGGTCAATGCCAGAGTCTCCCGGACTCTAGGAGAGAGGTCTAGTCTCCTAGACCTAGAGAGATGAGTCTTCACCCAAGGCCCAACATTTTCTTTGCTATCTGCACCAAGGAGTCAAAAGAGACTACCTGGTAGTTACGTGTGTTTATAGGTGTGTGTGGGTGGATGTTTGTGTGTGGGTGTCTATGGATGCATATGTGTTGTGAATTAGATGAGTTGCCACCCTTTCCCTTAGCCCTAACTCTGAATAGGATTTCCATTGAAGCAACAATATAAAGAGTTGTCCGTATGGATCACTTTCATAGTCTGTAAAAATCCTATAAACAGACAAAAAATTTAAAATAAAATTAACGGCGCACGTGGGTAGCTCAGTCATTAAGCGTCTGCCTTCGGCTCAGGTCCTGATCTCAGGATCCTGGGTTCGAGCCTCGCATCGGGCTCCCTGCTCGGCGGGAAGCCTGCTTCCCCCTCTCCCACTCTTCCTGCTTGTGTTCCCTCTCTCACCTTTCTCCTTCTGTCAAATAAATAAATAAAATCTTAAAACTAATGAATTAATTAATTTAAAAAATTAACAATATCACTGATGATAGTATAATTAGGAATCAGAAATCATAATGATACTATTGTTAGCACTAAAAACATCATTACAACCCTATTAGGAGATTAAAGGGGAAAAAAGAAAAGTTTTTATGCAGATATCCTGAAAAGGTTTAATCACTATTCATTTTTAATTTTATTACTTTGATGAAATTCAAATCTGAAATACCAAAAAAAATTTTTTTTTGGTACCTCATCCATACATCATCATTAAGTAGACTTTGTTACTTTTTTTTTTTTTTAAGATTTTATTTATTTATTTGACAGAGAGAGATCACAAGTAGGCAGAGAGGCAGGCAGAGAGGCAGGCAGAGAGAGAGGGGAGGAAGCAGGGTCCCTGCTGAGCAGAGAGCCCGATGCGGGGCTCGATCCCAGAACTCTGGGATCATGACCTGAGCCGAAAGCAGAGGCTTTAACCCACTGAGCCACCCAGGCGCCCCACTTTGTTACTTTTTTAATGAGCTAACATAGCTCTGGCATTTTTCAAGTATTTGCAATAGGCCAACACATCCTGCAAAGGCAGGAGAGCTCCGAGCACGTGTCCCTCATCCACTTCCATGTATTACATTCTACCTTGAAAGGGAAAAGAAGAAAATTTGCATTGGTGTTATCTCAAATATCAGAAAATATGAAGAGGGGAACTTCCTTTCCTAAATACAACTATCAGGAAGAATTTCCCATCTGTTCTAAATTTCTAATACTGAACTCTTCAGTTGAGGTCCACGGTCTTTCCTGGTTCACTGCATATTTCTAAATAGATGTTTTGCCAGCACCAGCTCAAAATTAAAAAGCCAGAATTCCTAGTGTTTCTGAAGCTCTTTATTCAATGAGGCTATCTTATGTGAACCGCTAACAGCACCAACCAGGCCGATACCAGGTTTGGGACTGCACGTGTCTTTTTTTTTTTTTTTTAAAGATTTTATTTATTTATTTATTTATTTTATTAGAGAGAGGGAGATCACAGTAGGCAGAGAGGCAGGCAGAGAGAGAGGGGGAAACAGGATCCCTGCTGAGCAGAGAGCCCGATGCGGGACTCAATCCCAGGACCCCGAGATCATGACCTGAGCCGAAGGCAGAGGTTTAACCCACTGAGCCACTCAGGCACATGTCTTCTTATTACATGGCCCATTCAATTCAGGACTAACACCCCATCCCTTCTCCTAAGTAAGTTTTGTATGTTCTTTTCCTTTCCCAGCTAGCATTAAACCTCCTGAGTGATGATTAATGCATAACTAGATTATTGCTATAACCTCGTCTTCATAGGTGGATCCATTGTCTATATTGTAAGCCATCTTACATAATATGATGGAATTACGGACGCTAAAGTGAAGCCTCTTAAACAGTCTGAACACAGTAAACATGGTTTTTATTTCCTCCAACCCATCATGGACTGATATTTTGTAAACTAAAATGAACTTCTGGAAAATTGATCACATGCTTGGAGGCCCCAACTATGTCAGATTGCTGTAGAAATTTCTAAATGCTGGCTCTCAATTTCTATATCAGTCTCATCGGAGACCTTTATTACACATTTGCTGATCAGAATCAGTATGAAGACCACACTCGGAGAGCACCAGCGAGCTACATTCGACCAAATCACCATTATTTTCTAGGCTTACCATTTATATCACTCCAGTGCAAGCGCCAAAAGTCAACCTAAAACTCAATTGTCTGTTCAGAGGAGTTGCATCTAGAAAACACCTGAAAAGGTTCTTTCTCTCCCACTAATTATTCTCTGATCATAAAGCCCTTTAGACTCCTGTGTTAGAAAAAATTGTCAGATTTTACGGGGAAGAGGCACCAATACCTTCATCGAACTACAAAAAAGCAGGAGGATACTTGAAAATACTGTGGCCACAAAAGTATTATAGAAAAGCAGAAAGAGGACCAAAAAACAAACAAAACAAAAATCCCAGCCAAGCTTATTAAATAAAATTTTAACAATATTTTACAAAAGGGACATAAAAACTGTATCGAAGTTCTTGTCACTAAGATGACCAAATTCAGTCCTAAAAGGCAATATAGGAAAAAAAATTTGCTAAATAATTAAGTTCTTCAGTGCACAATCCCTTTACATCTGGCAAGTTTTACAAAAGTCAAACTGTTCTTTTTGTGTTATATGAGAAATATATCCTGATGAATTTCTGAAATTTCAGCTATATTCACTGATGTCAGTATGTTGCAGAGAAGCAAAGAGACATTTTAGTGAGAC
This sequence comes from Enhydra lutris kenyoni, assembly GCF_002288905.1. Lineage (NCBI taxonomy): Eukaryota > Metazoa > Chordata > Mammalia > Carnivora > Mustelidae > Enhydra > Enhydra lutris. The sequence continues at coordinate 13,862,581 of NW_019154103.1, read as the reverse complement.
GCTCACCTTCCAGCTACGCCTAGCTACACCATTTGTCTTAAGGACTAAAATTCAGGGATAACAATACCTCCTCATCCATAGGCTCAGAATCATAATAATCTCCTTCTTTCTGGATTCCATTGCTTGAGCCAGATTACTTTTCATACTGTTTCTTCATATACTTTGCAACATGATCACATCGTATTTTTCTTCAAAACTCTGGCAGATTGTTTGGGCTAGAGATAGATGGAGACAAGAGGCACCATCTGGTGTAAGATCTTTATTCCTTGTTAGCACTACAGGAGTTCTGGTATTTTACATGGTTCAAGCAGTAGCAACAAATTTTTAAAATGCATAGATTGAAAAGGTGTAAGTTGGTCAAATGGCCCTTGGCACCGTCTGAGCACATCACTGGTTTCATTGGTGTAGGATTGGGGCTTTTTTTGTTGTTTTTGTTGGTTTTTTTTTTTTTTTCCCCATTTCAGACAACCAGTGGCATATGGTTTCATGATTCACAAAGATGGTCCTTGACTATAGATTTGACGATCTCAACACAACTTCCAGGCTTGCCAGAGCTGTGTTACAGCAGAGAGAGCAAATAGCTCATGATATTTCTCCTCTGATGAGTAAGCTCCAAAATCACAGGTTTAAATTTGATCTGGGATTGAAAGAAAAGGAACCATGTCCTCCCATGCCAGTATCCATGCTTTTTCTTTGTCAGAGGTGAGTGTCTATTTCTGCATCATTGAACCACGGCTTCAGGGAACAAACACTCGAATAATGCCCAGGTTAATTCTGTTGACTTAGACTGAATATATACATTTGCTCTTTTCTTTATCTTTTTATTCTTTGGAACTCCAAGCCTTTCCTGAAATTTAGCCATAGTTCTAAAAATCTAGCAACCATTTAATAGAATGTTTTTTCACCTTCCACACACAAAGTCAGTGTTTTCTAATGGAATTAGCTAAGAGTTGGGTGCCAGGAGATTTGCTCAGAAGCTAACTCACAGCTACCTTGCGAGGATAAGTGAAAAAATGAACTGGAACAGTGCTTTGGAAACAAACTAAAACATCAAAAAATGGGGCTTATACTTGCAGTCAAGTAGTCTTGACTGCAATTCAAGAATAAAGTTAAAAGAAACCTCACCTGTTGGCTCCTGATTCCAGAAGGCTGCTTGGAGTTACTGCTGTTGGAATGTATTGCCAAAAATTTGAAGTATCTTTGTAGAATCACATTAACAGCATCTTAATCTCTATGAACTGTTCTGCTAGTACCCTGTACAAGTATGGTCCTCATTCTCCTCCCTGCATCTGGCCATTTCCTTTGATTCTTTTATTAATCCTAAATTAAACTCTCCCTTCTCTTTCATGCTTCCTCCATATGCTTTCTTACCTGAAGACTCACCTTTTTACAGTTTTCTGGATCCATGAATTATGATTTTTTTCTACTGAGTCCTTGGGCCACTTGTCTCTGCCTTCACTGAAAGCCTCTTTTTTTAATATATACGAAATGGTGCAGATATCAGTGGGGATGATTTGAAACGAAGAAGGAAAAGAAGAAATAACAGAACATAAATAGGGTGCTATGTTGAAGAAAGTGGATGTCAATATGAGAGCAGATGGTGTAGATAAACTCCACATTAATATGGTCAACTCGTTTCATTTGCCACATGGATGCAATTGTAAACCATACATGTAACTCAGAAGTCTAACAAGCTCTGCAGGTGCTTTTTCATTGATGCCCCTCAGTCAAGAGCTATGTCAGAATCGATTCTTTTTGTATTTGTCCAACAGGCAGAGTACCCCACAATGTAGAGGTCATTTTTTCAAAGCGAACGATTGGTAAGCAGTCTCATTTTTATGTTAGCAGCAAAACAATCTCCTTCAAAGTTTAGAGGAGAGATACCTATATACTCCTGACATGCCTTGGTTTCAGTTCTGTAATAGGACTCTGCTGTGTCTTGGAACACATGCCCCAAAAAGAAAAAGTGAATGTACACCACTCTGTGTTGCTAAAGTAGAAGAAAGAAATCTCCGTGTAGCAGTTCATTTCTTCTCTACTCTGTATGTTGGAGATGAAACAGAAGTTGGAGTCCAGGCCATGACCGACTATCATGGGGCCCTAAATTATAACAAATTCCCAAAATGCTGGCTTGGGAGATTAAATCTGAAGCTGGTGACAAATTTAGGATCCAAGGTGCTTATCAACAAATAGATAATTTCAAAATCTCCCAGTGGCCCCCCGGTGAATATAAAATAAAGGCCACACTTATCAAGTGGACATTTAGAGCTCTCCATAGTCTGATAACAACCCCTCTTTCCAATGTTTAAACTACTTCCATTTACTAATAACCCCCAGTATCCTGTAGAAAAAAATCTATTCTCTGTTACTTAAAAACATCATACGGATTCCAGGTTCTACAATTTCGTTTATATGTAGCTCTTTTTGAGACGTCTACCCTCTTATCTCCCAACTTATCTAAACAACATCCTCCCTTTGGATCCATCCTACAGGCTCATGCCATCTATGTTTCCTTTCCAGCTACTTCAGACCTTGGTGACTCTCTCCTCTGATCTCCTAAACAACTGATTTCCCACCCTACTCATAAAGCTCTTATCATGGGCTATCTTTGATTGCCAGTTAACATTTTTTACATATGTCCTGTCCTTTCTACCAAATTCTGCTGTGCCAGATGCTATGATTAAGCCCAGAGTGTAAATTCCTTGGAGATAATTACTCACTTCTTTGTGCAACCTTTACAAAAAGGCACTCATTGTATTTGTCAGTGGATCATTTTATTGAATTCCTGCATTTTAAATGTAAGTGCATAATCAATGTTAAATGTTCAACTCCAAATTTCTCTAACTGTAGAGACGTTTGCCAAATTGAGTCTGGCTTTATAAAAGCATATTGCTAGGCATTAATGTAAGCCTGAGATAACACCCTAAAATCTAAGTTAGAAAAATACAGATTGAAAGCCTAAGAAATAAAGTAGGGATATAATTTTAAAATTCCCTTTAAAAATCTGTAGTAAAGACATCTTTTTAAATATAATTGGTTTTTAAAGACATCTTTTCAAAATAATTAATAGTCTGACCATCAACACAGTATTATAAGACTTTTTTAAAAACAGATCTGTGGGATTGACCTCATCTGGTATTCACAGCAAAAATAAAATATGCAAACTAGCTTGTGTTGAAAAGATGCTGAGGCAAACCTGGTCAGTATATTCTCAGCTAAGCTCTGAAAGAAACATTCTAAATAACCTAGGACAATGGAGCATTCTACAGGGCATTTGGGAAAGTAAATTAAAGAAGGTGACAGTGTCTAGAAAAATAAATTTAGTGACGAAGACAAATTTTACACCAGCTGCAATGTGATTATATCTACATAGGACTACCGCACAAACTTTTTATACCAAATTAAACATCCCATTCAGCCAAACAGTTGTAAATTCAGTCAAACAACCAAGTGGATTGCCTCTATCCCATTAATTGGCTGGTCGACTGACCATTGATTCAATGTTTAGGCCTTAAAAAATTTGGCTCCAAAAAAAAAATTTTGGCTCATAACTTAAAGTGGCCTTAGAATGCAAAGAGTCTATAGCTGTAAAAACCATTTTCTCTGCTTTAAGTAAGTAACGTACACGACGTTGTGCCACAGACCATCAGCTTTCCACCAAAGATGGGTGTTTCATCAATAGCACAGAGTTGCTGCTAGAAAGGGGCTGGAGTCAGGGAGTCCAATTCCCAGTCCCCTTGCATTTAGGTGAAACCCTTGGCTAGTTCTAGTATTGAAGAGAGAGAGAGAGAGAGAGAGAGAGAGAGAGAGAAGATGGTTTAAAAAAAAAAAAAAAAAGCTGTGCCTTCTCCACAATTCTTCTCTCCCTACGTGCCCAGGCTCTTGTCCGTTACATGTTTGCATCATTGCTACACTAGTCTTTATGGTTGCAAGAGATCTTGTCATAAGCTAAGTGTATTAGTCAGCTCAGGCTACTAGAACAAAATAACAGACTGGGTGACTCAAACAACAGACATTTAGTTATCACAGTTCTGAAGGTTGGGATGTCCAATATCAAAGTACCCCCAGATCTGGCTTTTGGTGAAGGCTGTCTTCCTGGCTTGCAGAAAGCTACAATCTTGCTATATCCTTATATGGCCAAGTGAGGAAGCTCTGGTGTCTCTTCCTCTTCTTATAAGGAGGCTAGTGCCATCATGGGAGTTCCATCCTTATGATCTTATCTAAACCAAATTATATCCCAAAGGCCCCACCTCCTAATACCATCATATGCGGGAGGTGGGGGGAGGGGCGGGGGCAGGGAGCAGTTAGGGCTTCAGTATATGAATTATAAAGTTGGGGGCAGGCAAGGGATACAAACACTCAGTCCATAACTTTTCTCTTCTCAAATCCGATATATATTAACTTCTATTTGCCTATTCAAAGGTTCAAGACAGTTTTAGAAGAGTCCGATCCTCCAGTGAAAACTGAGACCACTATCCATGCACCATAATTTGGCATTTGATGATAATCAAAAGAATGGTGGTGGTGATAATACAAAGGTGATGATAATAAAAACTAAATGGTTTTTAGTTTGTTTTTAGAAAAGAGTTTTCACAAAACAATTTGTTAATATAACTGCTATGTTTAAAGGCTTCTCTTTTCGGTCTTTCAAAAAGGAAAAAAATAATTATTTCGATTAAAACTGAGTTAGGCAGAGTTTAAGCAGTCTATAATTATCAGACCAAAAAAAAAAAAAAAAAAGACTGTTTGAGCCTGTTGCAGTTTATTCCCCTCAAGGCATTCATTGGGAAGATCCCTGGGGCATTACTATAGCCTAGTACTAAAGTTACCAATTCAAACCACAGTCCATCCAAGAAAGCCCCCTGAAGAGCCCTTACTATTATTACTCAGTGCAAAGGACTGCATTGTCTTCCTAAACATCTAATTTAGAATTAACTTACATGAGCTCTTATCTGCACCACAGTCTTGTGGAGCCGCCAATATTACCCTGAACCTGGACTAGGTCAAAATATAAAGCTTGGGTCCTGTGAATTGCAAAGAAGTGAGACAACCCCTGATGTGTCCAGAAGATCTTAGAAATGAAACATACTTTACCTAATTGCTCTACAATTTCTTTAACTGTTAACTAATGTTGGCATTCATAAGGGAAAACAGCAACTTAAGCAAAAATCCCATTTTTTAATATATAAAAATGACTTTTCCTTGGTTTGAACTGATTTCCCCCCTTTCCCCCAATTTGAGCTGTTATTTGGGGTTTCCAAATATAATAGTGCTTCTGACCATTCTTAATTGCACCTTAATGGGTGTTAAGCACAGGAGTGTGTGCAAACAGACTCGACTTTTCTAGTCTTTGACTGTTCCTTGCCTCTGGCCTCTGTCAGAGAGGCTTGCTAACTACATCTCAGGGGAGCAATCACACAGCTTGACTCTGCCTGTGGCTCTGACTATTGGGACTTCCTGAAGTCACAACCACTTTGGCGTCCAGAACTGGGGCACGGCGTGTCTACTCTTCATAAAATCCAGAGATTGCAAGTGTGAAACGTGAGAGCTGATTAGGGATGCACCTTAAATGGTATCAAGGGAGCCAGTTAGCAATGCAAAATATCAGATAATATAAACATAACTGCCCGTAGATCCCTTATGTGAGTTCCACGAAAAACAAAATACAACAGAAAAAAAAATCGGAGGTGAGCAATAAATACAAAATTTCTTCAAAGATAATTTTACGTAAAAGTTCAATTTCATGGGGGAAAAATTCATAATAAAATGATGTGGAATGATGTGCCAGAAAAAAATTGATATGTCTATTTGTCTTTCTGGAACTTGCTTGGTATTAATCATTTCTAATGGGTACATCTAGTCCTTTTTATACATACACCATCTTTCTTGCATATTATTGATTGAGAGAATTTGAAGTTAGAAGATGCAATTATTTTGGCTGTATTTAACCTGTTTCTGTGACTACAATAGAATGACTCCATTTTGCCTCTTTAAAAAGCCAAAGTAATCTTGATTGAGAAATTTCTTTTTTTAATTATCAGTTTTTAAGGAACATAGCATCATGCTTAGCAGAAGGGCCCTTTCTTCCTCAGAATTCTCGTGTTGCTACTCTCTTGTCAGCCGAGGCTTTCAGAGAGAGGAGAAAAAAATCTTCATAAAAGCTTTGGCCTAATTAACAAGAATGAACTAGATTTTATGATGAACAATTTATAGGCAGTTAATAGAGCTCATACACGGTAGCCAGGAGCTAGATAATTTATCATAAAAGGAATTTCAGTTACACTCCTAATCCCCATTCTCTTGATATTGCAATCAACTGCATTTACAATTGCCACTTTTATAAGCTTTGATTTACTGACAAATGTTGCTGCATTTTATAGAGTCATAATGAAACTTATAAATGCAGTAAATACTTGTATCTCTGCCCATATGCTTCAAATACTTTGCCAAACAATTTACTCTTCTACATTGTTATCTCTAGATGAAAGTAATTTTTCAAAGATCTCCTAAGGATTCTTCATACTAGCACAAATAATAATAAAAGTAATAGCAAATTGTTTATTAACCATCCTAAATATTTCTTGAAAAGAAACTGATTTACCCCTAAAAGAACAACACAGCTGCTGTAATGAGTTGTGAATGATAAGTACTTTTCAAAATTATAAATAAGATGAAATAGCAAATATCCAAACATAATTTTTTAAAAGGCAGAATTTAAAGTAGGTGAGACCCAGGAGATCAGATTGTCTCTTATCACTTGGTGTCTTACCACTGTTCCTATTTTATTTTATTTTTACTTTTTTAGAATTTTTATTTGACAGAGAGAGAGAGAGTGAGAGAGGTAACACAAGTGGGAGTGGGAGTGGGCAGGGGGAGAAGCTGACTTCCCACCAAGCAGGGAGCCTAATGCAGGGCTCCATCCCAGGACCCTGGGATCATGACCCGAGCCAAAGACAAACACTCAATGACTGAGCCTCCCAGGCGACCCTGCTGATCCTATTTTTTTTTTTTTTTTAGATTTTTTTTTATTTGTTTATTTGACAGACAGAGATCACAAGTAGGCAGAGAGGCAGGCAGAGAGACAGAGGGGGAAACAGGCTTCCCACTAAGCAGAGAGGCCGATGCGGGGCTTGATCCCAGGACCCTGGGACCATGACCCGAGCCGAAGGCAGAGGCTTTAACCCTCTGAGCCACCCAGGCGCCCATGCTGATCCTATTTTAATGTTATAACAAAATATGGCAGAAATTGTGGGGACAGAATTGAAGGACTGTATATACGCTATCACATCAGCTACATCTCCTCTATCCACGGCTCTTTAGAGGAGTTCTTGAATTCCTCAAATTAGGTTAACACTTCTTCCAGAAAGCCTCCCTTGACCATTGGCATCCCTTCTATATGCTTTCTTACCGTCCTATTCTTCCTTTTATCACAAAAACAAATACATCTGTGTTGTAACTGCCTGATTAGCATTCACATTCCCCATTGACCATGAACTCTAAGACAGTAAGGACCACCATATTCCCACTCTGGAATCAAAACAATGTCTGAGACATAGTGTATTTGTGAATGAGTGATGTCCTTGGTTTCCAAGCCTGTAAATATAAGTGAGAATAAACCATCCTAGTTGTATGATCCAGTAATAAATTTGGTCGCTAAAACTGGCATTGACTTAGTCTGTATTTTAAAGAGTAGAACATTCAAAAGTCATGACTTTCTCTACTCCTTTCTCGTGACCAGCATTATAAATACTTTAAAACATTATGCTTTATTTAGATCTTTCACATTTTAAAAGGGACATGTTATAAGAAGAAAAAGGTGATAGAGAAAATAATAAAAATAAGAAATGATGAGAAGAGAAATCCAGAGGAGAAACTCAGAGAAAGACAATGGTTTGACTTGAAACAGATGTGCTAAATGTTACATTAATCATGGTCTCTGGGGACACAAAGAAAGTGCTGCCTGTTTCTTGAAGGAAGAACAGAGCCATGGACCCTTGCAAAGCTGTTTGGACCCTATAACAAATTCCTGACCTAACAGGCTGTGAGATATGAGATTAGGCACCTATAGGCCCACTCAACAGACCGTCTTTCTAGTGATTCGGGATGTAGTGCTACCTGCCAAACAACCAGTTTTTGTACACCTGATCACATTATAGGCAGGTGGTCAATTTTATTTTATCATCAACTATTCCCAAATTTCAAATATACCTCTTCTTCATCCAGGGTTTCTTATCTCCTATCTAGAGGTTATGAAATAGGTCCTATTATTTTTTAAAGTAAGACATTTTTTTGGGAAAATGATCCTTTTTCCTCTCGGCTTCACCCCATCACCTCAGAGAAGTTGAGGCTCAAACAGCTGTCCCAGAAGGCAGCCCCAGCTGCCACATAGTCGCAAGAAGACAGCATCCCTGGCACACTCAGAATGGCTAGCAGGAGAATGCAGCTGAAAATCTGCGAGTTCCTTGACACCTTTTCCAATTTATTCCCCATCTGTGGAAGTGTGGAGACCCAGTGTTCCTAGCACTGTCTACCAAGGATGCCGGGGCCTGGCCAGCACATGACACCTGTGAGAGATGGAACCAAAAACTCTTGCCCTGAGTCAAAATAAAGCCTCAAAATGCTATCTTTCATGATTCCTAATGGCAACTAAAAATAACAGAGGTGGTTAGTTCAGACCCAAGATTCACCTTGGAGATTTTTTCCTAATTGTACATACCCCCAAAAGTGTCTTTTTCCCAAATGGAATTGGTCATTGACATGTGGATGTGCTCCTAATAGCAAAATAAAAATATTCCCTGCCTGAAGCATTATAATAAAGTTGTCTTTTTCCATTTCATTGTCTCAGAACATTTAATCAATTGACACGACATCTGGGGCAGGTCAAAAGGAGCCATCTCTATTAATTTATAATTGCAATAGTCATTAACTTATTGATGACATACTCATTACTTTAACTTATTTTTAACAGTTTCAGTTTTAATTTTTTAAAATGTTTTTAAACTATAAACTCACCTGGGAGTCAGAGATAGAAAACTATGCACTTTTTTGTCCTGTGTTCCCCATTCTGAAAAAAATCCAGCCCCAAGGAAAATTCTGAAGTGGACATATTTTGTCTGCAAAAAAACTGGCCTCCCATTAAGGAGGGTTTCCTATTGTCTACCTAATCTCAGGAGCCTGAGATCATCTACCTACCAAGCTCTCATTTAAATTTCATATTAAATGAAACTTTGAAAGTATATTTAATTTTTCTAAGACAGAACTGGGTACACAGTAAAAGCCCCAAATTTATTAACTCCCTTCATTTTCCAGCTCAGGAAAAGATCCATTACCAGTTATTTCCAAATGTATGAGGATATCAATCAATAATTTCCTTCTACCTGCAGTATTCTCTTCTCTAGTTATAAAAGGAAAGGCTTGTCTCCTTATTAAGGAAGGTGTATGTGTGTCTGGATGAGGGGGAGAAGGAGAAGTGGAATGAAAGAAATACAAATTCTTCCTAGGCTGCTAAATGGCACAAAACAGTTACCTTGCTCTGCCTACATATAAAACCCTATTTGCTCCTTTCTCCTCCTCCCCTCATCCCTCCCCACTCCCACTCCCCAGCCTCCACTCCCTGGCAGGGGCCAGCTTCCCTGTCTTTATCTTTCTGAGTTCACAGCAAGACTCTGACGACCCTATCTTAATTCTGGTCTCAAGCTAAGTACTTCATTGACAAGACAAGGCTTGTCCCAGGCAGACAATGGGAAGTAGATAAGTATTAAAAATGTTTAATTCCAAACATGGGAATGAATAAGCTAAACCGCTTTGGTAATAATTCTCCTCAGTATCAAATATGATGAGGAAAAGCATTCCTTAGCACAATGGTGTGTACATGACAAGTGGTTGGGTTCATTTACTTAACATGTTTTGCATAAGTTGTGATTAATAGTCTACATTTTTTTCTGATATTGTCTCCATCACATTGCGAATTTTAGCTTTAAACAATGGCTGTGTTTCAAATATTTGAGAACATACCAGACAGGGATCCTCCACCCTATTACCAAAAATATTATAAATACTAGCTAACTTGGGGAATCCGCATTCCGTATTTCTTCCCCACCAAGCTTATAAAATGTCTATGCATGCATGCATTCATATGCAGATTTTCTTGCTAAACATAAGTATACTCACATAGCCATAGTCACGCTCATATTTGTGCGGGCAAAAAAAAATACGTTAGAACAAGGACTACTTTGCAGCTATAGTTCAGGGCATCTTCGAACAGCACACCTTTCTACAGAATGTGGGCCACTCATCTAGACATCCTAGGATTTTGACATAAACCCTGTCAGATAGAAGATTCCATGCTACCAGATACACTTCTTTTGAAAATGTCATCCAGGGTAGAAATTGATTTTCTGCCTCAAATGCAGGTGTTGCTCTGAGAAACCCCCTATCCTATTAAAAGTGTCCCTGTTCCACCTCCATCTCGACATATAACACGTGATGGAATTGACATATTTGTACGAATGCGAAATTCTCACTGATTCATTCATTCGTTCATTCAACAAGTATACACAAATCACTGCTCTAAATGCTAGGGGTACGGCAGGGATCAAGACAGTGAACATCCAGGGCGTCTGGGTGGCTCAGTGGGTTAAAGCCTCTGCCTTCAGCTCAGGGCATGATCCCAGGGTCCTGGGATCGAGCCCTGCGTCGGGCTCTCTGCTCAACAGGGAGCCTGCTTCCCTTCCTCTCTCTCTGCCTGCCTCTCTGCCTACTTGTGATCTCTGTCTGTCAAATAAATAAATAAAATCTTAAAAAGAAAAAAGACAGCAAACATCCCTGCTCTCTTGGACACTACTTGCCATGTTCAGATAGTGTATTGTTGTGTAAAAGTATTATAAAACAGGGTAATTTGCTAGAGAAAGACTGTTTTGGATTGGGCAGTCAAAGAAAATCTCTCCCAAGGCTATGCTATTTAAGCAAATCATACATAATCATAGATATTAAATAACTTGGTAGAAAGGTCACAGGATCTGGACACAGAAGACTCAAGTTCTAATTTTCTAAGAGTCTTTAGGCCAGTTCCTGAAAGCCTTCTCCTTTTAGCATAGAATAGGTACCCCACTGGGAACATTTCTCATTCTCCCTAAAAGGGTTGATATTGGTTCAACTTGATGAGCTTTGTCCATTATGATATTTATATCATAACTAAAACCCACTACATCCACCTTCTTAAATAATAAGACTCTAAATCAATGCTTCTCAACCCTGAACGCACACCAACTTGGAATCCTACCCGGGCGGCACTGCTTTAGATGCTGAAGTAAATGACGTGAGATGAGTCAGTATGAAGGACTTAGAGGTGCCATCCACAAGCAGCTTAGAAAAGGGATCGGGAGTGGGGGTCTTTGAGAATTAGCAAATCTGCAATCTCTGGATGTTCCACTGCCTCACAGAAAACCACCTGATGTAAGTGAAAACCTTTGAAGCAATTCAACATTTTCATAGCTGATTTAACCCAGGTGATTTAGCACAAGATATTTATCAGGGGTAGAAAAAAAAATCATGGTCATATGATCAAGGCAGATTCAGACTGGGGGTGATGTATATGTTTGTGGTGTTACCACATTTTTTTTTTCAAATTTTACAACAGAAATCACACTCTTTTGAGGTTAAAAACTGCCCTACTCTCTTCAAAAGATTTTAAATTTCACACCTCCACCCACACACTGAATTAGTAGTTCAAACCAGATGGAGTTTGGTGCTTTAGGTTAGAATGACTGTCTGACAATTCTCTCCTTGATTGTCCATAACTATCACCTGTACGTTTAGGCCTAATGGCACTTTGCTTGATTTCTGGCATTAAACCGAATTTGTGCTATATTAGGTCTTACTCTGAGCTACAGAATTTTCCATACCACAGCCATGTGGAGGGGCTCAAAAATAGTTTTTTGACAGGTCACTAGAAAGAACCAAAAGAGAATTCAAAGATGAGTCAGAAGTATTTTAATAAACAAACATATTCACAGACCAGTACCTTTTCTCACGGTGCTAATATCCTCACCAAATGCTCATTTCTTCTTCTTAGTCACCCAAATTTTACCCAGTTTTCAAGGCTCAACTCTACCCTCTTCGTCTTTCTCCCTTTACCAACCTTCTAGAATTCATAATTCTTATATATATATACACCCCTGACTTCTAATTGCTTCTGTATAGGATTTAACTGAAGTATGGGTAGAAGATAAAAGATACCTCTACAAGATAAAAAGCATATTTTACACTACTGTCTCTCAGTAACTTCTCTAATTAGACTAGAATCAGGCAAACAATGGAGACTTGGAAGATGGACAACAAAGGAAACTACTCTCAGAGACATTGCCTAGGGCTATAGGATTAGAGCTTGATCTGGACCACATTGGGAAAGAAGCAGAAGAATAGACCCAGTAAGCATGCCCCTGGCTAGAAACCAGTAGCTTTGGAGACAGAAGAGGAGACCTCAGAATCTGAAGGCAGAACCAGATTGGAAAGTTAGTTCAGCAATACTTCTATAAAATGGGCTTGCAGAATTCCAAGAGGAATAAACACGATGTGTGGAAAGCAGCTATCCCGTGATGCCTACCATAGAGTAGGTACTTGGCAAATAATAATTACGATTGTGATGGCCCAGTATTGTTGGGAAAAAAAAGAATTTTACTACGTTTTTGACTGGAAATTCAGGAAGAGATATGATATAAAAATACAGGCAAAAATAAAATCTATGAGAAATATTAACTGGGTCACACTGAATTCTTGGATCCAAGTGAAAGTTGGGATTTGTTTGGGAAGATGACTTCTCATCAGTTTCTTTTTTATTTATCCCAGAAATGCATCTTTTTCTCTTTCCTTCTGGTTGATCATATAAAAGTGGTAATAAAGCTTCCATATTTTAGATACCAACAGTGTAGGACAAAGGAAAAAGCCCGCAATTTAAAATCAGCATATGTGGGTTCTGGTCTCACTGGAAGCAAATGAACAATTATCTTACTCTCTGCACCCTGTTTTGATCCTTTGCAAAATAAACACTCTTACTTCACAACGTTCTTGGGAAAATTAAGATGAGGTGTAGAACTTACTGAATACCTTGTAGTTGAGACAGGCCAAACTATTCAGCAATCAAATTTAAAAACAAAAACAAAAACACTGAATTGGTACTTGTTATTTCCTATAGGCAAAGGACCATGAAAGATACAAAATAACTTGGAGCCAGAGGACCCAACCTAGGAGAACTAGTTGCTGGTGGGACTGCAAATCACTTAAAAAGGACACAAAACTAAGCTGGCTTAGTGCCAAGTGTGAAAACACAGAACGTTCCATAGGGAGTGATGATGCACAGAGCTTGATCACTAACCTCCCAGGCTACTACTCCAAGGCCACCACAGCAGAGTTCTAACCTACCCCTTGAAACCTCATTTACCAGGTCTTTCTTGGAAACTTGTTCAGCCACATATGCTATCCCCAAACATGTGCTATACTCTTCCTCTGCTCATTCTCCTTCCTTCCACATCTAACCATGAAGCTACCCAGAATCTTTCCTCTTTAAAACGCTTTCCCATTTATTACCACATATTCTAAATGTCACTTTTTCCATGAATCTTTCCTAACTCTTTATACTAACTGTTCCCTTTCCACATTTGAACCTCCTATTTCATTTTGTTAGTGCCTCTCTGTAGCAGTTTGTACAATCTACTTACATATTACCTTTCCCCTCTTGGATTAAAAGACAGAAAACGTAACCTCCTTCACCTTATATCACTCCCCAAAACTTGCTCATCGTAGGTATTTACTAATTTTTTCAATATTTAATTCAATTATAGAATCTGGTTGAGATGCTTATAAAGCATGCAACAAACAAAAGCAGTCTTAATCTTGATCGGGGCAGAACAATTCTCTTGCTACCTTGTTCATTTATTCCTTAAGTATTTGTTACTGGTGCCTATGTTGTATAAGCCTATGGGATACGTGCAAGTAAACAGCTGATTGCAGAAGCAGGTGATAGGGCTGTGATATAAGACGGACAGTATGGGCAGATCGTTGGGGGCGGGGGGCGGGGGTAGATAAACACGCCTTCCTTAACACTCTCCGAAGGACTTCTAATGGCTAAGAAAAGAATTTTTTCAGTAGGTGATCCATGAATCAGAAAGTTGACTTTGACATCAAATCTCTCTCCAAAGAGGGTAGGAGCAGAATGATTTCAGCTCAGCCAGAGAAGAGATATAGAGCAAAGGCAGAAGAGGCCTCTCCCCGGTCTGCATATTGGACTTACAGTCCTTTGGCAGAGGAAAATATTGGGCAGACTGATAAATATTTTCATCTACTTAGTAAAACTTCACGCTACATACAGGCCATTATTTTCACAATTATTTCCTTTTTCTCACTTTTTTTTTTTTTTTTACTGATTCAGAACAATCTCATTTTGAAATTGTAGTACTAAAATACAGCAAACGTCTTTCAGCAGCAATAAACTTATGGCTAAAACATAATGTTTCTTGTATATTCCTTCTCTATTTCTTCTTTTGGATTATAGATTAAGAAAGAGATTTTATGCAGCAGTTGGTGACAAAATATATTTCTTATTAATGTGTAATATTTGCTACATTAATAATTTTATGGCTTTAATTATTGATGCGAACTTAATTGTGCCCCATGTCCCTTTTTCTTGCAGCTCAATAAAAACTATATATTTCTTTAATTAGGCTTCATTTGAAAACTAGAAGACAATGCAGGAATGGTTTCTTGCTAATTCACCTATCTATAGCCAGTAAAGAAATGGAATTAGTGTCTTGAATGTGGTTTAGTGAGAAAAAATATCTAACTGTTCTGAAAGTGTAACTTTCCTTTGCACAGTTAACCTCATCCAGAGGCCAGGGATATATAGCCAACAGAAACCGAACACTGCAATAGGGGATGGTTTTCTCCCTTTCCTTGCTCTGGGGAGAAATTCCATTGATTTCAGTAGAGATAGAAAGGGAAAATTGGGGTCACCTACATGGTTATCATATCATTCCCTCTTTATATGCTCTGCTTTACTAGAAATGTAATCTTGGTCTTTCCTGCTTGATTTCAACATTTTGTTGTGGCATTCCACTTACAATCACAGGGAATATTGTAACTACTTTATTCTGGGCCCAAATGTTTCAAAACAACTGCAAGAAAGGCTAGATGGAAGGAAACTAACATTTGCTATGCATCTGGTCCAGGTTACACTAGGAGCTTCCAATCAATTACTTCTTTAATCTCCAGGGGTCACAATAGCAAATGTCAAGAAAACCAGAAATGAAGCAAGCAGACTGGGCTTGAGAAATAAGGAGCCCTCTGAGCTCCATCTTTCATTTTCCACTTTTGATAGAGAAATGAGTACAGAAAAACAAAGTTTAAGAATAACATTTGTAACTTTCTGTAAGAATAACAACAAAGCAAGGGCAATGATGAATTGCAATTGATGCTCCTATCTCAGGGTCAGAGAGGTCACTGGGAGTGAAGGGACTATGGCAAACCAGAAGGAACACATCCCATTCTAAGATTCTCTACTCCTGCTTTATTGTTGCCATTTTGATAGCTCTTCTAAATTTTTTTTTAAAGATTTTATTTATTTATTTATTTGACAGAGATCACAAGTAGGCAGAGAGGCAGGCAGAGAGAAAGGAGGAGCAGGCTCCCTGCTGAGCAGAGAGCCCGATGCGGGGCTCCATCCCAGGACCCTGGGATCATGACCTGACCTGAAGGCAGTGGCTTAAACCACTGAGCCACCCAGGTGCCCCAGATCTTCTAAATTTTTTAGTGAAACTTAAAAGCTTCCTTCTTACATATATTTATTTTCTACTGTTACATAAAAGATAAACACAAACTTACTAGCCTTAAACAATACAAATTTACGATCTCACAGTTTTCTTGTTCAGAAGTTTAAAGTCTGCTTAGCTGGGTCCTATGCTAAGGGTGTCATCGGGCTAAAATCAAGATGTTAGCAGGGCCTATAATCCCATCTCTGCCTCTAGAGTCCTCTTCCAAACTCAGTGGTTGATGGCTGAACTCATTTCCTTGCAGTTGTACAACCAATAACCCTATTTTCTTGCTAGCTGTTCACTAAGGACTACTTTTAGCTCTGAACTGTCCCCTACTGCCCCCACCCCTAGCCATAGATCTTCTCACCACATAGAAGCTTATTTCTTCAAGCCCAGCAAAAGAATCTCTCTAATGCTTCAAATCTCTCTGACCTCTTTTTAAGAGCTCACCTGCGTAGGTCAGGATTATCTTCTCCCTTGATTAAATCAAAGTGAAATGATTAGGGACCTTAACTATACCTGCAAAATCCCTTCTGCCATCTAATGTAACATACTCACCAGAGTGATATCCCATCATATTCACTAGTCTTGTTCCTACTCCAAAGATGGGGGTTAAACACCAGGAGGGGGGAATCTTGGGGGCCATATTGGAAATCTGTCTACTATAGCACCCTCCTCGGGCTTCCCACAGAAGTGTCATACTCTTTTTAAAAACGAGCTGCTGAATAGTCATGAATACTTTAACTTCCTTTTATTTTCTACAACTGCATTGACCTCTTTGCACTATTTTATCATAGTATCTATTGGTCCAATGCCATCTACATTCAGTGCCTGTCACTATTTTAAAAACTTCAGTGTCAGAGCCTTTTTCCTGCAATTTGATAAGTATAATAAATAGTTGTCACAAATGAAATTTGCACAAAAGTTAACTGTGATGTCAATAACAGGTATAGTTTTTGTAACTGTAATGTAGGTTGATTCTTGAAATCCTAAATTTATATTTAGTACATTCTATTCAGAGGGACTTACTCTCTTGATATACATAGAAAATTCAAACTTGAAAGCATTTTAGAAAATGACAGACATCTGAAAGTCCCATTTTTATTCCAATGAAAATACCTCTTACCAAGAAGTTAAAATTTCCCACAAATATAAAAGAACTTAAAAAAATAAGGGTAACAAAAAGTGCTATTATTCCCAGTAAGACAACTCATAACCATGTTGATTTAGGAAAATATTCAAGCATTTACTTGGGCAATTGTAAGGTAAACTCAGTTCCCACAATGAAAGGAAAATGCTTCAAGGAGTTTTCTGAGGTTTCTTTTTAGCTTACTTGCTACTTTACCTATAAGAATCTTTCATATCATTTTTAAGGGCAAACTATAAGAAATATTTATGTTTAGAGGAGAAATCCATTTATAGGAGTTCAGATTTAATTTTTTAAATAGATAAACACAGTCTTATAAATAAAATCAATGAATTCCCCCAGACACTTTCAGAAAACAAATAAAAATAAACCAGCTCTAGTTGCCTCAGTTGTTGCTTGAACACCAAAGAGCAATGCACTGGGATTTTAAAGAGTGGTGGTATTATTTTAGACTTTGTAAATCATATAGAGTAATTCATGATTTAGAAAGGAACTACTGAGCTATCTAGCTATTCTCTTTTAAGAGTAGCAGTTAAAACACACCACCAGCTCATTTCATGCATGGAAGGAAATTCTCCAAACTCTTAAACAAATCTCCAGTCAGTTAAATGACAACAATGTTTAACAGATAAGTATTTGTACTTCCCCACTTCTTATTGATGAATCTCTCATTCTCAATTTTAAAATTTGTTGTGTCAACTAAATGGCTGTAAGTGGATTGACTTACAGTTATTATAGTACACAATTTAACTAGATCAGTTCAACTAAATACCAATATTTTATCCCATCTAATTTTCTTTAAAAAAAAAAAAAGATTTTATTTATTTATTTGACAGAGAGAGCACAAGCAGGTGGAGCGACAGGCTGAGGGAGAGGGAGGAACAGGGTCCGCAAGGAGAAGGACCCCCGAGGCGGGACTCAATCTCAAGACCCAATCTCAGGACCTTGGGATCGTGACCTGAGCCGAAGGCAGACCCCAATGCACTGAACCACCTAAGCGCTCTACCCTACCTAATTTTCAACACAGCATGCTGATAAATACTTACAGAAAAAAAAAATGGCATTCCTGTATTTATTATTATTTGCAGCTTGAGAAGACTGATAGGGCTACACAAATGTAATCTTAATTTAAAAGTTTAATTTGATAGGCAGTCATTTCTGAGCATTTTTTATTGCACCAAGGGTGAAATTGTGGTAAGTTCAATGTAGTCATTTGATAACAATAATAATTTCAAAAGACTAGAGAGAAGGTGAAATTAGTAATAGAAAAAAAGAAAGAAAGGAAACCTCATTTTAAAAAGCACTTTCTTATTTTATCATTTATCATATTTAAAAATAAAAAACAAAGCTAACTTTAGCTCTTTTTTTTTTTTTTTAAGATTTTATTTATTTATTTGACAGAGAAAGATCACAAGTAGGCAGAGAGGCAGGCAGAGAGAGGAGGAAGCTCGAGGCAGGGCTTGATCCCAGGACCCTGAGATCATGACCTGAGTCGAAGGCAGAGGCTTTAATCCACTGAGCCACCCAGGCGCCCCCTAACTTTAGCTCTTGACTTCAGTTCTTCATTCCTCTGAGTGAACAGAAAACCTTTCCCCCGGTATAATTTGAGAAGCACTGAGCACCTTCAGCTGGCCTTGACTTGATCCTGGTGACTAAGACCTCAAGACTTTAGTTTAAAGGCATTGGCAACCACCATTTAAAAGCAGAAGTTATCTGGCAGGGGTAGTGCATAAAGTCATTATCACGTAAGATTAGTTGTGAAAGGTAAATTGTGGGCTTCTAATGAGTTCCTAATATAATAGGGGCCAGAACAGTTGGATCTGAAGAGGATAGGAAAAGGAAAATCCTTTCTCTAAAACATCCCACTCACAATAATCATCCAGTGAATCTGCTGAGTTGAATCAGCTTAGACAGCACCAGACTTTACTTCTGGGACCCTGTCAAAGAATAATGTTTAGCTGAATCCCAAGGGAAACTTTTATGGCCAGGGGAAAGGAAGAACAGTTAAAGGGCAGAAAGTACAAAAGAGGATGAGGAGAGTACCCATATCCATGCCTGAATATTTAAAATTAAGTAGGAATAAGGAAACAGGAGATACTGCATAACTACTACCCAGAGATGCCCCTTTCCTCCCACAGTACAAAATTTAACCTGTTCCCATTTATCCGATAATTTGTTTTAGAAACCCATGCAGGTTAATTAACATCTGAAATTCAGAAAAAATTATAGAGGTTTTTCCTGTGTCTCGATAGCCTGTAAATATAATTTTCATATCATTTAGGTAAGGCCGAGAAACAAAGCTCCTCCAGTGTGTATCTTGAATTCACAGGACAATTTACCTATGATAGAAAATAAAGCTATTTGTTAGCAACTTGAACATTCACCACCATGTATAAGATTAAGCTAATCTTACACTTTTCAGATTTACAATATTACTTTCAAACTATCCAGAGCTCGAATTCAAATCTACAGTATGGTCCTTTTAGTACAATATAGCTTCCATGTCTTTCTCGGGTCATTTTATCCAAGATGATGTAGATTATGAAGTTTAATTTTATACTTACAACATTATCATTTAATTTTCTCCAACAGAATACTGATAAGTTTCTGCTAGTGAATTGGCAAAAATCACAATTTTTCTTAATTTATTTTCTGCCATCCCATAATTTTTCAACCTAGCTCTAAGAGCTCTGGTTTCACTTCTTGTCGGAAAGAAGCAGCTTCTTCGAACAATGCAGTAAGATCTAGGGATCTGTAACATGGGAAACTGAATGATTATTTCAGTATTTCCACCAGCAGTTTTCAGAGAGTAGGGTCACACAAGTGTACTTAATCAGAAAAATGTATCACTGAAGTTCAGGATATAAATGCCAAGACAGTGCCTACGATGCAGTGCTGCCTGTTGGTATCTAGGACATCCAGAGTTCAAAGGGAAGATCCAGTGACTAGAAGGAGCTTCCCAGAAAAGCTATGGAGTTCTGGATAATATTTCAAATATGCCTACTCCCTACTTGAGTGATTAATCATATTTCCGTGATTCAAGATACCTACTTTTCACAGTTATGGTTTCCAAAATTAGGAAACAACTTTTAATCAAGGTATACTTTTAATATGGTAATTTTGTTTTCTTTTTTGCAAATGTATTATTTAATCAATAGTGAAACTTAAATGATCAGTGGATCATTATACTTGAGAAAATAAGGTATTCCAACAGATAAATACAGGGCCAAACATAAGAAGAGTAAAACTTTATACAAGACCAGTATATGCCCTGATACTGTAAAACTTAAATGAAGAAAAACAGAAAAGGAAAAATTCTGTACCATGGTAGTGATCTTAGCTATTAGACACTAGTTCTATGTTTAAAAGCATGTGGAATGCTTCTCCAGACTAAATTTAGCACCCTTGTGGGGGAGAGAATTCACTTGTTATTTATAAGTAAGAACACTGTGTATGTGTGTGTGTGTGTGTGTGTGTGTGTGTGTGTGTGTGTGTTGGGGGAGAGGGGTGTTCCAAGTAATTCAAATCACATTAGAGACCTTAAGACTATATCTACAACATGACAATTAAAGTTTTCATGAAAGATAAGTGATTACATGTGGTTAAAAGTGGTGATAGCAAAATAAATTTCTTTTCACTGAAAAGTTGTAATTTGACCTGTTTTGACACATTAAAGGGAGGCTTCCAACCTAAACCATTTTCTTAACTCTTGAGTCAATCAAGTAATTCTAACTGGGGCTGTAATTGAGCATTCTGGCAATATAAGGAGACTTGAATTTTTTCCAGAACATCTGGCTCACTTAACAGACAAGAAAAATGAGGTTCAAGAAGAGAGTCATTGGGGGACGCCTGGGTAGCTCAGTCAGTAAAGTGTCTGCCTTCAGATCATGATTCCGGGGGCACCTGGGTGGCTCAGTCGTTAGGCATCTGCCTTCGGCTTGGGTCATGATCCCAGGGTCCTGGGATCAAGCCCCACATCAGGCTCTCTGCTCAGTGGGAAGCCTGCTTCTCCTTCTCCCACTCCCCCTGCTTGTATTCCCTCTCTCGCTGTGTCTCTCTCTGTCAAATAATAAATAAAATCTTAAAAATAAAAAAATAAAAAACAGATCATGATTCCAGGGTCCTGGGATCAAGCCCTACATTGGGCTCTCTGCTCAGCAGGGAGTCTGTTTCTTTCTCTCCCTCTCCCTCTGTGCTCTCACTCTCTTTCTCTCAAATAAATAAAATCTTTTAAAAAAGAAGAAGAAGAAGAGAGTCATTGGATTTGCCCAAGATTGCCTAGGTGATTAGTGACAGAACCATGAGTAGAACCCAGTACTTTCTGTTTTCCAGCAAAATACTTTTCTCAGGGGAGAAGAGACTACCTCCCTCTCCCTGAACATGACAGAATACTGTGGTTCTGGGCAGCTTTGCCAGAACCTGAAAATTAAACCCAAGTCTCAGAGGAGTTTTGAGAAAGCAGAGCCCTAATTCTACCACAGTATTTCAGGTTGTTCTCTGTAATCCTCTGGCCACTGCAAATAGAAACAATGTCTATTTGGTTTTTGTAGCAGACCTGGGAATTCTTGCGTTAAAATACAGTATTTAAGCAGTCAAGGAAGTCTTTAATAAGTTAGAATCATATATCATTTTGAGAATTGGAAGTCTTGTGCAATAAATTTCATGTCATTCTCTAAATTTATAGAGAAGGAAGATAATGTCTGGGAAAGTAAAATGACCTGTCACGTGCTGGTCAGTACAGGGTCAGGAGTGGGACACACATTTGCTAACTCCCTGTCCACTCTTTCTTCATGACAACACATAACTGCCTCATGAATGATGTCCAGGAGACTGACCGATGCCTACGGGAATTAATCTAAGACAGCTTTCCTCTGACAGATTCCTCCAGACAACACAAGGATGTGGATGATACTCGTCTCAGGCCTGGCTAACTCTCTATCCTAGCCCTGCACACATTTAACCAAATATGATATATATGTACACATATAACTTGCTTGTAGGTAGACATCAGTTCTGTCTGATAATTTTCTCTCTCCCCTTTGTATCTTTTCCATCTCAACACAATAATACACGAGTTCCTACAGAAAAACAAATGACCCCACTTTCTCACTGGGTTTCCCTCTGGGAATAAACCAATGGACAAACTCTGTGGAGCGCCACGGGTGAGAAATTATACCCAGCTGTTTGCAGCCTCGAGCCTGTTGGGACCCAGCACTACCTACCACAGTGAGGCTAGAGCAAAGAGAGAAGAAAAGCTGATGCAGAGGAAGCCTTCAAAAAGGCAGACACAAGGATATTGGGGTTCACATGAAGAAGATAAAACATAAGGTGGGAGGCTAGAAGGATGACTAAAAGGCTTGGTGAAAATGGGTTCAAGAAAGGATTCACAGTTATGCCTTTGTGCAGGTCCTGGTGTGGACTGCCTGATGACTTCAGGAAACTAGACAGTTACCTATATTATATTTCTCAACTGATCCACCGTGGAAGCTATGATGGCTCTCTCCATGGTGCAGCCGGTGAGACAGTTGGTGGTGGCATGCCATCTCAATTATGGCCACTTCAATTATGTTCTTGCTACTGTTAATCCATGTTCAAATTCAGTTTTTAGAAAATTTAACAATGTATTTGTTGAAATACATTGGGATTTCTAGGATTCTAAAATAAAGACGCATACTAATCTTCATTTTAAGAAAAAATACATTTCAGAAAAAGTCTTCAGGGGTGCCTGGGAGGTTCAGTGGGTTGAGCCTCTGCCTTCAGCTCAGGTCATGATCTCAGGGTTCTGGGATCAAGCCCCACATCAGGCTCTCTGCTCAGCAGGGAGCCCGTTTCTCCCTCTATCTCTGCCTGCTGCTCTGCCTACTTGTGACCTTTCTCTCTGTGTCAAATAAATAAATAAAATCTTTAAAAAACAAATGAACACAAGGGGTGGGAGGTTGGGGGAACCAGGTGGTGGGTATTAGGAAGGGCACGTATTGCAAGGAGCACTGGGTGTGGTGCAAAAACAATGAATACTGTTATGCTGAAAAGAAATAAAAAACAAACAAACAAACAAAAGTCTTCTAAGGGTTACAATAAGTTTCCCTCTTAAAATCTCCAGTAACTAATTTTAACAATGGCTTTCATATCTTTCTCAGTTGGGCATTTTGTTTAGCTCAAAAAAAAAAGAAATAACTATGATATTTCTCTTCTAATAATGTCAGGAAGTTTCCGTTGTTGCCCAAAATGAAAATATTTCACTGTAGCCTAATTTCCCTCTGCATTATATAGCATAAGATCAAGAGCCATAAAAAAATCATTACTTTCCTGATGACTTCAATCTATTTTATAAAGGAAAGAAAGTGAAGGATAAAGCTATCTCTCAGCATTCCCAAACCACTTTGCTTTTGGAGTTTGGATTTTCAGGCAACTGTTGGCTGTTTATTGGTTTGAATAACCCAAGCAAGGTACAAGAAAATCTAACTTCTATGTTAGAACTCACATCTGCTTATGCTAGAATGAAAACCCATCTGAGAATCAATGAAGCACATGGAGAGGGTCTAATTAAATCCCTATGCCATTTCCTTTAAAGCTGTCAAATTGAAATTGTAATCGTGTATTCATTCACCCCCAGTGGTGTGGTGGTAATTTTAGAAGTGGGAATATTTAAGCAATAAGACCCAACAGGGTGTGTTTTGCTAGGATATCAATAAGACTGGATAGTTCCTAGGTAAGCAGCCAATAGTCTGAAAACAAAACCTTTCCTAAAGAGTAGGTGAATCATAAGACCTTTCTATAAGTGTACAACCATGCTAATGACCAAGACAATTTGGGGAATGAAAACTCATAATAGATGTATTTATTAAATTATAGTGTAAACCCGTGCTAAACTATTTAATGAAAATAATGCAAAGCAATCACAAATTATATCAAAGTGATAATACATTCAACAAATTAAAAATCATATTTCCAAGATTTCTGGATTTTGAAGTCACCCTAAAATTCCAAACACTTGTTCTGCCTACAATCCTCTTTACTCTTATGCCTAATTTTGTTGTTGCCTTAAATGAGTTCCAAGAAAAATTTAGGTGAATAAATATGAGAGGAATATATGCTCTGCAACTTGTTATTAGGGTACATTTTTGTCTCATTTTAGAGGACAGCTCAGCTTTAAGGAGAAGTCTCTTTGGAACATAGATCGAAATGTCTAAAAGTTCTTCACATATACTAAAAAGAATATATATATAGCTAAGACCCACAATTACCCAGGATGCTTTCTGCACTATGTTTAAATAACAAATAGCTAAGAGAGGCAACTAAATTAGATAGCTAATTCACTGGTTTCATGTGGATACTGCCTGAGTTAAGAGACTATGGGTGTCTCCAATCCTCAACATAGTTATCTCTATGTTCTTGTTTCTAGGGTATAGGATTTCTTGCTCAATCTAGAGGCAATGACAAAAACAACACCAAAAAAAAAAAAAATACCCCAAAAGACAAAAAACAAAAATGAAAAACGAAAAACCAAAACCACAAAAAACACACGAAAGAAAGAAAGAAAGAAAGAAAGAAACAAAGAAAGAAAGAAAGAAAGAAAAGAAATAGTTCTGTAGATTAAATTGTTAAACTGCTTCCTTGATATACTTTCTGACTGGAAAATTCAGTAAATCGAAGTAAAAAAAAAAGCTAGTATGACAACATTCTAACAATCCACATATAAAAAACTCCTCCTTTCACTAACCTCTCATTTTATACCCTTCCATCCTCCTCTACATCCAATCTCAAACACATCTGTAGGGATGAGTGTCAGCTGCTCTGCAGATATAACCCAGGCAGGAAAGATCATCAAGGTGGAACAACAACAGAGAAAAAAGATAATACGGAGTCTGATTCTGTTTTAGCTCTCCCCACTCCTATGCCAGCCCCCTGTCCACACAAAACCTCTTAGATCTCCTCAGTCAAGTGGACAAACACAACAACCTCAGAGAAAATTAAGGGAGGTTCCATTGTGCTACATTCTGTATGTCTAGGGTATCTCTCAGGGAAGAATTGTGATAAGCAATATCAACAATAAAAAAGTAAAATAAAACAGAATATCACTTCTGTATAAAAAACTACAGAAGACTGAGTAGAACTAGAGGTCACACCAAGAATGAAATAACTTGATAAAGAGAGGATACTCTTCCCAGCTTCCTCTCCACTTGGCTTAAGCCCATTCAACTTCTGGTGCCTGGAATGGGGAACATGGTGGGGTGGACACTTTGGAGAATGGAAGTCTCTGCTTTGATCAAATAAACTCACCTTTTCCCATCTGGTTCTCCTAGAATATAAAAATCACTCACACGGTGAGTGTAGAGAATCATCACCATCATAATGCCAACCCACACATTACATTCTCTACCCTACAATGGCAACATAACTAGATAGAGAGGAACAGAGTTCACAGGTAAGTTGAAGAAAGATGAAACTCATGACAAGTAAGAATTCAAAACCACGAGCATACCAGGAGAATCCATAAATCGCAGTAGGGCAGGTCCCCAAAATTAGTCAGTGACAGGGAGAACATAGGCATAGTTATGATAAAATTCCAATATGGAATTCTTACAAAAAGAAGCATAAAACTTGTATGTCTTGGGACTTTTCAAGCGAAGATCAACATTTGAATTATAAGGAATTGCTATTTTAGGCTCTTATTTTACCTGAACCAAATTTGTCCAAACTTAAGAAGTACACATTGCTTGGGAAGAGCACATATTCCCACTCTCCAGGATTAGTGATAAATAACTAAAACCTCTGCAGGAAAAAATAAACTATTAAATTACTTATTTTCAGTGCTTACTGGACAGCAAATCTGAGGGCTCACATTAATTGAGCATTGACCAATAGACTTCATCAGAGGTGTCAAATACATGACTCCAAATTAGAAGGATTATTTCATAGCTTTATCTCCACAGAAAAGTGAGCAGTTTCAAATATAAGTATTATCTCTCAAACTAGATTTTTTTCCAGTGTTTTTTTGGAAGGGACCCATATAAATGGATTTCAAAAACTATCTTTCACTTACAACATCATTGGATATGCTTTTTCACTTTTGTTGGGTTTTCACTATTAGATATAAAATGACATAAACCTCTACAGTGAAAGAGATGTCTCCACTTAAATAAATGTGTTGATCACTAGCAACTTACACTAAAAGCAAAGAATTTTAATTTTACTATTTTTTTAAAAGAAGTAATTTTATAGCCTTTAGACAATTACTTTTTTCATATATATCCCAAACAAAAATGAACCATTTTAAGTACTAAGGATTATTAGCACCTTAAAATATAAGTGATTCTGCTACAATGTCAGTAGGTTACTCATGAAAATTAGTTATGTAATTGGTCTTTGTCCAGATAAGAGACGTGAACATGTAGAAGACATGCAGGCCTAGGCATTTTAGATTAGATAACACCTGACTTACTTTGAGAGAGAAAAACAGCAAAAACTTGTTAAAATCTCTGCTGTTTTAATTAGAGATGTAGTATCATGAAATACTTAATGCTTTCTTTCCTGCTGCTGGAAAAACACCTGCTCCTCACCCATTATCTGATCTTGTCAGTACCTAAATAGTAAAGATCAAACGTTCACTGTCAAATGGTATTCTGAGTAGTACATCTCAACTAAACTCGACATGGAGAATGATGGCTTTATAGAGGAATAATGATCCAAATAACCCCAGCAATAATCTTGCTTTGGAAGCAAAGTGTTTGCAAACTCTCCTATTGAATGTAGTTTTTGTCACACCTGTATAGCCTTGCCAAAGGCATGCTGAGATCTCAATGGTGGGCTAACACGAAAAATGAAGTAAACTGAATTGTGTTGAGCCAAGCCTAAGAAAATTAATTTAGCTGTAGGTCCAACCATCAAAGAACCAAAATGTTATGCCTCAGAGAGCATCACAATCCAGAAGTAATCCTGACTGGTGTGTTTGTACAGGAGTCTACACAGCTGGGAAGTATACTATAGCTCACACTTTGCAGTAGAGACTGGTAGAGAAATGGCAAAAGCTATCCAACAGGTAAGCATTTGGCCAAGGGGTCTGGGGTTTATGCAGAACCCTGTTCCAGCAAATAGAGCTAAAGGACACTGGAAAAGTAAGCACAGTCATGAGAAGGCACAATGAGGTCAGGAGATACGGCTGCAGCTTGGTAGGCAGTGGACTGCTCAGGCCCTAGCCAGTCCAATTATCAGAAAGAACAACAAGGCTACTGCCAATTTCCCCCATGGGGAAAGATGTAGCTTATATTTCTTGTCCTTCTCTTTAGCTCAAAACTGGGCAGAAATGAGCCTACACATTAAAGGTTTTCAATATCTAAAGTTAAATGAGGGTAGAGAATGTGTAAATCTACCTTTGTGTGGTCATTTATATATTTTTTCTATCCAACACACACAGAAGTCACTGAACACACACACACACACACACACATGCACACCACAGACATGAACACATTTTTGTTAAGATAGTATGAATGATTTTCTTAAGCCTGTATTTTACAAAGGTCCAAATTTATTGCCAACTGCCAAGTCTTTTTAATTTATAACAACTAATAACTCTTACTCAACATTAGGAAAACCACATTAAGTTTACAGTCTTTGACATTCTAACATATTGTTTAAAATGCCCAAAAAATGATGAACTTTACCTAGAGATGAGTTTCGGGCTTACACTTCATCACAGATTATGAAAATCAGTGGGAAAATGTACAGTTGTGGAATAAACCTGTTGGAATCTACAGTTTTCCAATTCTGGGTTCCTTAATTTTAAGCTCTTTATATTCTGATTTATCAAATGCAAACTTTGAACTTCTCCAGTTGAAATATTTCTTAAATTCTAATATAGAAGGATTTATGTATACTCCCCATTGTTTCATTTACTTAGAAAGCAGATTGAAAGAACAATGACACTGGATTTCAGATGTCTGGAGGAAATACTGCACGCATGACATCTGTTTTCCCTGGGGATTTGACACACATTTGCTTTAATGTACTGGTGTGTTCCTCATTACCTTAGAAGCTATATGCTAAAAACAGGAGTGTGTTTCAGTTTTCAAGGAAAAGAAAAAAATTATAAATCCCAAAGCCCTTCTCTCTGATGAACAATAAATTAGGGTTAAGCTTTCAAAAAAGAAAAAATGCAAATGATCATGTTTCTAAATGCCCTAACTTTTTAAAGATTATGTGTAAGTCTTCCATAAGCCTTCCATACATGTTAGTTTTCCTTGAAGAATTATCCAGAGCCAGAAAGAACATGTCTTTGAAAATCAACAGCTAACAGAAATAAGATCTGCATCTCTAAATAGCCTGAGTCACCAATTTAAGATGTTTGAGGTATTAATCCTCTGGAAAATTATTTGGCCTCCAGAAGCAGTGAATTGTTAAACATCTTTGGTGGATACCCTGGAGTTTTGATATAAACTGACACATGAAGATCCATGCTGAACACAGAATGCCACTATTCCACACTATATCAGCAGGCTTGTAACATCTACACCTCTGTATCATTTCCCTTAATA
This sequence comes from Enhydra lutris kenyoni, assembly GCF_002288905.1. Classification (NCBI taxonomy): domain Eukaryota; kingdom Metazoa; phylum Chordata; class Mammalia; order Carnivora; family Mustelidae; genus Enhydra; species Enhydra lutris. The sequence continues at coordinate 13,834,097 of NW_019154103.1, read as the reverse complement.
AAAAAAAAAAAATATATATATATATATATATATAACATATCCAAAACACCTCCATGAGTCTCCTTCAGTATCTGTTCAATCAATGGGCAAATTGAAGGATATTTCCCCCTCAGATCACCTAAACTTAAAAGCTTTTATAAGGTTCCTTCAGAGTGAAGGAACACAATTCAGAACGATAGCATGAAGAATAAAATGTACTCTTGAAGTCGAAGTTCACGTATCACATGGGTAGATGAGATAAAATCTTTTTTTTTTTTTCACTGTGTCTGTCCTTTGCCTGAGACGACCACATCAAATGATCAGATGTTACTCTGCAGCACGAGAACTGGATGGAACAATGAAATCAAGCGTCTCACATCATTTCCTAAGTCCAGACAATGATAATAAACATCTCTCGAAGGGTCTAAGCCAGACCCATTAGTGAACATGAGCTGTCTCACATCAGCCGAAAGGAAAACTGTCTCCTGAAATTAAAGAGCAATTGGTATCAACATTTACTTTCTCCTGGCACCATCTTTAGAATCTTGGATGCAGACCTTTGACTCGTATATGCTGATGCACTTAAATAAAACTAAAAAGACTTTAATATCCCCCACTCGGTGAACTGAAGTGAATAAGAGAATTGATTTAGTGAACTGCATCCATAAACTTGGTTAAATACATTTCACAACTTACTTTGGAGAATTGGAATTAATTTTACATTTATTACGGTGGCTTTTCCATTAAAATAGAGACACCAAGGAAGTCAGATTGAGTTAGGGATAAAGGTTAGAAGGTCCTACTAAAAAGACAAATAAAAAGTGACTTAAATGTCACTATCTCCCTGCCAAAATGTGTAAGTGATATTTTTAGTTTGACATGAAAACTCCATCCTTGTTTGTTGGTGTTGAATTCTGAACATAAATTCTACAGTTTTCAGAGAGAGATGCTATGTGTATATTTAACAGCTAAAACACTGACAGGACTGGAACCCAAAATCTTCTGTTTATCCAAAGGTTAGATAGAGTATATTCAGACACAATATGAATGCGGATTACCTACATGAGCTTGCCAACAACAATCTTTACGATAGAACAGTAATTTAATGCCAACCTTAGCTAAACACCCAGCGGAGTGAGCTGACCAAGTCTAGCTGACTGAGGCCGGTAATCATTAGCAAATATCTCTGCTAAGATGAGATTTACTAGTTTTTATGGTCTATATCTCTTTTGGTTTGAATTTTTTCGAAACCTCAGAAACAAAAAAATATGAAAGTGAGAATTCTTTATTGATTGAAAGAACAAAACAAATTGATTAACAGATTGGCGGGTGACTGAATATATGGATGGAGAGATGAACTTTCAAAGACTTTAATTTATAATAGAGTTTTTATTTTATTACAGTTATTAGTTATATATTAGTCATTAGAGTTACATTTTTTATTATAATATAGTTTTATTTTTATTTAGATAAAAGACCAAGGAGCCTTACTTCCTTTTTATAATATCTGGTTTGAAATTGTACCCAGTAGGTTGAAGACGGCTGAGGGAGCACCTGGGGAAATTTTTGCTGAAGAGACTGTAATGACACAACAATTTGTTTTCTGTATATCATAGATATTATCATGGAAGATAAATTGAAGAGATTCCAAGAAAGAGGGATGATTTAGGTATTAATTCTTCAGTCAAGAAGTTTACCCTCAGAAGACTCCATTTGTTTACATTTTATACAAAACTCTAGTTCAAACATCTTGGCTGGATATATGCACTTCATCAGAACAAGTAACTAGTTCATGATTAGCTAGATTCTCCATACACCAGGATCATCTCCAGTTATAAATTAAGTACCAGTGGAAGTCAAATCAGCAGAGTATAATTTATTAAGCTACTGCTGTGCTAATGCAACCTCCAAAGGTAACTCATTTACTATCCAGGATTTGATTAGCCCCTAGAAGAACCTGGTTCACTTTATTCAAAGAACGCTATTTCAAACCATAAATTTCACAAACTGACCCTCAGAGGGAAAAAAATCTGTGATTTTAAGTATATTGGAAATCTGTAAAATTCTAACTCATTCAATTTCCATTCACACTGACATCTTGCTAGTTGTACAGGGAGTTATAAAACATGTAATCCTGTTATTTTTCAAAAGATAAGTTAGGCAATATCATGGGGAGGCATATTTTGCTCAGGAATCCTTACACCATTATGATACTACCCAATATGTTATGGCGATTGTAATACTTTGTAGACCAGTGGAAAATATATCTAAAAATAACTGTGCCATTTCTGAGCAAAAGCAGAAGTAATTGATGTTTCCTAGAAAAATGATCCCACCTGGCTTTGTAGAAGAGCAGCATGAGCGTTTCAGTGACAGGTAGATCCAGAACAGAGCTTTGTCCTCAATATCATTCCGATTCTCTGAAACCCCAAAGCAAGGTTCATAGAGATTCTTTAGAATGCTCCACTTGAAAGCCAGATTACACTATTTAAGTGGCCTATGGAGTTCTGTATTAAAGGCTCCCTGCTGCTCAGGCATTTTTCCCATTATAATATATTGCTGTGGATTTAACACTGTGGACGTTCTAGCATTTAACTAATATGGCTCAAAAGGTTGTCATTGGGGACGCTTCTAAATTATATGACTGCAAATAAACCTTGCTACAGAAGGAATTGCTTATTTAGCAAAGACATTTTATGGCATATTTGCATAAAAATACTACTTCTGTCTTTCAAATTCATCTGTAACACTGCTGCTCAGCAGAAGAGCATTAGATGTGTTACAAATACAAGCCACTTCGGCAACAAGCTAATTTGTAAATGCGTATTGCAAACTTTAAGTGCACCGCAATGCCCTAACTTATACCTGCCTAACTCAGAGATATTTGCATAATAGAAAAAGAGTATAGAAAATACTTATTACTCAGCTCTTCCATTTAGCTTACAGGGAAATTGGTAATCAAACACTATGTTAGTCCCCCGTCATATGAGGCCTACAAAGCAAGTGAATGAAGCAATTCAACGCAAGGCAGTTTCCAGAGGAGAATGAAATGTTGGCCACATGGTTAGATTGTTTGAAGAGATGTTTTTTACTCCTGACACCAACCCACAATGAATGCAAAAGCAGACATGAGAACAAAAGGTATTTACCAAGCCTTGTCATGTCTTCTTGATCTCAGTTGGGGGCTCATGCTTATTGGTACCGCAGAACATGAAAACAGTTTAGAGATTCAGAGAAGCCTGGGTTCAACATTTGTTTTAATGTATGTGCTATGTGCTCCTGGACAAGTTGTTTGACCAAAGACTCAATTCCTTCATATAATTTGAAATGTATATATAACACACTGACTTTTGTGGTTAAGAGAATTTAACAGCCTTTTCAGTTAGATAAGGCAGGTACCTTTACCTATATTCTTCAGATAGGAAAATTAAAGCTCAACGAATTTAAGAGAATCTGTACAAATTGAAGAATTTGTAAAAAGTCACATACATAGATAATTGTAGGGCTGGGTACAAAATCCAAGATTTTTGGCTCCTGACTTACAGGTATTTCTGTTCCAATATGCAGGATTCTCACTTTTCCTAGACTTTGCTGGGTGTTCTGACCTCACAAATGTATACATAAACTGTTTTCATTTTTAATGCAAACAAATCTTTTTTTATTAAAAAGTGAAGAAAAAACAAAACCTTAAACAGCTAGTCAGGTTGGAACTTCACATTTGCTATTTTGAAAATCTGTCCAAAGGTCTCCTAAACTGGGGCGCTTGGGTGGCTTGGGGGCTTGGGCCTCTGCCTTCGGTTCAGGTCATGATCCCAGGGTCCTGGGATTGAGCCCCACATCGGCTCCTTGGAGCCTGCTTCCCCTCTCTCTCTCTCTGCCAGCCTCTCTGCCTACTTGTGATCTCTGTCAAATAAATAAATAAATAAATATCTAAAAAAAAAAAAAAAAGAGTCTCCTAAACTTTTCCTACTTTTCACAAATTCTTCCTTTATTTCAACTCTGAACTCAAAAGGTATAAGGCTTCCAGTTCTCTCTGAGATTTTAACAGTGTCCTGTGATAAAGGGAAATACAGGACAAAGGAGGCCATTTGTAAGTATAAGTCATCTATGCATTGAATGTAGACTGGACACTTCTCCGGCTGCCATATGCTCACTATAAATTTTTTTCTATTGAATTACTATGGTCATTTCAAAAAATTAGATTATAATATGGTCATAACAAAACATATCCCTACAAATTAACTTATTTACACATTCAAAGAATATTTTACATTAGAACTTATCCATGTCCCTTGTACAATATACCATACTATATAATTTAAGCATTTATTTCCTTTATTCTCTCATATCTCATCAGAAATAAAATGCAGGAATATGTCACTATTGTCACTACTATCCTCAATTCCTAGAAAAAGTACCTAAGACATAGACATGTACTAATTATTTGTTAAATGAATGAACACATTTATCCAAAACATATCTTAAATGGGAATATGAATTCCATCTGATACCAACCCAGCCATTTTTGCATTGCATCACCCTTTCTCACCTACTTAAAGTGAGTTAAACCTGTTTAAGGTACAATTTCCCCTTCTTTTTCCTGCACCATCAATGTATTACACTATCAAATTCTTCCCACCCACTTACAGTTATGCATTAATATCTATCAACTTGGAAAAAAAACCTTGATACCATAGCTCCCTCCAGCTGTGTCTTCACTTGTCTGCTCTCTTGACATGAAATCTTCAAAAATTGTCTCTACTTCCTGAAGCCACTTCTTCCCTCTCTATTATTTCTTGACACACATGCCTAAAACTCTAATTGCTTTTGTTAATGTCATCAGTGATCTCCATGTTGTCAAAGCCAATGGCCAGTATGGTTTTAAAACGTTTTCTTCACTTGATTCTTGAGATACCATTTGCCTTTCATTCACCTCCTCTCCGACTGGTATGTACTTATCCTTCTAAACTTGAATCATGGGTTATGTCCCAGGGCTGTCTTCAACACTCTGCTTCCATCCACTATTGACACTTACCATCTAGGTAATCTCATTCAATAGCTTTAGATATCATCTATATGTCAATGGCTCTAATTTTAATCGCTATCACTATTCTCTCTATTATTTGAGAGAGAGAGAAAGAGAAAGAGAGAGAGAGGGGGGAGAGGGGTAGAGAGAAAAAGAGAGAATCCCAAGAAGACTCTGTGTGATGAGTGCAGAGCCCAGTGCAGGGTTCAATCTCAGGACCCAGAGATCATGACCTGAGCCAAAATCAAGAATCAGACGCCTAACAAACTGAGCCACCCAGATGCCCAAGTCTCTATATTTCTAACCATGCCACTCTTTCAGTCTCTTCTCAATACAGTATTCAATAATATTTATAAAACATAAATTAAATCATGTCAAGAGGACCTAGGTGGCTCAGTTGGTTAAGTGTTGCTTTCAGCTCAAGGCATGATCCCAGGGTCCTGGGATAGAGTCCCACATCAGGCTCCCTGCTCAGCTGGGAGTCTGCTTCTCCCTCAGCCCTTCCTCCAGCTCATGCTCATTCTCTCGCTTTCTCAAATAAATAAACAAAATCCTAAGGGGGAAAAAAACCCATAAAATAGATCATGTCAAAACTCTGTTGACAACAAACTATTTGTTTCTGAAATCACTCAGAATGAGACCCAAAGTCTTAACCACAGCATACAAGACCCAAATCATCTCCTCTGACCTACCACACAAATTCTCTATCATTCTATCATTCTATGAATTATGATACAGCTAACATTAGACTCCTGAATATTCCTCAAATATTTCAAGTACCACCCCCTGCCTCGTCGCAATCATATTTTCCTTTGCCTAAAAGATGCTCCCTCAAAATGCCTAGCTGGGTTTCTCCGTCACGTCCTCAAGTTCTGTGCTCAAATTAGATACTAGGTGAGAAGGTTTCATTGACCATTCCATATAAAATAACGTCTTATCCCCATAACTCTATATATCCTTATCCTTCCTTCATAACATTCATCACTAACTAACATATATTATTTGTTTACTGACTTTTTCTCTGTTTTAGATCATGAGGTCCAAGAGAACAGAAACATTATCTATTGTATGTACTGCTGTATCCCAGTCTTGGGACAGTTCCTGGTACATGACTGATGTTTAATAAATATCTATTGAATCAGCTGAATGACTCTCTTAACTATGAAAATATAAGGTAAGGAGAAATCAGAAAAAGTTATACTAGGACCTTCCATGGTCAAATAAAGTGGAAAAACACAGGCTTAAATAAAATTAGCTTCTCTGACTAGAGGGCTTCTGGAAAGGGGAATAGAATAAAGTATAGCATATGCCTAATATATGAAATTAGGAAAACCTTTATAAGGGAGATTCCATGAGACTATCTACCTTCTGGGGAACACATTGGAGAAATACTGCCAAATTTAAACTGCATAGAATAGAATATATTTTGCAAAATAGTTTTATTAATGAATTGATTGTAGACTAGTGTTTTGAGCCAGTTAGATATGGCACCAGAATTTTTTTTTTTTAAGATTTTATTTATTTATTTGACAGACAGAGATCACAAGTAGGCAGAGAGGCAGGCAGAGAGAGAGGAGGAAGCAGGCTCGCTGCTGAGCAGAGAGCCCGACGTGGGGCTCGATCCCAGGACCCTGGGATCATGACCCGAGCCAAAAGCAGAGGCTTTAACCCACTGAGCCACCAGGCGCCCCCAGAATTTTTTTTTAATTAAAATATTTTGTTTATTTATTTGACAGAGAGACAGCTAGAAAGAGAGGGAACACAAGCAGGGGGAGTAGAAGAGGGAGAAGCAGGTTCCCTGCTGAGCAAGAAGCCCTATGCGGGGCTGGATCCCAGGACCCTGAGACCATGACCCAAGCAGAAGGCAAACACTTAACGATTGAGCCATCCAGGCACCCCGGCACCAGAATTTGTACAAAATAACTTATCCAGTGAAAAATATTTCCTTTAAAAAAGAGGAAAGAAAAAGAAAAATATTTCATTTTAATTCTGTAGGTGTGGAAAAAGTATTTTTAAGCTCCTAAGATGAGAAATTTAGAAAAGAGTGAGCTACTATGTGAGGTGGACATAAGTTACTCAATTTATAAACTCCTTTATTTCATTTCATAGGAACTCTATAAGATTGTATTGGTATCTCTCCTTTTTATATGAAGGAAACAGAATCTAGGGTGTTTAAGTGACTTACTCAAAAAGTTAATGATAGAACCAGAGTTTGAACCTAAGGCATTCCAGTGCCCCAAATCCCAGAATTTATTCTTCCTCCCTTCCCTTCTTCCTCCCTTCCTTCTTTCACTTCTTTCTCATTCATGATGTTTCTCCAAAATTCAAAATCGACCAAAAATCACCAGCCTCCCCCTACAAGTTAGGTTCTTCAATTATGGGAGAAATACTCTATTCTGGAAATCAACAAAGTTTGTACAGGTCCCATGAAAAATGGGTCCCATTTTGCATTACAGTGATCCATTATTTTATATAATGGACCACCCTGAACTTCCTATACGATCCCCAGGCTCTTTTTATTTCATGGGAGCAAAAATTTATTCTCTTATAACAAAAGTTTCATTTTATTTATTTATTTTTTAAGATTTTATTATTTATTTGACAGAGAGAGAGATCACAAGTAGGCAGAGAGGCAGGCAGAGAGAGAGAGGGGGAAGCAGACTCCCCACCAAGCAGAGAGCCGGATGTGGGGCTCAATCCCAGGACCCTGGGATCATGACCCGAGCCGAAGGCAGAGGATTTAACCCACTGAGCCACCCAGGTGCCCCCAAAAGTTTCATTTTAAAAGAAAATTAATTATTATTTAAAGGGTAGTTTAAATGTCATTTCAAATCATACCTTATTTCTGTACATCGAAGGGATTCTGCATAGAATGTAGACTATTTTAAAATGTTCATTTTTTTTTTCCCAATCCCTGTTTCCATCAGTTGTGTGGTAAGCAGGAAAGCAAAGACTTCATGCAGATGGCTTCAGTTACCACTTGAGACCAGTATTTTTCATTCTCATTTATAACCACTCAAGGAGTTATTCAAATTTGGAAGGTATGGCTGATTAAGAACTTATATAAACTCAAACAAATTGCTCAAAAGAAGAAACAAAATTAATCCCTTCTTATGCCATTACTTTTCTCAGTCACCCTTAAAACTGATTATGATTTTGCTATTTCATGACCAAATAGCCCTCTGCCTTGAATACATGTTCTCTCCCCTAAGCTGAGCTCTAAAATATTACTGCTGTATTAAATCTTGACTGTACAAGTTTGACTTAATAATACTTACCACCTAGCAAACTGACAAATCTAAATGTTATTAGGATAAATGATAGTATGACAACTTTGTGGACCCATAATCAAGAAAATTTAAATTTTCGTTTCATCTTACAATATCAATTCAGATCAATGTTTTTATTTAGAATTTTAAATCCACAAATACTAAATTCATTCATCAGTAATCAGAAAATGTAAATTTAAATAATAATAAGATACCATTTTATGTAAGGTAATGAAAGTGTTAACTCATGCCAATGTGGTCATTTTCCAATATACAAGTATATCAAATCAACACAACACACACCTTAAACTTTCACAATGGTGAATTTCACAATGCCTGGGTGGTTCAGTTGTTAGGCTTCTGTCTTCAGCTCAGGTCATGATCCCAGGGTCCTGGGATGGAGCCCCACATCAGGCTCCCCGCTCAGCAAGAAGCCTGCTTCTCCCTCTCCCACTCCCCTGCCTGCTTATGCTCCCTCTCTCTCTCTGTCAAATAGATGAATAAAAAGTCTTTTTAAAAAATTAAAAAATAAACTTATACAATGTTATATGTCAATTATATCTCAATAAACCAGGGCAGGGGGAGGGAATGACATACCAGGATTCAGTTGTTGGTAAGGGCCCTCTTCTGGTTTACAAGCAGCCAGCATCTAGCTGTGTGCTCACATGATCTCTTTGTTCTCCAGGGAAGAGCAAGAGCTCTTTTACCTCTTCCTCTTTCTAAAAGGGCACTAATCCCATAATGAGAACCCCACCCTCATTAATTAATCTAACCTTAACTACCTCCAAAGGCCCCACCTCCCAACATCATCACATTGGAAGTAAGGTCTTCAACATACGATTTGGAAGGAAAGGGGACACAAACATTCAGGCCGTAACATTGGTAAAGGACAACTTTTAAATATATGTCCATAGAGACGTGAACATGCATAACCCCGGTCGTACTTCTCGTACTACCAATACAGATTTAACTATACAGAAGACTTTCTTTAAAAAAACAGTACTGAGTGAAAAAGGAAGGTAAAAAATGATAAATGTATTGATGTAACTAAGGTTAAACACTTCAAAACAAAAAAGCTTAAGTTATTTATGGTACATATAGATACATGAGATAAAAATGAACTAAAAAGATACACACCAGGTTCATAAAAGAATGAGACTGACACTGGTAATTAATGGAGAACAGAGATGACAAAATTTTAACAATTGTCAGTTATAAAAATGGGTATTCTACTAGTCTATGTATTTTTCTGAAATAGTTACGTTTTTTAAAATTTTAAAACAAATTATTAGAATCCTACATCCTACATCCTAACTATAATTGGGTTCAGGAGGTTGGAGTAGTTCATCTTATCTTCATCATGGTTATGATAAATGGGGCATATATTTGCAGAATAACCACAATTTTTTAACAGAACTGGTAGTTATACATTGGATATTCCAATGAAATATTTAGCCAATTTGGATGTCAATTATAATGCATGTTATAATATGCTAATATGCTAAGGCCACTAGTTGGCATTAGTAACGTATCACATGATTGAATTAATTGCAATATGGGTAAAAAGTAGTGTAATCACATCCAATACTGAGAAACCTAAGGAAAGTTTCTAGTGTTACTGGAATATGGAAAGTATTGTTAGAGACAATGTAAGCATGAATTCTAAACCCAAACTAACAATGAATTTAGCCATTTGAGTTTCAAAACAAGATTGAGATCAGGAATATTTTGCAGAAAACATGTGCAGAATAAGGGAGGAAATAGAAAAATATGGATGCATGTGGAGGAATTATGCTCCTCTCTAAAAACTCCAACTAAGCTGGTGGTAAATATATTGAACCTATGTTTCTCTAAGCAGCATACTTGGAGGATCTAATGTCAAAAAATTTTAGACTTAGATAATAGTAGCCAGTGGCATTTTATTGAGATTATATGTGTTATATGTGTTATATGGTCATTCACTTTTGGAGGGCTGTATGTTCTAAAGATATGTCCTTGCCAAAACTCTAACTGCATTGGCTTAGGCCCCATCATTTGTTACCTACTTAAGGTCTCAATTTACTGCTCTCCTCCAGTTTCTACCCTCTTTTTAATTCATTGTCCACTCTAACACCATATCTCTGATATAAAATTCTGATCATGTCAGCCCCTAATTAAAAACTTGCAAAACAAAACCAAAACCTGCAATGAGTTAGTACTTTGGGCTTGGAGAAATTTCCTTTAAGAATAGTTGGATTAAAAAAAGCAAGATACAGGGGTGTGTGGGTGGCTCAGGCAGTTAAGAGTCTGCCTCTGGTTCAGGTCATGATCCCATGATCCTGGGATTAAGTCCTGCATCAGGCTCCCTGCTCAGCGGGGAGTCTGTCTCTCCGTCTCCATTAGCCTCTCCCCCAAATCATGCTCTCTCTCTCTCTCTCTCTCAAGTAAATAAATAAAATCTTTTTTTTTAAAAGAATGCAAGATACAGAAAAATATTAAAAGTATTCTTTCATAAAGCAAACAATGACCAAAAAAGTTATGTGTGTAAACTGGATGTATGTATCACATACTGTATACTTGAATATGATTATATGACTGTGGAGAAAACAAGGGTTACAAAATAAGTGTTAACATGAGTTGGGGAGGGAAAGATATGGATTGGGGAGTGGAGGAGAGGAGAGAGGAGTTGGAGGGGGACCAAGATGAAAAAGGCAAAGGAAAAAAACAGTATGTATATGATCACCTTTATATATATTGATATATGCTATGTGTATAATTTTTAAAGATTTTTTTTTAATTTTAGAGAGAGTGGGAGGAGGGGCAGAGGGAGAGAATCACAACCAGACTCCCCAATGAGCACAGAGCCCAATGTGGGACTCAGTCCCACAACACAAATCATGACCTGAGCCGAAACCAAGAGTTGGTCACTCAACCAACTGGGCCACCCAGGCACCCCTATGTGTGCAATATTTTAAAATAAGCATTTAAAAAGCAAAACAATGATTATAACTTGTCATTATCTGCAGGAAGAGCTGAAACTCGGGCATATAAGTGTCTTTCCAGTCCTCAAATTCGAATCTCACAATCACACCAGCCTCTGTCCCAGTTGCTCCTCTTCTTCGTAGTTCCCACACATACCATCTGAACTCTCCCTGTCTTACAAACCATCATGTATCTGGAATGCCCTCCCTTCCTGTCTCCCTAGGGAAACCCTATCATTATTCAAGATCCATTTCAAAGGTCCCATGTGAAGCTTTCCTTAACTTCACATACTCCATCTTCTGTGCTCCCTTAGGGTTTTGTAGATCCTTCTATTGTGATGCTGAATTGTATTATGATTACTGTTGGACATATTTCAGCATATAAGTCTCCCACTAGATAGCTAATTACATGAGTAAAAGAACCATGTGTTTAGTCTTTGCACATCCAGCATCTAGGATCATACCAGCATTTAGGAAATGGTAGGCAATTTTTGTTGAATTAATTGATTGATTTCTATGTGCTTTTATGTCTTTAAAATGATAGTCTACATTGTTAGCTTTCTCTATGCCAAGTTTAAGCATTTAAATCCCCGCAAGCAAATCAGTTTTATTCTGGTTAGTTGTCATGGTTTACATACATCTCATACTTGTCTGTGTAACAGGGTATTGGGGGCGGGGGGAATCCCTTCTATCTAAGTTTTGGGGAGGCCATCCTAAATTAAGACCAAAACAATAGGTGGCATTTCTTCCACATTCCAAATTGAGGTTCTAGACTTCCTATACAAGACTTGAGAGGGGGTGGACTACAACCTCTTGGTGATTCACATCTTCCTCAAGGGTCTCAAAGAATTGAAAATGAGGAAACTAGAAGGGACAAAAGAATTTCTCTGGAGAAAGTTGTTGAAGGCTGTAGCAATTTTCCGTCTCCCTCACCTACAAGAGAGGATTTGAGAGCAATTCTCGGAGAGGTTGATGTTTATTCCTTAAAGTCTGGAGGACAGAGAAGACAAGTATTTGGTCCACCCTTGAGAAATGTCAGGCAAAAGACTCCTTGGAGCTGTCTGCTTGGTGGCAAACCAAAGAGATATGGCTGTACCCAGAGCCAGCTATATTCCTCACAATAGGGCAGAGTTTCATGTTTCTGGGGACCAAAGATGGGGCCTTTGGATGGGAGCTGGATAAGGCATTCTTTTGAAAAAGGATTTTTTTTAGGGATGAAGCACCCTTAGTACAGAAAAGTTGTGAAATCCTAATTGATGCCAAAGTTGAGAAATAGTTAAAGCATTCAAGCCGAGGAGAGGTGATTGCATGATTCTTTTTTTTTTTTTTTTAAGATTTTATTTATTTATTTATTTGTCAGAGAGAGAGAGCAAGCGCACAAGCAGGCAGAATGGCAGGCAGAGGAAGAGAGAGAAGCAGGCTCCCTGCAGAGCAAGAAGCCCGATGCGGGACTTGATCCCACGACACTGGGATCATGACCTGAGCCGAAGGCAGAGGCTTAACCCATTGAGCCACCCAGGCATCCCTCATTGCATGGTTCTTGAGGAAGAACCTCTGAGGAACTCACAGCCTGGAGTGCTCCCCCACCACAAGCCAACACAGAATGCCAGCATACCTGGCCCATGCCTCCTTATCCTCTCCCCACACACCCCAACAAGGAAAGGTGAAATTTCAGGGCTGGTTGTTAGCGAGATGCCAGGATATCTCCTCATCTGCAGCAGGCCCCAAATGGGGAAGTTTTTAACTTTACATGAAATTAGAGGTTCACTTTCCTGAAATGGGATTGTTACTATGACTACATGTAACTAGACTACTTCTTTTATCATATAAAAGTTAATGCAAAAGCTATGGAAGTCACCTAAAATTTCAACCAGAGTTTGGAAAAAGAGTTAATCCTAGGAAGGTTTGAACTTGACATGTTCTAGTTATTCAAACAAACTTGTTGTGCACTGTTATTTCACCCAACAGGAATGGAATGAAAAATATGTATTAATTTGTATCAATTTATTGCCACTACAGAGGGAAAGAAACCTCAAGTGCATGTTTGGCTCAGAGAGAAATATTGGATCATTATTATTCTAAAGGCTGATGTTAGGGTAAATTGTCAAAGATATACAAAATATCCTCTTAATGTCATGATTGAAACTCACAATGAAATCACCGCAGCAATTCTAACACAAAAAATTTTATCTTCATAATGAATTCTATTCATACAATAAGATACTCGCTGATTCCAATGGAATAATTAGGACAATACTTTTAGAAATTTTGTTGTGGTTTTTTTTCTGCCATACTAATTTACTGCATGTCAGGTATGATAGTAGGCACTGGAGAAACAAAGCTGAAGAAGACCATATCCTTGTTACTGAGCAGTTCACAGCCAAGAAGAAAGACAAACACATAGACAAAAAACACCAGCAATGGCCTTTGTCAGATCATATCTGGACTGCTTGAGCGCCACCGGGCTTCCTGCCTCTAGACTCATGCCCTCATGTCCATCTACAGTGATTTCTAAAATAAATCTAATATGATCATGGCACACACCTACATTGAATGCTCTACTAGGTTCTAGTAAGCTTCAACGTTAACTTCAAGTAACTTAATCTGAGGCAATCTTTATGATCTGCCTCCTAGCTTCTTCTTCATTCTCCTTTTTAAATTCTCCTCTTTTGTTAACCTTATGCTCCAGTGCCTCAAATTCTACCACATTGTTTCACGCCTCTGAGCTTTTGACCATGCTATCCTTTCTCCCTAGAATCCCTTCGCCATCTCATTTGCCTGCAAAACTTCAGCTCATTCTTTGAAACCTTGCTAAGACATTTACCTCTGTGAGTCCACCCCTTTTTTTCTGAACTCATCACATCCTTATTCATATCAATTCCATTTCTTAGCCATACTTCTATAGTGACACATATGGTATTGGCCGACAAATATTTACTCCAATGCTCCTCTCCCCCTAAACTATTAAGCACCTGGTATGGTGACTAGAAATTAGAGTCAATGAGAAAATGAAATAACTGAACCAAAGTTGAATTTGTTTCGGTTGTAGGATAATATTTATTGACCACGATGAGGGGTCATTTCTTGGGACTCAAATGGTAAGTTGCTAAAGGTCGTAATAATTGATTCAGAAGAAAACACAGATGAGGCAGATTGGAGGAGAGTTGGCTGACTCGCCTCTGTGAATCAGGCCCAGGATTTATGAGGTAGAAAATGAGGAGTCCTCAGAGGTTCAGAGGGTTAAGTCCTATAAGGACTTGGGTGTTGGAAGAAACAATTAGCTAACACTACTGAGAAATCAGACAAGAAATCTCTGCAGCGGGGCATGATGTTCATTTGAACTTTGTCAACACTTCAGATTCCATCTGTTTTTTCATGTGGTTTCCATGCTCCTCTATCTTTCCCTAAAGGCATACTCATGTTTAGAGAACCTGTAATAAAAAGATTAGATAAACAATAACAATGACTGCTTTCTCCTTATTGGAAATTCACACAATTTATACAAATGTATAAATGTCAGGAAGAATCATTAACCAAACACGACCCCGCCCAGTTACTTGGTATCTCTCTTTTCTCACTTGATTATTTTTTTTTAAAAGAACAAAGACTAAAGGCTTGGCACTTCCTCCATAAGTTTTATTATTCCTGAATATGACTGAATAGGAAATATTTTAATTAGTTTTTCTATAACACCACAATCACATCTTCGTTTTTAACATCCATCATTGCTACTAATGGTATCCCATCTCCACCACTACCACTATCATTAAATTGAATCTTCTTAAGACCTGTTTATCCGAGAGATCAACTTAGGTTGGCTCAGATACATGCTCCTTAGTTTTTACAGTTCACATACACCACAAGAAATATAGTCCATCTGGGTCCAAATTGTGATCTTGGCTTGATATCTCCCAAGAAACAAACTACTGAACAACCCATTCCAAACTAACTGAGAGACTTAAGCCTAACTGTATAGTTTCTGACCATTCACTCCTTCAACAAACTCTTAGTGAGCTTCTACTGAGAGTAGACTCTACAATACACATTGTAAATATCAATATACAAAGAACGCATATTACCTTCAGGGAGCTCCAGTGAATTCAGAGACAATGAAAATATCTGAGGTAGGTGCTATGTTGGAAGATGCCACAGATATGAGAGGATGCTCCAAGGATGACTCCCCAGGAGGCATCCCAGAAGAGGTCAAACTTAAGTAAGTTTTGAAGGATGAGTAAGAGTTATGCCAAGGCCCCACAATGGGGAAGGGAAATCCATGTGGCAGGAAACACAGATGCTAGAGCCTGAAAACATGAGCCTGGTGGTGTTTATAGAAAACTTCAGGCTTTTGATGTAGCTGCAGCCTGGAGGGTGCATGAAGGTATAGGGAGAAATGAAGCTGGACAAGCAGGCAGGCCCTGAAGGTCAACAGCTTCTTATACCAGATTTAGATTTTTATCCTGAAAGTCATGAGAAGTCAATACAGAAATTTTGCCAGGTGAGTGGCTGGATCAGATAAGGTTTGTAGAAAAGTCATTCTGGCCCAAGTGTAAAGGACACAGCAGAAGGAGTTGAGGGGTTATCATATAGGTTCAGGTGAGATAGGGAATCTTGAGAGATGAGACTGCTTGGGAGGGAAGACATCAGGGCCAGTTTGGGGCAAGCTGGGACAGCCGCTAGAAAATCCAGTAGACCATACTTCCTGGTTTTTTAGTTACATAGTTTACCCTGCTACCCAGCCATAATTTCAGTCTAAACTACATGTCCTCACTGCAAGTAGTAAACCAGCCAGTGCACTGTAAGCCTGATGCTAACTCGAGACTTCCCATTTGGTAGTTTGGTAGTAATATACCTGGCTGATGGAGTTTGCACTGTGCTTGAAATATCCACACTGTAAAACCTGCTTTTGGAATTTCAATCATTTTTTATTTAGCCTTGAATCACAGCAGAAAAACTACATCCTAGTTGTCTTGCTTCCTGGGAAGTTTGGTAGGAGACCAAAAAAAAAAAAAAAAAAAAAAAAAGTCAGGGAAATCTTTTCCTAGGGTTATGTTTATTGGCCGGTGCTCTGCAGGGCATAATAAGGTAAGGGCAGGAGGAGGGGTGGAAAAGAATCTTCTCTTTTGGGCATACCCAGATGTGAAGGAATGCAGTTCCTGGTGTTTTGGGTCGGTCTGCCACATATAGAAAATTAATAGGCAGCTACACAACTTTGAAAATTGTATCATGAAGTCTTTTGCCATGATTTCTTATGGGAAAATTATTTTTGATAAATGCACTTTTGGATTGCTCATGTTTCTCTAATAATAATTCCATCACATATGTCAAGGAGTTACTATATATGTGTCTGGAAATAAGAAAAAAAAAAGATCTAAGCCAGAGATATTCTATTATAATTTAAAAAGAAAAAGTAACGGATATTCTTTTTATCCCATACTCTAACTTTTTGCATGTGAAAAAAGCATTGTCTCTAACTCCATCTTAAGGGTGAATGACCAAAATAAATCAATTTGATGTGCATGCCAAACAGCCTAAATAATGAGTTCTAATAACTAAACAAGCATTTTGGGTTTTTATTTAATGATTAAAAGCCAACTGTCACAACATTTTCTTATGTGAATGGATGCAAAAAGTTTAGCAATTCAGAAACTTTATAAATTCCAATTTCCAAATCAATTTTGAAAAGTTTTAAGTATGATTAACTCTAAAACTTGTGATTCCCTCCCCAAAAGGAAATATTCCATTAGCCCCTGATTCAACAGACAAATTTAAAATGATAAGATTTTATAAGTCTAAGAGTCTACTCAGAATATTAAATACTAAATTAATGAAACTATACTAACCACTAGTTCATTAAAAGTTTACTTTAAATTTCTAAAGATATCTTATGCAAAAATTAGTGAATATTTATGATGACTTCAAGTGGTATACTAGGAAAATGTTAAGTACTGCTTTCGTTCATAAAACTCCAAAATGTAAATGCATTTTATATCTTCATAAGATCACCTTACATAAAAGGCCAATATGCAGTAACACAAGAAATCAGCATATTTTCTACCCCTTGATAGTAGTGACTGGAAATAGAATTCTTGGGAAAAAAAAATTAAATAACATAAAACCAGCTTCTTAGTTAGCAACTTTGGAGTTTCCTGGTCTATTATGTGGTTGGACTATTGCTGGCTTGTCTGAGCTGGGTTGACCACCCATCTAGCACTCAATCCACATGCCCAGTCTTGTGGGTGTCTTTCTGTTCACATGTTTTTAAAGCCATGTTTGGTTTTTCACTGACCTCCTGTTATGGTGACCTTTAAAGCAAAAACATTACTACTCCCCCCCATGGGCTATGTGTGATGTTGTAAATGTGAATTAAGTATTGGGCAGATGGGGAAAAAAAAAAAAAGACTAAAAATCCATGTAGGAGGCCAAACAAACTAGGGGAAAAATGCAAAAATTCAAATTGCAAACTTCTGAGAATTTCCCAGGAGCTTCACACCATTTCCAGATTTTGAAAAGAATGTACTAGGAAGTTTTACAAAACCAAGACTGATAGAAATAAATAGATGAAACAGGGAAATTTAATTCATCTGTTGAAAACACAAAAAGACAATGTTTTTAAAAGTACATTTTATGTTCAGTTACAACAGAGCCTAGATGTATGATGTATCCAAGTGGTGCTACATGGCTTCTCAGGGCAACTAAGGTTTGGTCCCTGCTTACAAACGACATATGGAATCATAGAGCCAGGAAGAGGCTCAGGAGCCATCTCTTCCCAAGGAGGCTTGAGGAGGAGAATCAAGTGGGATTTCTCATCTACCACCACCATATATTCTTCAGTCCAAACAGTGCTGCTCTTAGCTCTTCACAGGTGCCATTGTTTGAACAAAGTGTTTCAGGGTGTTGTAAGAAAAAGTCCGTAATTACTAATCTAGTCTGGAACTCTGAAAGATAAATTTACTGCAAGAAATAGAGTAGATTTTAGAGTAGAATCCCTTTCTCCTAACTACTCCTCCAGGTTTTGTTTCTCTACTTCATGGTACTCAAACAAATTCAGCCAAGAAATATGAAGAGATCATCACAACATAGTATAGTTAGGCAATAGCCTATCTTTCCTCTTAGATATTCTATTCTTTTTGTCGGCTTAGACTTCTAATTGTTTGATTTTGAAACTCTGAGGCAGATTTGTTTTTGTTTTAATTTGAGACTTGTAGCTGACATGACTAGTTACTTACTCAATTACATTTACTCTTTATTCCTTACTAACAAAACCAATTTAGTTGGGGATTCCAACGGTGATCACCTAAAAGCTCTATTTCCCAGTCTCCATCACGGGTAGGTGGCCATATGACTAAGTTCTGCCAAGAAAAGGTAAGCAAACGCTACTGGGTGGGGCTGATTGGATTAGTACACACATTTTTCCTTTCCCTTCCCATATTCTTTCTGCCTAACGTGGTCATGTTTGTATAGAACATCCTCTGTTACAACAGTGTAGAAGAAGGATCCTAAGGCATGGGTGACAACATGGGACTAACAACACACCAGCCCTGGAACTTTGGGTGTTCCTCTCAGTTGGTTACTGTTAATCACAGTCCTACCTATAGTACAAAAATTACAACTCTACACCTTGGACAAAAATATATGGTAAAAATTTTTCAATTTCTCCCACAGCTTAAAAATAGCATAAATAACAGAACCCCAAACGTGTGAAGTTTTCTCAATAGAAATTTATCATTTGTTGGTAGTGACAGAATCTTCTACTCTCATTTTTTTTTTTTAAGATTTTATTTATTTATTTGACAGCGAGAGAGAGAGATCACAAGTAGGCAATGAGGCAGGCAAAGAGAGAGGTGGAAACAGGCTCCCCGCTGAGCAGAGAGTCCCATGAGGGGCTCAATCCCAGGACCCTGAGATCATGACCTGAGCTGAAGGCAGACGCTTAACCCACTGAGCCACCCAGGACCCCTTCTACTCTCATTTTTAAAAAGAATCTCAAATTCTGAATATGATAGAGCCACAATATTTGCCTGGTATGTGGAAAAACGCCTTTGTGGACAATTGCTATGAAAACAAATCTCTGTGCAGTAAAACAGATTTTAATCAGATTCTATGAAGGGAAAAACCTGTACTAGTCTAATATTCTGATTTATAAATTGTGTCTAAAAAGAAATGCAGTTTTATTCATTTCCCAAAGATAATATCCATTTATTAATAAAAAACATTGTAAGGGTTTGTTCCCTTATTTTAATTAAATATATAAATCACATAGCATAAGAGCCCTGAAGAAGTTTTTTATATGTTTAAACTTTTTTCCAGTTTTATTGAGAAATAATTGATCTATACCACTGTGTAAGTCTAAGGTTTGATTTTCATATATCATGAAATGATGGCCACAATAGGTTCAGCTAATGTCCATCATTTCATACAGATACAATAAAAAGAGAAGAAAAAAAAATTTCCTTGTGATGATAACTCTTAGGATTTACTCCCTTAGCAACTTTTCTGTACATCCTACAGCAGTGTTAGCTATAGTCACCATGTTGTATATTACATGCCTAGTGCTTATTTATGTTTTATAAGTGGAGTTTGTACCTTTTGACCACCTTCTTTCAGCTTCCTCTCCCCCCACCCCGCCTCTAACAACAACCACAAATCTGATCTCTTTTGCTATGAGTTTGGTGGGTTTTTTTATTTTTGTTTTTTAGATTCAACATATAAGTGAGATCATACGGTATTTGTCTTTCTCTGACTTCACTTAGCATAATGCCTTTAAAGTCCATCCATGTTAAGGATTGCAAATGGTAGGATTTCCTCTTTTTATGACTTAATAATATTCCATTTTAAATACATGATATATATATGTATATACATATATATATATCATAATCTGAAGAAATTTTGATGGTACACTATCCCATCCTTTCTTTTTCAATGGAAAAGACAAAAACAAAGAAAAGCAAGAGAAGCTAACATGATATTCCTAAATTATTCACTATTCATTGGATTCTTTCTCAAATAAAAGAACTTTACTAAGTAATAGAAGAAGAAAGGACTTCTACTTCCTTAGAGAAGGTAAACTTCCTTTACCTTTTATCTTGACCTCACCGCTCCAGGGAGGATGCCCTTCCTTCCCCCACATAACTCCCTCCTTCCTCTAACCTGGCTAACTGCCACTCGGCCTCTAAGACCCAGGCTTGGTCTCATCCAGAAAGCTGTCCCTGACTTCCCCACCTCCCAACATGCTCAACTCCTGGCCAGGTGAGGCGTTTCTTCTCTCTGCTGACTGCACACTGTGCATACCACCGTCACCTCACTTCCCTCAGATCCTAGCGATCCAGGTATCTCTTTTCATTCCCAAAAGAAAGTGAACTCCCCGAGAACAAGGGCCAAATCTGTATGCTCCTGCATGCAGCATGGAATCTGACAGGATAAACTTTCCTTAATACCTTCCTTTTAGAAAAAAACATGTCAGTGAACCCTAGTGCAAGGATGACAAATGCTGAATCAGTGAAATCTTACTCAGCTCTTTCATGCTTTTGAAACCCTCTCGCCTGTTGACTTCCATCCTGTAGTCAAACAGATGTCCATGAAGTTCAGGGGACGTGGCTCCAAAAGATCACAAAGAAGTGGAAAAGTTATAAACAACCCATTTTAATGTATGGTAGGACAATACAAAGTACATGGTGTTGTCTTGGGGTGGGGCATAAGGATTTAATAATAAGGAGCAAATAGGGGCGGATAAATAAACAGAACACACTCGATAAAATCACTTGTGCAAGTGTCTGGTTACTCAGGTTTGGTTTCCAAGCACACCATGAAAGATATGGCTTTTTAAATTGATAGGTTAATCTAGGCTTAAGAAAGAAAGATACAGTGGAAAAAGCACTGATGCAAAATGCAGCAGGAAATCATCTCTTGGAGGAAGCATATTTCCTAGAACAGAGATAAGGGAAACTAGAATGTTCCAAATGATATTCGTAAGGTAACATATTAAATTTGTTATTTACCACATCAACTATAATTTAGTTGAAGAGATTTCTAAATGAGAGTTTGCTGGTAATTTTCCCCACCGCTTTCTTAATGATGCTCTTTTTCCATTCATCATATTTTAAATGATTCTATAAATAGTTTTTTTATGTTAAAAAATAGTTTTCTCTTTAAAACAGAGTATTAAAAGGGGGTCCTATATAAAATATCCTACAGAGTGAAATATTAGGAAATAATATAACCAAATTATTGATATAGTCGTTTTAATTGCTACCTTGTTATCTGTGACCTAGTTTGCTTAGTGGTTTTTATGGAGCCTGATTCTCTGATTTACTGAAGAATGTTAGATTTAAAATGGGTGTTAAGAATATTTTGATCTCTCTTTCAGTTCTATTGGATTGACACAATTTCTGCAAAAACAAATCAGTGCAGTAAAATTCATTTTTAGTATTTTTTCTAGATAGGAAGTTTTTACTAAATTGGATTTAATAAATAGGGAATGCAATTTTTCTATAATTATTATTCCCTATAGAGTATGTATATGAAGGCAGACAAGAGAGAAAATTATCTATCATAGTCCCTTGGAAATGTATTGCAATCATCAAACAAAGTTAACCTAAAGTCCACTGTTCTCTTTACAGACTAAAAGCGAGCCTAAGAACATTTGCAGCTGGGATTAGGCTGAAGGTCTTACCTTAGTTTTCTACTCCGTATAGCAGATCTTCAGTCTGCAAAGTTTTCTTGAAAACACTCATCTCTGTGAGTCATCCCATGTAATGAAACCACAAAACGGCATTCATTTGTGATTTGCTCATTCCTGATGCAAGCACTCCATTCCCAGAATATGCAAAGGTCTAGAGAAAAACTGTATAGAATCATGAAATAACGGCAGGTGTGTAGAAAAGCTTTCTCATGAGCTACATGAGAATAGTAATAAACAATTAATGACAGAAAGAGAGAGAAAAGACAAAAAAAACCAGAGTGTTGTGAGACCCACACAGGCAGAGGCACCCACACACATACGTGCCTGGTGGCATGGATATGATACAAAGATTCTCAACACAGTGTCCTAGATCAGCCCCCTGACTTGACGGTCAGTTCTTAGAGATGACTGCTTGTCTCTCTAGGAAGCATGAAGTCTAGGTCTGAGGACCCATTCCTCAATATTTTGTTTCTCTGTGCCAAGATATCTGTATGGGCACCATGCACGAACCTATTAATGAGTTTGGAAGGATAAGGTAAGAAACTGAGCCAGATCATCAGAGGCTTGTACCAAATATCATAACCAAAGACCATCATAAAAAATAAGCTGTATAAATGGTGACATTGTTTTCACCGCTTCTGAGTAACTGGTCTATGAGATGAATGGGTGTTCTAGTTTCTTCAGCTTGGCAGCTAGGAAATCAGTCATCAGAATCGTTAAATTCACATCTAGTCTCTGTTTTCTTTCTTACCCTGGTCTTCCCTTTGGCTATGTGATGTATTTTTTAATGGATTTAAGTCACTTTTACTTACTTTATTATATTTTGTTTGTGACTCACTTGATTCTTCAGTCAAAGACTAAAAAGGGAAGAATGAGAAGGAGGCAAGGAGTAAGGGGAGAAAAGAAAAAGAGAGTAGGAAATGTGTGTTCTGGACTATGGGGTTCAGTCAGGCCCATGTTGAAATTCCACGACTTCCCAGCTTTTTTGCTTTGGGCAAATTACCTAACTTAAAATTTAGTTAACTTCTCTGACCTCAAATTCATCTAAAGCAGAGGGATCTTAGTACTTACCTCAATGGAGAAAATACCATAGGAGATCAATATCGAAATCCCTGTGCGGGTGTGTATGTATTTACGTGTGTGTAATATAGATGACACCATGCATATAGATAAATCTCACATATATATAGTGAAACACACAAATATATTTATAAATACACACACACACTTTTTCACAGACACACATACCTACACCCTCTCCCTCTCCCTTCCCCTGCCCCAGCACAAACGGACACACAAAACTAATTACGATCTACATAAGATGATATTGGAAGCAAGTCTAGGAAATAAACCATTTTATTAAAGCAGAGTTTGTATAATCCTTGTATTAAAGAGAAGCCTAAAAGAAATTCCTCTTTGGGTCCCCCACCTGCCCGTCTGCTACAACAATCATCGCCACGGCACACAGTTCTCACCACTGACCAATTGCAGACAGTTAATCAAGAACAGAGAGAGCGGCTTTCACAGTACAAGTAGGTACTTGTTCTCAACTTTTTAAAGTTCATAATTCAGACTTACTGTCATTTCTTTCCTCCTGCCGGTACTTTTATGAAAGGTAAAGCTGAACAGAAAGAAAACCAGAGTCATTAACTGTTTGAAAGTTTAATGTGCTACCAAACCAGAATTAGATGTGATAATGAAGTTTCCACTGCTGAAAGCAGACTTTGCTAACTGATGTATGTAGTGAGAAGGTGGCCACATAACCAATGAAAATAAAAAAACATGCTCATTTTTTATAATTCTCTTTCATTTTTTTTTTGTGTGTGTGTTCGTTTAAACTGGCCAAACACCAAATTAGACTTCAGTTAAGATACTTTTTAAAAGGAGATTTAGTAAAGTCTTACTTGTTTCTTTTTGAAAATATATGCTCTACATTTATAGTATAAAATGTTGATCAAGTAACCTTATATCTAGAGACGTGAAGAACGTATAGATGGATCAAGATTTATGGTGCAACATTGCTCGACTTTATTCAAACAGCCATGCAATTGGTCAGAAGAACCATCAAAGTCGCCAGAATCCGGGCACAGAGAATGGTTCGCATGGTTCGCCCTATGAATAGCCACTCCCCAGTCTGGCATTCCAGGTACATCTAAATAAGATTGTGATTTACATTGCTAACGACTTCAATTTCAGTTTTCTGTGCTCAGCATTGTGAAAATGGATCATTAGTTGTCACTCAGACACAGCACATTTCTTTTCTACCTATTTGTGTTTGCACCTACTGTTCTCTCGTCCTAAACTGCCTCTCCTTGCCGACGCCCCCGGTACCCTGGGTGCTGCTTCCGCTCAGGCATCTCTCACAGATCACCATCTGCTGAAATTAGACCCACTTAAAGTTCACTTAAACTGCCCTTTTCTCAAGAAATTATTCCTTCCTGCCCACCCCAAACTGACCTAATCTCTTCCTCCTATTCATCCAGGATCAATCTGCTTTAACTCTTGTATGTCATTTTTCATGGGTTTTGGCACAGAAGAGCTCATTTACCGTATGACAGGAGAATCAGTGAATTATAGGTTATATTGCACTCTCATGTACCCCTAACCTTCTACTCCTCTTTAGCTTATAAGCTTCTTAAGGGCAAAGATGGAGTTGGTGGGAGGAGAGTGCTTATTAATCTTTATAACCTTTAAATTACCTAATAGGTTCGTTGACCGTAATGAACACTTGATAAATATTTCTTGAATTGCATGATTAAACTGGGTTGGCTGGGCTGGGTTTAGTTAGAAGTGCCTCGGGATTGCCCCTTGATTTATCAGGATCAGCGCTAGTGATGCAAGAGGTAATTTTCTTTGCTGAATCATAACTGAGTTTATATCACACTAAGATTTGGAAGGTACCATTTTTCAAATTAAATATAAAAACAATAACCTTTCTGTTTGTAACATTTTAAGTTCTCCTGGCTCCTTTCAGGCATGGGGGCATTTCTGTAAGGTGTTGACCTAAATTTCTTCTGACCTAATTTCCTTGTTGCAAAAGGAATTCGGTGCAGCCAGCCCCCACTGCGGAAAGGTTTTGTTCTATATCACTGTCACATTTCAATGACAAATGGAATGAACTTTGTTAGTCCTTTTGAGATTTCAGAATAGCTCAGGATATTCCCCTCTAAAATCTAAGAGGATTTTAAGTGATTTGTCCTGCAGGCTACAGAGTGTAAAGGACCTCTCTTTGTCCTGTGCATTCCCCTAAGCAGTCAGCCTTCTCCCCATGGAAGTACCAGTAACTATCCACACATGTTTTTATTGCACAGCAGCTGGAAAGAAGGTTGTGATGAAACGGAGAATGGAAGTGGCAAAAACAGCCCACTGGGCTCTCAAATCAAAACAAAAACAGAGAAGTGTTTCTCAGCACTGATCAACTGTACTCTGGTTCTAGTCCCACACATTCAGAAGCAAACCCAAACTAACCCCTACTTTTACAATAGGGAAAAATAGATACCCTCCTAACGATACAAATAAGCCAAAAACAAACAAACAAAAACCAGAAAAAACACTACTTTTTCCCAATACAGAGTGAGCATATGTATATACTTGTGTGTATATGTAATTGAGAAGGAGTAAGCCAGTGGGAGAATAGGATTTGGCTCAATTCAGTAGCTATACGAGTCAAAAGACAATAGGAATATAATAAAAAAATTCTTTTCAGTTTTTATAAGAAAAGACAAGAAAGTCTTCTATTAAGAATAGCTTCCTGGTAGAAGCATATACTTCCAAGTGGAAGAGCTTCTTTCGGATGCTGTTATTAACCAGTGACGGTTATCTGAATCGTGTATTCACACGCAGCTTCCAGGTGAAACAGACTGATTTGAAGATTCAGAATTTTACTAATCATTTAAGTAATATATATATAGTACATGTGCCTTAAAATGCTTAAGATTACTGGAATTCTCTCACAGAGATCGTAAATTACAACTCAAAAATGGTCCATTATTTCCATTTGGTAGCAAGACTCCTGGAAGACCTTAAGGTGCCACACCCTGCCAGTTGGTGATGTGGTCAGCACAGTGTGGAGGAGGTCACAGAGACCAGCTGTCCCAGTAACTTAGCCCAGCCTACGTGGTAACATGAAAGAGAATAAAAGGAGGGAAAAAAAAATCTGACATACGAAATCAAGAGAGTCCCTTTCAAAAGAAGAAAGGGAAATTCAGCCACTCAAAAAAAAAAAAAAAAAAAGGCTGAATATCTTTAAGGAACTCTCCAAAATGAAAAAAAAAATCACAATTTTTTTTCACAAGAGTGAAAGATGCGTCTATAGATGACAGCTTATATATAAAGAAAGCAGCCAATTGAGAGCCTCAATCAACAAATATTTGTTACTAAGAATCTTCTGGGTGCTGGCGAGGCCATGGTGACCAAAACAGGCAAACCCACTACCAATACGTTATCTCACCAAGACTGTGCTACCCAATGGCCAGAAAAAAACTGATTATTTAAAGTTGCATTTCTTATGTTATGGCCCAGTACACAGTACTAAACCAAAAGCAGAGAGATGAGAGAGAGAAGATGCAAGAAGATAATAAGACAATTTGGTTGGTTTTTGAGCAAAGAGAACTAGTATATTATACAGATCAAAAAGAATAGATTCTCTCCTGAGAGCTCTCACCTGAATCCCTAAAGATGATCTACTAAAGGAAAAAAAGAGGGAAATCTTTTGTGAAATCAAAGGAAATTATTATTCTGGGAGGTGGTTTTGGCAAAAGAATTTCTTGGCATATTTCTGCGATTTATAAAGGATTTCCTAAAATTTGAAAAGTTAAATTCCCCATTAGGAAATGATCTCAGCAGATGCCATTACAAAATGGCACAGGACAAGTTGTATATCAAATAAAGACCTTGCCTGAGTCTTTTGAATCTCTTTGATATATTCTCTAAGGACTTAGAATGATCTCTAAACCTTGATTTGTGTAGGATGAAGGAAAACTTTTTTTTTTTAAGATTGATTTATTTATTAAAAAAAAAATTTTTTTTTTAAGATTGATTTATTTATTTGAGAGAGAGAGAGGGAGAGAGCGTGTCGCACACACACGCATGAGCAAGGGGGCGAGGGAGCAGAGGGAGAGGGAGAGAAGCATGCTCCCTGAGCGCAGAGCCCAATGTGGAGCTCCATCTCAAGACCCAGGGATCATGACCTGAGTCAAAACCAAGAGTCGGATGCTTAACTGACTGAGCCACCCAGGCGCTCCTGAAGTAAAGCTTCGAATAACCAATTTACTTGGTAACCCAAAAATACACGTCAACTCACATGTAAGCTCTGTGGTGAACTTAAAAGTTGTTTCTTCTACCGGGAACTAGCTTTCCATGATTGTCGCTCATGGAATCTGTTCAAGGAGCAAAGGACCTCAGGCTGTTAGGGTTTATTGACCTAGCATGGCATCCTGGCCCCACTGCTCTCTGCTCCGGCTGCCATCCATACACACCTGCTTCTCTAGAGTCTTCTATCAAACACATGGAAAGAACAACTTCTGAAGTCCATTTTTAAGTTACCAGGAACAAGGATGACAATTTGAAGGAAAAGCTGGGTCAAATTTAGCTCTTCATAAAATTGGCTGGGCCTGCCT
This sequence comes from Enhydra lutris kenyoni, assembly GCF_002288905.1. NCBI lineage: Eukaryota > Metazoa > Chordata > Mammalia > Carnivora > Mustelidae > Enhydra > Enhydra lutris. Next base: position 13,806,564 of record NW_019154103.1, on the reverse strand, counting down.
CTGCTCAGGGGAAGGCCTTGCTGAATCTCCACTTTCAGAAGCTACACTAGATTGAACAATCAGACTGTTTGAAAAACCCATCATCCCACAAGGACCTGTGAAGTGTTGAGCGTCTAGAGCACGGGTGTTCTGAATAAAAGGATTTTGCCAGGAGTTTTGAGATCAGAGATCCATGATTAACTCTGACTGCCTGGATCAATAAACATTGTTTTCCTTTGAAACAGAGCACCTATAAAATTATGTTATTTGAGGTATAGGAAAATCATTGCCGAATGAGCAAAGAGTACTTTGCTGCCCACAGAATCCATTTGGTAATAATTTCAGCATGAAAAGTAAGACCATTATTTTGATAGGACAAATGTACTTGAAAGTCACGAAAGATTATATCGGTTAAAAAATTTTATTTGCATATGGGGCACCTGGGTGGCTCAGTGGATTAAGCCGCTGCCTTGGGCTCAGGTCATGATCTCAGGGTCCTGGGATCGAGTCCCACATCGGGCTCTCTGCTCAGCAGGGTGCCTGCTTCCCTCTCTCTCTCTCTCTCTCTGCCTGCCTCTCCGTCTACTTGTGATCTCTGTCAAATAAATAAATAAAATCTTTAAAAAAAAAATTTTATTTGCATAAAATACGTTTTCAGCACAAACTCACTCAGGTGTAGCACTAGTCACACCAGAAATGCAATTCAGTGTGAGCTGTTTCCTAAGGGAAAAGTACATGTGAGAAATTAGATTATTTTGTCTAGCGCAGCTGCTGCTAGTACTGCAAAAGAAGAGATGCAGCTGATGACAAGGTAGAATGGAACTTGGCACCTCCGCTGGCATCCAGCCAAGAACACAGAATGTTTTAGCCGGTCTATGGCATGTGATCCATTTCTTAATTGTTGATAACATATAATTAGGACAATCTAAGCCTAGTTTAATGAATGCAATAAGTTAAACTGCACCGCTTGACTATACTTGGATAGACTTTGTTAGTCTTGGAGCATGGAATTGCAGAGTCACATTTTATAAACAGTACAAAATGGAATCTCCCCTTTACAAACTATCAGCCTAAAATTATGGCCGACATCCTAACCCACAGTATAAATTCTGTGCACTGTATAAATGTCAACTGATATTCATGGCCAATGTGCCCAAAATAAATTTTCCCCTTGAAGATTTTAAAGGTAAGATTTATGTGAAGAAATTGGTCACATATTTAAAAATGACAGACTACACGTTCTGCTAATCAGTTATCAGCCTGATTTATTTTGACAGACTTCCTTCTAAGATGATCTGAGCTCAGTCTAGTGTACTACATGTTTTTTTAAAATGCAATGATTTTCTTGAAAATAATGAATTATTAACTTTTTATTAAAATAGACTCATTGCAGTCACCTTTACACATCCCCTATTACTTACGAGGTTTTGTAAAACATTGTCATTTTAAAGCATGCAAAAGACCTGTACCTACAACATAAATAAATTCAGTTGAATTTTTCTTATCTCTGGTAAAAGACTCATTTTTTCCTAAGGGGTTAAAAGTCTTACCTAGATATAAAATAACACGAGGAGTGAAAAGTTTTTTTAAAAAATGCATTTTAGCTTTCAATCAAAAAAAAAAAATTTAAGGGAAGCTCTGTTTATCCACAGCATGCATGCTTTCTCTGATTGTTTTTTCCCCCCATCTTTAAATTTGTTCTAATGTTATCAGAATTGATTTTTAGTCTCAGTCATCCCAAAGGAACTGTCTTGAGTGAAGCTCTTATCGGGGAACTGTAATGAAGAATCAGCTTGCAAAGCTGTTACTATGGTGCTCACATATCTGAAGAAATTTTTAGTGGAAATAAAATTCCAAAGCACTAAATTTAGAGGTATTTCATTTCCTAGTAAGAGGTATAAAAATAGTACTACTAGATACAATTTAAATTCCAAGGGGGAGATATTTATTTCTGTACAATCTTCAACTATGTACATTCTAGAAAGCCAGTTTCTTTCCACGGGCCTTGAGACAAATTAAAAATCATGTTAACTAATTCCCTCTTAGGCCACATAAAGGATGACATGTTTAAAAAAAAAATAAAGGAGATTTTAGACAACCTGTGGAATGGGAAAAAAGTATCTGCAAACTGTATATGTAATAAGGAGTTAATATCCAAGATATATAAAGAACTCATACAACTCAGAAACAAAAGAAACAAATAACCCAATTAAAAGATGGGGAATGGACTTAAATAGACATTTCTCCAAGAAAGATATACGAAAAACCAACAGGCACATGAAAAGATGTTCAATATAACTAGTCATCAGTGAAATGCAAATTAAAACCACAATGAGGTATCACCTCATACCTGTTAGAATGGCCATCAACAAAAAGACAAGAGATGAGAAATGCTGGCGAGGATGTGGAGAAAAGAGAAATTTTGTACATGCTGCTGGGATTATAAATTGGTACAGCTACTATGGAAAAGAGCATAGAGGGTCTTCAAAAAATTAATAATAGAACTCTCATATCATCTCACAATTCCACTTCCAGAAATAGGTCCAAAGGAAACAAAAACACTAACTTGAAAAGATACCCACACCTCTAATGTTCACAGCAGCATTATTTACAGTAGCCAAGAAAAGAGTGGATAGAAAAATTGTGATACACACACACACACACACACACACACACACACACACGTCAAAATATGTAATGGAATATTATTCAGTCATAAAAGTGATGTTAAAGGCACTATGTTAAATGAAATAAGTCAGACAGAGAAAAACAAATACTGTATGATCTCACTCATATGTGCGATGTAGAAAACAAAAATAAAAAACACCAAACTCATAGGAAAAAACATCAGATTCGTGGTTACTGGAATTGGAAGGAAGGGAGAAGGGGAATTGGAGGAAGGTAGTCAAAAAGTATAAACTTCCAGTTATGAGATAAATAAGGACTAAGGATGTAACGTATAACATGATGACTATAGCTAACACTGCTTTATGATATTCGGGAAAGTTTTTAAAAGAGTAAATCCTGAGAGTTCTTATCACATGAAGAAATTTTTTTTTCCTTTTTTTCTTCCTTTTCTTTTTATTGTATCTATGTGAGCTGACAGATGTTAGCTGAACCTACTGTGGCAATCATTTCACAATATATGTAAATCAAACCATCATTCTGTATGCCTTAAACTTAGACAGTGATGTCTGTCAATTACTTTTCAATAACAATGAAGAAAAAAAGGAGATGTTCATTTTCACATTTCATTAGGGCTGCTTTTAAGATAAAACTTTACAAAGTGAAGGCATAACTATGTGAAAATGTAGTATTTCTCATATATTTAAGAAAAAGGTTTTGACGATGATACATTAAGTGTAGTTTTAGATAATAAACTGTATACCAACTCACAGGGTGGGGCTGGGTGGGAAGAGTTAGAGAAATGTCATCAGTTCCCCGGCATGGTTGCTAGAAACCTCAGGTTTAAGACACATCTTCCATGAGAAGCAATAATTACTATGTGTGCACAGGATAACTGGACCCCCTTTTCCAGAAATAAAAAATAAAAATTTCCAGAAATGATGACAAATTACAGTCCTGAAATGAAAGCAGTTATAAGCATCATATGAAAATACGCTTCTTCCTTTGCCCACTATTAAAATATGTATCAAATTCCTCAAGGTCAATTGCAATTCCGGAGTTGCCTTAGTTACTACACGCAAAAGAAGATATTTCTTTTAATCATCTTTAAATTTTTATTTTTAAGATTAAGTCACCAAAAACAGCAAGGAAAAAAAAAAGCCTATGATAATATTACATGAGTGAGAATATCACATTATACTTCTAAGTTCATAAGAAAAAAAAGAGGAACTGGCACCTCTTAAGAAACAAGACTCCATCAGTTACAGACCCACACTTCTATATGAGTAACAGATATACCTATAATTATTGAAGAGGAGGGAATTAACAAGTACTGCCATAATTCTTCCATCCATTATATGTAATTTTATGTATACATATTTGAATGAAAAACTTTTAAACACAAAGGTTAGACAAGTGCAATAAAGAAAAAGTTTCTGGACTTAAGCCGTTCGGAGCATACAGGAAAGGAGAGAAGAAGGGTTCATGTTATAATTGCCTTTTATCTGTTCTTACAAACTGTCCTTCAATGAAGTTATTCAGAAAAGCAATCCACAGTGCCATCATCTAAATTAAAATGCAAACCTCACATTAACACGAATAAATGTGTCCATAATTTCAGAGATTATTTTAGGAAATGTGGTCCATTATATGTGTTTCTTTTATGATGAGTTTGGAAGTTGGGGGAAATTTTGGCTCATAATTAGCATAGAATACCCAAACTAAGAGATATAATGCAGGGCAATAATGGGTAATTTCCACTATTCTTTCACAAATATCTAATTCAATACTTCTAATTATCAGTTTGCACCATGAAGGAAATATTCCTTCGAGTAAAGCAAATGTAGAATTTCTATTAAAGAATTCACACGATTTTCTAAGTACACTTTTCATGTTACCATAATTTAATTTTCATCTCTATTTGACAAGGCCTACTACAAATAGTGAAATCCAATTGCGGGGGGGGGGGAGTATAAAAGAAGTGAGTTTATTTTGCTATCACATAAAACAGAACTCTAAACTGTAGCATTCATAAAATAAAATTCACTAAACCTTTTTTTCTGATAAAACACTTAGAAAACAATCTCTAAAACTGCCAGTTTTAAAAACAGCCTAAGAACATTACACTGTACAAGTCACATTTTTGTTAATTCGTTATTTATTGATAAAAGAAGTGTTTGCCTGATTTTTGTCACAGTGGCTGTAATTACTTTTTTTTAACAGGCTGTATTCTAAATATAATCTACTAGTTTTTACCCACTTTTAGCTCACAATAAAACCAGCTTTCCACCTTTCTTGCTTGCTAGACAAAATGGATTAGAAAGTGATTCTTATATTAATTTCACCAGAAACTAGACAGTATAAACTGTATATTCAGCTACACAGATTTCTGGACTTTTGATCTTATCTATGTAACTATACTAGGGATGCTATTCTGCAAATATTAAACCAATGCATTTCAGGACGTAAATGCCTAAATCACACATCTTTGTAGCTTCTCACCTTCAAAGCAGAGTTAGAAAACTTACCTACCTTAGACCAGGAAAGGGAAGAACTTAGTTTGCAAGCAAGCCTTTGTGGAGAGTGCATTGAGTTGCTAATTTTTTTAGTTCCTACTTAGCATTTCAAGGACCCCCAGCCTGGAGGACTCAATTTAGAATTTTCATTATGAAGACAGGGTACCTTCCATCTAAGCTCTCCAGGCCATGCTGCTGGCTGCTTTCTGGTAGAAGGCTTAGGACAATGAGAAAGGGAAGTAAAGTCTACCTCTTCTGTTTTAGGGGCCCGAGGATGATAGTGTGGAAAATCATCTGAGACTGCCTCCCTATTTCCCTTTCTGGCTTCACCCTTAGTGGTAGGTACAGAAAGCCCAAGGAAAGAACAACTTCAAATTCTCTATCAACTAGAATGCAGCTTTCCCCGCACCCTGGGGTGGCCCCACATAGCGACTTCCTGAGAGTTCACATATTAGCTTTGAGGAATGGCTTTCTTAGACTCTGCTTTGTTTCACTGTGGCCTGGGTAGAAACAAGGCTTTCCCACAGCACCCCACCCTAAACCCATAGGGAATTAATGAGGCAGCCAAGACAAAAGGTGCCCACATCAGCTAAGTGCCAGCAAGACAGCAGATAAGGGACATGACCCTGAAAATCAGAGGAACAAGAGGATTCTACACACAAAGATCCTAGTTCTTCCCCAGCCATTCCTAGACTGTGAAAGTCTTTTCTTTTTAAAGATTGATTGATTGATTGATTGATTGATTGATTGACTCATTTGAGAGCATGTAAGCGTTCACACATGCATACAGGAGGAAGGGCAAAGGGAAGAGAGAATCCCAAGAAGATTCCATGCTTAGCATGGAGCCCCAGGTGAGACTCAATCTCATAACCCTGACATGGAGATCTGTGCCAAAACCAAGGGTCGGATGCTTGACCAGTAGTGCCACCCAGGTGCCCCAAGGCTGTGAACACCTTACCCTTCCACCACACATCCATTCACCAACTAGAAGGGGTGCCTGGGAGTGGACAGAAGGTTAAGAAATTTGGGAGACAAAGCATGGTTTCCTAAAGCAGCAGCATTACCTAAAGGGATGATTTTAATTACTGGAGTGGACCTTATTTTAAACCACAGAGGACTTTAAATTTATAAGAGAACCAGAATAGTTACAGACAACAGAACGGAACTACATTTTCCAGGCACATCTAAGTGTGAATGAAGCCAATGTTAAATAACCAACACAAAGACAAAAGTTTCTATAGTAAAAATAATTCCCTCTCAAACCATACATTCTTTCACACATACACCATCACAGCATGGTATCTGGTGAGGAAAGTGGAGTGGTCTTTTTGACCTGAATTGTCCACACAGAATAACTATGTTAATCTAACTGACCAAATAACCACTTGGGTTTCCTTTTTGGTTTTTCTGTGTATGTATTAGTTAGAATTACCAGTTTAAAGGAAAAAAACAAAAACAAAAAAAAATATCATTCATTTTTAGTTCAATCATCTATTTAAAAAAAAGGATACACATGCCAGATACTAGTAACTGGCATGGTTATTTGGGGGGAATTAATTAAGACGGTTTATATGAAGTTAAGGGCTTTCTGTAAATTGGTTAGCACAATTTCTGGTACCCTCATCTCCGTCCCCTCCCCCATACCATCTTCATACCTTTTCTGAGATTAGTCACATCCAAACCTCCAGTATCAATGACATTCCATTTTCCATTGCCATCATTTCAAAAACCTTTAATCACTAAATTGGCAAGTCTTCTTTGTTCTTCACTTGAAATAGTTCTTATACTTACCCATTGTCTCCTTTCTCACTGCCACGGCCTTCAATCCAGATCTCATTTATCTTCTTTGGCACCTGCATCTTCTAACTAAATACCCTTTGAGTCCCTCCTATTTTGCAAACGCTACTCAACTCTAAACCGGTCATTCCTTTCTCCAAGGCCCTCTCTACTTTTCTAGATATGCTCTAAACAAGGCAACTCAGACTCCTACATCATTTTGAACTATTTTTCTCTACAGATATAATTAATATTCATATTCATTTTAAACACCATATTCCTAGCACAGCATCTTGCCCACTTCAAATTGCACATAAACTTTAATTTTTGAATGAATGCGGACTCTGATACCTACGAAACCTTTCAATACAGATCTCTTAAGAGGGAGACCAGTTTCCTTGTTTTACTTAAAACAGGAATAATAATTAATAATAATAATACCTGGCAGGCCCCTGGGTGGCTCAGTGGGATAAACCTCTGCCTTCAGCTCAGGTCATGATCTCAGGGTCCTGGGATAGAGTCCCACATCGGGTTCTCTGCTCGGCGGAGAGCCTGCTTCCCCCCCTCCTCTCTGCCTGCCTCTCTGCCTGCTTGTGATCTCTCTCTGTCAAATAAATAAATAAAATCTTTAAAAATAATAATAATAATACCTGGCATTTGAAGAATGTAGACACCATCAGCATGCTTTTACAAGCATGTCATTTGAACACTGGCTTTTGGGGAGATGAAACAAATTGCCTGCGATTACACATCTAGTAAACAGCCCTGTCGGAGCTTGAACGCAGCTTCACTAGATTCTTTTCACCATCCCAATCAGCTTCAATTGATTGATTAATAAAGTGAGAGTGATTAATTGCAGGCAGCTGGAGCCTGTGTCACTGAGAGTATATTCTTCATTGCCGTTCCATCCAGCCCATGTTGAAACATTCTATTGTCCTTATTGCCTTTATCTGTGTTAACCAGATAGATGTTAGAGGTGATAAATGAAGGATGAGGACAGGGACATGTTGCATGTGTATCATATGTATCTGAAAATTGGGGAGATGACGATTTAAGGATATATTTGCTGAGGGCTTCTGGAAAAGGAGGTTCCTTAATGGCTCCCATGTCTCTCTGCAAGACATGAACATGAAAACGGGCAGCTCTGGTTTTGCCAGCGACCAGTAGTCATCTCATGACTGTGAAGAAGGCACTGGAAGGTAGAGTGGAGAGACAGAAAAAGATCAGGTTTTCTTGACAAAATGGAGCCACCCACACTAAACCACCTTTCAGTTATGAGGCCCTTACATTTTTTTTTTTAAGATTTTATTTATTTATTTGGCAGAGAGAGAGAGAAAGCACAGCAGGGGAAGCAGCAGGCAGAGGGAGAGGTAAAAGCAGACTCCCCGCTGAGCAAGAAGCCCGATGCAGGACTCGATCCCAGGACCCAGGATCATGACCTGAGCCAAACGCAGACACTTAACCCACTGAGCCACCCAGGTGCCCCTAGGCTCATACATTCTTTTTCTTTTTATTTTTTTTTTAAGATTTTATTTATTTATTTGACAGACAGATCACAAGTAGGCAGAGAGAGAGAGAGAGGGAGGAGGAAGCAAGTTCCCCTCGGGGGAGAGAGCCTGATGTGGGGCTCAATCCCAGGACCCTGAGGTTGTGACCTGAGCTGAAGGCAGAGGCTTTAACCCACTGAGCCACCCAGGCGCCCCTAGGCTCATACATTCTTGTTAAGACAACTTGAATCGAGTTTTTGGCTACTTACAACCAAAACAAAATGATAGGAGCTGATTTTTTTTTTTTTTTTACAGATTTTATTTATTTATTTGACAGAGAGAGAAATCAGAAGTAGGCAGAGAGTCAGGCAGAGAGAGGGGGAAGCAGGCTCCCTGCTGAGCAGAGAGTCTGATGCGTAGCTCAATCTCAGGACCCTGAGATCATGACCTGAGCCGAGGGCAGAGGCTTAACCCACTGAGCCATCCAGGGGCCCCCAATAGGAACTGATTTATGACAGAAGTAGAAACAAAGAGAGGGCAGTTTATACATTCACGTTTTCAGACACACATGTAAAAGGCATCACTCTGACACTGCTACTGAATGTGTTAAGGTTTAAAAGTGCTTCAGAACTTTCTAGGTCACTTACAAGATGTGGATCCTGAGGTTTAAGCACTGCATTAGGGAAATGGTGGATGACTTTACAAGGGCTGAAGAAGGAAGCAGAACAGCCCCCCTCGTCCTACACAACTCCATATTACTGTCAGTGGATATCCCATCTGGTTTACAGGTGCCAGAAAGAAGCAAACCAAATTCTGGAAAAATTAGACTAGCAGGGAATGTATAAGTAGAACATCCCCTGAATGGGAAAGGGGATGTTTTCCGCCCACGCCGGGCATTCTGTTTCTATTTTCTGGGCTCTGCCCTATCCCAGGCCCCTCTCCCCACTGAAAGGCCACGGAGAAAATAGACCTCACCAAAGCATGAGACAGAATGACCCACAGTGCAGCTCTGGAAGACAGCCAGTTCCCCAGCATTGATGCGGTCCCACTTAACTCCTCTGGGGTGGACGCATGGAGAGGTTTAGTGACAGTGAGCTATCACAGCAGCTGGCATCCAAGGAACTGAAGTGGAGTCACTGCAAGTAGGGTGGGCAGGAGAAACGCTCCAGAAAACACTGAAGTGTAATTTCAGGCAATGCCGCATTGTTTGGGAATTTGGGAAACCACAGGAGTAAACAGGACAAGCTGGCATGCAGCAGGCAAAAACAAGGCAGGACTTTTTTTTTTTTTTTTTCCCTGACCCAGTAGAGAAACCAGATCAAAGATATGGAGCAGTTGGCATGCAACTCTGGCCCTACAATACTAATTCATTTTGCTACCAACCGTTTCTCGTGTGCCTACTCTGTGTCATACTCTCTGGTAGACGAGTATGACAACAAGGAAGGCATAATTCCTTCGATGCATACAAACCTGGAGCCACCAAACACAGATGTGCAAAAATGCTACCATTTCATTATTTTTCCATAATAATTTATATTTGATGTGAAGCCCCTATTCACACAGTAGCAAAAATTAGGACCTCCTCCAGCTCCCTCTCTCTTGGGTTGCCTCTAAGTACTGAGAGACTTGAAAAGTGCCAGGGAGTCTGGAGAACAAGGTGGAGGTGAGGAACCCAGGCCTCACTGTATCACACCTGCTCACTGGACTCTGTGGGGAAGCCCCCATCTCCTCGATGTGGACCTGGGCCATCCTCCTCATCCCTGGAGCAAGACCTCATCAGTCCCACTCTCTCACAGCTAATGTCCACACCTTTCTAGTACTTCTCAGGTTCTTTACCACTCCAGGCACTCTCTGGGCTTAGGCACCACCACCTAAGCTCTCTTCTCTTTTCAGCTTGCTTCCCTTGCCTGGACCCATGAATTCTTATCCAACCCAGGGCTGAGGATGGCACAACAGAAACGACCCCTTCTTTCAACTCTGTTTTCTAAAGGGGGACCTTAATTTTGAGTTACAAAAACAAACAGTTGACTCCTTTATTGTGAATTGTTTTACTTTTTGTCCCTTCCCCTAAAGTAGCCTAAATTCTGGATGCAGAGGAAGGGTAGGGAGTTATAGGAAGTACTAGGAGGACAAAGGCACTGGTCTGGTGAACATCTCCAAAGATGACCCCCACTGCAGTGGAGCTTTGACTCCATTGCACTTCTCAAAGAATTGAGAAGATGAGCCATTTTTCACTGAAGAAACAATGTATGAGCTGGATCTTGAAAACAGATAAGTATTCATCAAAAGAAGAAAGTAAAAAAGGATCAGAGATGTGAGCAAGACTTTACTTGTAGTTTTAGATCACAAAATAATATAGGACTTAAGAACATGCAGGACCTCATTGAAAATGAAGGCTCAGTACCATTAACAGTATGAAATGTCCACAGCAGACAGAAAATTTGACCATATGCCACTTTATTTTATGTGGTTAAATGTCAATTTGAAATTGACATCCCTTCCCTCACTTAAAAGTTAAGAAACTAAAAGCTTTATTTAAGAAATAGATAACTTAGGTAAAGTCCCAAAGCAGACATCAGATAAAAAATCAAGATTTTTATTTCCCTCTTCCTCTGTGACAAGTACCTATTTGATTAGAGACTTCCATTAGGAAAACTGAGCGATGGAATATAGCATCGTGTAGGAAAAGAGATGTCACCATGACGCTACTTCTGGAATAGAGATTTTTAGATGCCTCTTACATAACTGATTTGATCATCTATATTGTCAGAGAAATACGGAGACACAATAGGCAAGAGCAATTATTTTTAATCACCCATCAACATAAAGTGTCCTACCAGCAATCTGTATCGCAGATTTTATCAACACATGTAACCTTCCTTTGCTTCAGTGAGAGTTGTGTGGGTGTCCGTGCACTGGAGAAAAGAATCCCACGAACACATATCGCTCTTCCCCATTTGCATTTTCAGTATCCTGAATCTAAGCATGCTCAATGAATCTGACAGGGAGTGCTACTGAAGTCTCAACTCTAAATAAATAGTTTAAAATAAAAAGTTGTATAAATATCGGTCTGTGCCAACGATGCGGTTTGAGAGGGAGTGCTATAAACACAAAGTAAATTAAATGGGATCTACTTTTGTGGGGTAAAAGGCTACTTAGACTGGTTATTATAGGGAAAATTCTGTTGTGTGGTGCGACAGCACGTACCCATGTGGCTAACCCACAGCTGGTAGAAGAAACGAATCCCACCCATACCTAGGAGCGGTGCCACAGCCAGACCACAATTCCTATGAGGGATGAACTTAATTTGCTGAAAATGAAGGCCAGGCTCTGTTGCAGCTCATTAGCTGGTTACAGACACACTGCGAGAGAAGAAAGTGGAATTCAGTCGATGTTCCAACTTCTACATGTGCTGTGAATAAAACAGACTATTGTTTTTTTGATAAAGAAGTATTGTTTTGAATGTGCAGAGCGGCTAAGTAAAGCCAGCAGAATTTTTTGGCCAAATATAGTCTCTTGCTCACTCCTAAAAATCCTAGCTTTCAAATTAAGAGCTGAAGTCATTGAAGAAAAAAAAAAAAAAAAGTTTACATTCCTACAGCCTCCTGCAGCAAAGCCAAACAAATGTTTGGCTTAAAGCTCACTTACATCTCTTTCATGAGCCTTTTCTTTAACATGGAAGTCTGAAAAGTACCATTTCTTTTATCGAGTCATTTAATGCCAAGCTTTGTGTGTGTGTGTGTGTGTGTGTGTGTGTGTGTGTGTATGTGTGTGTGTGTGTGTGTTTAAGTGAGGACATGCACACTCAGCAACAGTACTATAGGGTCAGTGTAGTGGTTTTAAAGCATGGGGTCATATTTGAATTTAAAGAAACCATGGTTTTACAGCTTCTGGCATAATTTAGGTCACAGTCACAAACTGATTTTTTTTTTAAGCATCATTAACCACTGAATGGACAAGGAATGTGTTATTTTCAAGGAGTTTCTTTGGTGCCATTTCAGGCAATAAAAAACTAAGGACAGGGGTCAAACTTGGGAGGGTAACCTAGTATGTAGTTGCCCTCCTGATGCACTTTTTTACCATAAAAAGTCAACATGCTTTTTGGCCTTCGGTCTCCGAGTCCAAGGTGGATAACACGGAGCAACATCAGTTCGTTGGCGGCAGGCATCTGGATGGCAAATTTTCATACAGTCAGTAGACGGCAGATCGGCAACTCTGCAAAGCCCGCTAAAATTACGAAAACTGCAGAACTGAATATGCAGTGGCCTAATATTTTTCAGGATCATGGGTTGATTCTCCTTACAATATTCTACATGGATCAGTCCAATTTTTGCTATAATTTAGTTGAGTTTTGTTATAACAATGACCTTCATAGAAAACAAATTCCCAGTTTGAGAGCAGACAATGAAGTGGATTCAATCAAGCCTCTTTATAACTAATTGGCAACTGGCAATCCATGCCCAGACCCGAAGAAAGGGAAAGGAGAGAGGCTGTGTGTGCTCGTTCTCATCCCTCTCTTCCTAGTTGTCTACCAGCTCCACACGTTGGTAGCATTCTAGTGTTTTCAGGTGTAACTTGGTACTAAAGGTACATTCTCTGAGTGCAAACGATCGGTGTGTCAGAGTGGGGAGAGCAGAGACTAAGTATGCCTTCATGATCGAACAATGGCACGCTGAAAGCTGGGGTTCTCCTTAGACCATTCTACTTCCCTTCTTAGCCTTCAAGAACTAAACAAACACTTTCATTACAGAGGGTAGTTGTTACATGGAAGGAATAAAATGAAACATTTACCATAAAACATTATTTATAGGTTGAATTGTTTTCAATATCAAAGAAACAGATTTGGTGGGGCATGTCCAGAGGGTCCACAAACTCTCTCTTTGGATGTTAGTGGTATCAGCCCTAATAGAATTTCACCTGCATAGACTTACCCGCAGAGTTTACATAATCAGTATACTAGTGATCAGTGTTAAAGGGAGAACTGAAGAAAGGTACAGTTTTCCAGGTATCTCAGGTATCAACTCTTGTGCTTTTGATGAGTGTCCTAAGATATTACAATCTACCAAGGAATGTTTCTGATTTATGTCAAAACCTCTAGAATTAAGTCCAGAGAGGCTGTAAGTGAAACAAGAAGGTCACCTTTTGAAAAAATGGATGGAGACGGCCTTCAATTCAAAACGCAATACCAACTCATTAATGAGATGGCTCCAGACATGTGTTTTCCAAATAAATATTTGTTGAGTATATAAACATACTAAATGTATTTATTCATTTTGACAATTTTTATTAGTTTCTAAATGTTTTCTAAGTGTCCTTGTTTTCATAAAAATGTTTTAGAATACAAATTTAAAATTTTTGTCTCACGTCCTTGTTGTGAGTCTCCACTGTTGCATTACATACCTGTGTGCCCTCTTTGCCCTTAAAGCTGGCTGCTTTCTCCTTCAGTTCCAGATCCTCAGTTAGGACTTTTCTACTGCTATGCCTGTGTCTAATATTATTTCACTTTCTTCCTTCCAATCTGTTTTGAGATAGGAAAAGAGATCTAAATTTGTTAATAATTTATGTTAAATAATAATCAATATGACTCTGTTTAAAAACCTACTATATAAATTCCCCAGAAGTTTTGCGACTGCATTTTCTGCCAAAAGCTTAAGTTGCCAAAGATGAGTAGTCAGGCAAGTGAGGAGTTATTGGGATATGTAAGTCCTAATCACCTCTAGACTACTTCAAAAAGTCAGGGAATACCTACACCAACAGAGATGCGAGTTGACCACCAAATGAGTTTTTTCCTCAGTAAGACTTTACATTAGGGGCTAATTTACATCCTAAGTTTCTCCAATCCCGCCTCATATTTGAACACTGGCTTATGGTTTATGAGCAACTTCCACAAAATATATGAGTGCATATATTACCTTCATAACATGAGTATGCTTGGCTTTTTTAGGTGACAAGGAACAGAAACCTTCTCAAGCTACCTTAGGTTAGTATAAAGCATTAGAGGAGAGTAAGGAATATAAAGACCTTTGAAACAAGCCAATTGGCCACTGGACATGACTCAGGGATGGGAAGATAGTTCAGAGGACTGTGAACCCACACGATCGGGTTATCACACCTGTACTTTGGCCACAGCAACACATTTCTTCCTTCACAGCAGCTTCACCATTATTCTCACCTATTTTCTTGTTTTAGTAAATTTTTGGTAATATTTAAAAACAAATTAGTAGAACAATTAAAAAACTATTTTCAGTGTTTAAAATATTTTAATTTAATTAAAAATGTATTAAATATTAACTATTTAAAAACTATAAAATATTAAAATTATTTTCAGTACTTTATGAAGGATTAAATGTTGCATACTTTAAACAACCGAACATGAAGATAGTACTTAACACTCATTCACTCTCTCTTTCTCTCACACACACAATTCACTAGTGACAAAAAAAAAATAATACTGAGCTTTTGGGTGTGAAATGTTTCTGGCAAAACACAAATAATTTCATCAGTTCTACGAGTTTCCTTAGATGGTTGGTGTTCAGTTAAAGATACAGACTTGAGGTGTATGTTTTTTCTTGGTCTAGAGAAAGAGGAATCATTTACTTGTTGCAACTCAACCCTTTGAAAGTCGGAGTTTCCTGTCTGCTTATTCTCTTGACTGCAAACTGAGCCTTCTCTTATGTGAGGTGCTTTCACTTAAGAAAGAGACCACTTTTCACACAAGATAGACCCAAAAAATCTTAACCAGAATAGAAAAATTTGTCAGGGACATAAAAGCCAAAAAGCATTAACACCACAGTCTCTGCAGGGGGACAAGGGAATGTATAGCCATTGTGTTTCCAGCTTCCCTGACCAAGCCTACTTCTGTAAAGCTTCAGTCTTGGGATCTTGAGAAAAGAAGTAATTCAAAAGGAAGTGTGGTGGAAATTTCCAAAATACAGAGAGTCTGTTTGGATAAAAACAGTGAAGACAGACTTCTATATTTAATGATGGGGCCTGGGTTCCCTGTCTTCTGTGATCACTGGCTCTGTGTGGTACACTCTGGTGAGTTTATGATGGTGTAATCCTCCAATGAATGAAGCACTCCCTTCCCTTCACTGCTGTTTATTCTTAGCTTATGCACACAAAGAGCAAAGAAAGTTGTCAACAACACGTCCAGTTTATACACTAAGCACTGTTATGAGCCAGATGACTCAAGTGAACCAAGAAGCCCTTGTATCCTGAACATCCTTCATTCATTCATTCACACACACAAATATTTATTCTGCACCTACTATGTGCCAGGTACAACAACAGAAGAGGTTAACTGGGGAAAAGTGAAGGACAGGGACATGGCAGTGGTAGAGAAGGAGGAAAGAGGGAAAAAATAGTTTATATTAACAAAAGGGGAGATTCTTTTCCTGACATCCTCTAAAAATTTGTGCCTCTCAGTCTAACTTATCCATCATATTAATTAAGTGTTCATTTCTGATTTGAACCATAAGATTCCAGAGAAGATTCCAAGAACCATAAGATTCATTTCTGATTTGAACCATAAGATTCCAGAGAAGCCCCATGTTGATGAGCTCCTTACTATTCTGTTCAAAATTCCCACAGTAGTTGAAAAATAAATCTACACTAGCTCTGTAAAATAATTCAAGCCTAATGAAACTCCATATATTTTAAGAGCAGAGAACAATGGAGATAATGTTGCTTTCTATGAAAAATTATAAATTTCATAATTATAAATACCACTGATAGGTCCATTTTACAATAAGCAAATAAGCAGATTAAAGAGGAAAATCCGACAGCACCTAAATTCTAATACTTTTGACATAATTATTTAGGAGAAGAATCAGAAAAGAACGGAAGATACGGGGTTTTTTTGTTTTGTTTTGTTTTTAACTGGAGTTTGGAGGAGTTGTAGATCACCTTTTGTCTTTAAAAACGAAGCCCTGCTGTTAGGGGAAAAAAATGGTAGCTCTGGCCAATGGCAAGCTGTTTTAATATCATTCTGTGAATTGGGACAACAAAAATAGCACTCGTTCAGAAAATGTTTTCAAGTCACGATTTCTAGAAGTCACCCCACCCATCACTATGTCAGAGTATTTTTCTTCAGTCCATTAGAAGCAGGTTTTGCCTTTATGCTGCGTTCAAGGATTCCAAAGGTTCACTCACAATGTCAGACTACAATAAAATTCAGCGTAATGTGAACCACTCTATGATATTGCCTTTCCTTATTGCCTTTCAGTTACACTGTTCTAAATGCAATAAAGGAGAAGTTGTTCTGAATGGGACAGAGAGAGAAATGAGTATCATTCCCTGAGTTGAAAAGTCATAGACTATATAATATGCTAACAGCTTTGAGCTGAATTTCTTATACTGGTGGTTGGTTATACTTGTTTGAACATCTGAGTAACCTGAAAAGCGTCTAAGATTGCTTATTACAAATTGGAGTGGTTTTTATTTAGTATGCATTCCACAATGGTCAATCAAGCAGTGTTCCCCCTGGCCCCCAGCTGCAACTATATCAGTACATTTTTCTAGAGAGCAAACCCACAGCACTGTGGTCATAGGAAAAGAGAACTCATGGCCATTTTCTCTGAGGAGCAGCTCCTGTGAAAATGAGGCATTTCTTTTTACACAGTGGCTTGACTCTTAGCAACAGGTCAGAGCTAGGGAAACAAGCATTGCCCAAGATATTCTGGGGGCTGTAAACACAGGAATGCTCTGAGAGGTGCCAGTGGGACCCCAAATGATCCTGAGCCATTTACACACAACTTTGGCACAGTACAGACCTGTCTCTCTGCATTCATTAGCCTGAGGTGAGCTTCTTGACGGGAAGTCAGGAGCAAATGACGAAGCTTAGTTTTCTATGCCTTCCAAGGAGAGCAGAACTGATCTTTGGAGGTGATGTCAGGAGCATTCCAAACATGAAAGTCAGTTTTAAAATACTGAGAGTATATAATGGTTATTTTACATACGGTCATCCATTTATGTGAGAATGAAAAAAAGGACTTCCAGACAATTCTAGCCTATAAATATCACCAGGCCCAGTCATTATTTTAAGTGTTTCCTTAACCCTCTAAGAAAAAAAAAGAAAAAGTTTAAAAAAAAACACTCCAAAGTAACATTTCAAGGGTAATTATACTCATATTTTGAAGTAACATATCTTAAGAATATGAATGATCCTGTCCAGCTTACATCTTGGGTCGTTTTGTGCAAAATTCCCACTAACAATCCCTTTGCCTTGTACTTAAAATAAACCCATCTATTCCTTCTCCCAGAAAGAAAATAACAAAAATCTCAATGGTCGCAGTGAAATTATCCCCTGTGACAGAGTGAGTCATCTAAGCCACTGCAGGCAAAAGCTCACTTCTTTGAAAACTTGTTCTCTGTCTTCCTTCTAGGGAACCTATATTTACTGGCGTATGACTGGAAAGCATGAAGCTTTACTTCACTTTATGCACCTGACATGGTCTGAAGGAATTTTGTTGAAAGTTAATGTTTTTGTACAAAAATGTATTTTCTCATTGGCTTTCACCATATAGTTAAAGCAGCAGAGCCAAAGAAAAAAATTTGGACTAAGCATTTTTAATTTCTGTTAAGAGTTCAACGTTTGCTTCATTTTTGTGATTTTTTCCCCATACATAATTATTAATTCTGCAAAATATCAGAGCTGATTCTATGCACTCATTCAGAGAACACTTATGATTAAAAAATTAAATATCCACAATTTCTGATATCTTTGACAGTATTTAATATTTAAGAAGTCACAGTGTGCCAATTTTATAGTTTAAATGCTCACTGCTGAAAAACATTATAAAGATTTTATTGATGAGAATTCATCAGCCTTACCAGTAATTTTACAGAAGATATATTCCTTTAATAACACCTTCTTTTTCTCTTCCGTCCTATTCCAATTACTAAATTTTTAAGAGACACAACTTTCATGGATTCTACTTTGAGGTACCTCAGATCTAACGGGTTGATTTCTTAAAACTATATCCTTTTATTTAAATCAATAAAAAAGCATAACAATTTTGCTACTACATATGACATGCTTTACTTCATTTCAATGAAATTAATAAGTTTTATAAAGCCAATCCATTTTTCCTAGAAAATTTTCAAAATTTTTTTCAAAATTTCCTCATTTTAAATAGGAATTTCCATTATTTAAAATGTTTACTGGAAGTTGTACAGACATTAGAGAAATTCTGAGTTACTCTAATATAAAAATATATATACCTACATATCTATCTACAAATATTCACAGAATTCTTTGAAATTAAAAATCCCCTGACTGCCTAGTTCTAGACAGTGTATTTTCTGACAGAGGTTTTCAGAAATACAACAGGAAACATAAGTGAGTCTATAATAAATCCTTCTTAAAGGTGTCAGTGTTTTCTGTTATCTATAAAAACTTAGAAATACAATAAAGAGAAAGGCACGAAAATCTATGTACAATGCCATATGCTGAGCCAAATATAATTAAGAAATCTTGAACTTATGCCCGTGCCCCCAAAAAACTTTACTAAATGGTTATCTTGGTTGGATCAGCTCCCTCCACCAAGACTGTCCCCAAACTGACAACCTCAGAGATAAGCCACCACCTCAGCACCACTACCCAAATGAGAACAGAGACAAATATCCTGAGAAATTTTCTAAGGAAAAAAATATGAAGGAGTTAGGGCTGACAGGAACATTAGAGGTCACTGGTGATAAAATCACCTATCTTCAGGGAATTAAATAAAGAAACCATAACATTTTATAATTTTAAAAATTAATGAATATGTAAGTTCAAATAAAGTACCCTAAGAATACAAGACCTTTAATAAGAAATAGAGATTGCTCCAGCATGGTTTAATAAATTAATTATATAACTAGTGCTCAGTGATTTTTTTTTTCTCTAACTTAGATAAAATAGATAATAGATAATTCAGAGCTTCCAGCTATTATTTTCAGGCCCTCCCTCTCTCTCTCTACCTTTTGTTGTCTCTTCCAGGAGACACTTCTGTATCCTATTTCCTCAGACTTATCTTCACCAAACTGACCAATGATTCCAATTAAACATTAACTGTAGCAGTTTAGCATGTTAATCCTGAAATGGGTTTTTCCACTTTAGACCACAAGCTCTCAAGACCCCAAGAAATGAATAGGAGAATTTAAAACAATTGACAAATAATGAGAATAATGTTTAGTTCACAAAGGGCTTCAAAATTTATCCTCAGGAGGCCATCTAGTCACATAGTTGTGATAATCGTTAGGGTAGAAGTTACTGGATTATAGAGATGATATTTACCACCAAAATGAATGGTAGAGTTTTGTTAGAATTATTCAATTATTAATTGTTCACTTCATAGAAGTGCTAAATAATAAACACGGCTCAGAAAATGGCACCGATCCTTCTCCAAAACATTTTCATGATGCCATTTGTGGAGAACGGGGAAAGAAATTGATGGAAAGTGTGCCTTCCTTCACGAATATACACATCTTACTAATTAAGCCATGTGTTGTAATTTTATCTAAGCAAGCAGGAATGCACAAAAAAGTGCCTATATTGTACCATAAGAATTTGATCTAAAACACAGTGTGGAATAGAATAAGAATAGTAAATTATCACTAAGTGGAAGGTGGTAACAATAGTAGTTCAAAATTCATAGTCAGCAAGGCAACACTACACAAATTAAAGCCCCAGGCATACTCTGCATTTGGGTGGCACAGCGCAGAACCACATATCCATGCTGAAGAATTCTGTCTGTGGAGGTTTATATGACAGCCAGCAAGACAAGCAAAGAAACTCACAAGATAGCATTTTTTTAGAGAAGAGTCATTCTTTGGATGGGGAGATTGTCTCCATTGTAATCCATGGCCTAAAGGACAACGCTGTTGTGAAAATTCCACGGTTTCTGTGACAATCTCTGCTACTCTACTGAGCTCCGAAGGTCACTGTCACTCTGTGTTTCTCTGGAGATTTCCAGTGAGTCAGCTATAAAATCCAGAGTTGCTAATGGTTACGTTCCATAGTCAAGTTTTCCAGAATTAGCACTAGAACAGCATGCCCTGAGACCAGCAGATGCTGTGGTCGGGCAGGACAGGTGTTGGAGGCACCTAAACAGCAAGTACACTGAGAAGCCAGGTAAAGACTGAGCATGTCTGGGAGCTCCATGAGGAACTGGTGGGAGCTACAGAGATTCAGAAGCAGAAGTTTTTATATGGTGTTATATGGTGATGGTGGTGGTGGTGGTGGTGGTGATGTGTGTGTGTCTGTGTGTGTGTGTGTCTGTATGCTTTGGTAGTGAAGTATTCAAACATTTAGTTCATACATTGACCCCGTGCTTGAATTTTCATACGTGCTCACCTCTAAAGGCCCATACTAAGGTTTTGGGAAATTGGATACTGTGTATTTAACAGAACAAAGACAGGGAAAGGATCTTGTGAGAGGGGGAGAAATGCGTAGGTGTGTGAGAGAATAGAGAAGGAACCACCTAACAAGATTATCCCTAAATTTGAGGTTAGGCTAGATTAGCTAGAATTGTACTGGAATGTTCCACAAACAATTAAGCTTTCTTCATATCCTACTTTTTTAAAAGACTTTATTTATTTGTGAGAGAGAGAGAGAGAGAGAGAGAGAGAGAATGTGTGCATATGTGCACGCACACGAGGGTCAGCAAGTAGAGGGGGAAGGGGCAAAAAGTGAGGGAGGGGGACAAGCAGACTTGACTCAGTGCTGAGCCCTGACTCTGAGCTCCATCCCACAATCCTGAGATCAGGACCTGAGCCAAAATCAAGAGCTGACTGTCCAACCCACTGAGCCCTCCAGGAGCCACTCTTCTTCTTCTTTTTTTTTTTTAATGCTTTCACTGACATTCCAGAATGAGATCATTAGCTGGCATTTCTCATTTCTTCCATTTTCCGGGACTTAGAAGTCCTATAATCCCAAATTTGACTGATTTGCCCTTTCTAATCTGCTAAAGGTGGGGAACAAACAAAAGTTTGTTAGAGCAGTAAAATACAAATCAGCAGGTTCTGTATGAGTAGAAGTACTAAGGGTTCTTCTACCATTACTGACATCGTGGACTTTTTCCCCTTGAATTACTATGCCCTTTTGGTTATTTCTTAATTCCTTACTATGGTCTGAATGTTTGAAATACTGTCCAGTTGTTATGTAAACTATTAATTAGTATTTTAGGCTTTACAATTAATTTTCTCTACAAACTCTAGATTTCAATTACAATGAATACTTTTTTTTTTTAAAGATTTTATTTATTTATTTGACAGAGAGAGAGAGATCGCAAGTAGGCAGAGAGGCAGGCAGAGAGAGGCGGGGAGGGAAGCAGGCTCCCTGGCAAGCAGCAAGCCTGACGTGGGGCTCAATCCCAGGACCCTGAGATCATGACCTGGGCCGGCAGCAGAGGCTTAACCCACTGAGCCACCCAGGTGCCCCTCAACTGCAATGAATACTTTTAAATAAAAATGGTGGGCAGGTGGTTCTGCTACTTCTTTATGAATTGTCATGTATCCGAATTAGTTCTTCTGTATGAAGTGTTATGCTAAAAGCAATGATGCTGGCTCCACAAAATGAACTGCACACGAAAATAAGCACATTATTTAAGGTAAATGAAGCTTGTAAGGGCTCTTGAATGTCAATGATTTGCATGGAGAGTGTTTTCATTTGTAGATAGATTTCCCAACTCATCTGGTATGAGAGATTCTGATGATAGGTGAGCTCTCACTAACGATTAGATGCTGGGGCGCAGATGTTGTACAAAGCTACATATCCATTAACAAATATTGATATGGCATCTATGATTGGCCAGGTCCTAGGCAAGATCCAAGGACCATGAAAATAAATATGATATCCTTATATCAAAAGGTTCATAGTCTAGCTTGAAAGATAAACATATCTTCAAGTATTATACAATGCGATACAACATGAATAAATGTGAAAAATAGGGATAAAGCAGAAAGATCTCCTGACTTCTATGGATGGTAAGAGAACATTTCACCACAAAGATGTCATTTGAACCATACCTTGAAAGAGTGGATACACATTCCAAAGGTGGATAGATTTCTGTGTCAGAAGACATTCCAGCTATGGTCAAAACACGGTTAATATTTAGTAGTTTATAGCTTGTTGTAGCTACAAGGAAGTAGTGTAGACAAGACTATGAAGTAGATGGATGATGGAATCTTTCTGTGCCACAGTGAGGAATTGGACTTTATCATGTAGGGAACAATAGACCATGGTAGTTTCTTAATCATATTTGATAATCCATCCACAAAATAAACATGCAAGTTAAAAATTCTGTGATGTACTTAGTTATGCTCTATCCTCCCTCTTTACAGGTCTTTGTATATCCCCACTCCCCAGAAATACAGCCCAGGCCTCTCCCTAGGCCTCTTGTGGAGGACTCAGGCCCTGGACAGAAAGCCTCTCCAGTCCTAGGGCAACCATTTATTTTAAACCTAAATTCACTCCAAACACTGACTAATCTCTTGCAGCATACCCAAATGACAAAGAATCCAACCTACCATTAAAATATCCCCAAATGCCGGAAATATTCAGTAAAAGGGATTTCATCTTGCAACCCCAGAAAAACATAATAAAACTTTCATGTAAGTATTTATAACATGATTGATAACATCACTTTTGTTTCATGAAATTCTCAGTATCATGAGAAAGTTCAAAAGCAAATGAGAAACAGTCACATCTTCCTTCATCCACCAGCAAAATCCAGTCACCTTGCAAATTGGAGTTTTATGGCTTTGAGGAGTGATAGGGTAATGGGAAGTGCAATTGTTTGAGCTACTTGCATGATATATTTCTGATAGCTCACAGAAGTCCATGAAGAGCAACTTATCTTCACTTCTCTCCTGTCAGCTATTGTGTGAGGAGGTGGCTCAAAATGTGTACTGAAGAGCGTGATTACAAGTCTTTACTAAGAAAAAGGAATTTCTTTTTACCCTGGACACACAAATAATGGTCTTGTTTCCATCACACTCTTTGCTTTTGTCTATTGATGATGACAAAAGTATAAATGGATTAAACCAAAGCCGTTGGGAAGATAATGTCAGCCAGAAGATCTGGGTTCTAGACAAATGATGGACTTCTGGAATTTAAAATAAAGTCAAAATTAAAGAAGAGGCCAAGACCAGAACTTCTTAAATCTCCTAAATAAGACATTGTTATCTTATTTACAGCACAAAGCTGTTATCCAGGTATTATATTATCAATATAAACCTAATGAAAGTATAAGAAATTAAAATTTATGAAAATGAAAATCAGCAGGCAAAAAAAAGGGTATGACCATGTTTTTCCTGCCTGCATGCTCTTCTCTATTGATACATATTTTGCTTCTCTGTATTTACTCCAACTCTTTTTTTTATAAGCCACTCATGTTTTTTTAATCAGTTGCTTAATCAAAGGATCTAAACACTCTATGGGAAATTTCTCCTTTCTTCTCCCGTGGCTACATAAAAATAAAGGCGCTAGCTGTGACAAATATTTTACACGGATTTCTGCTTCCTAATATATTTAACTGACAATGGAAATAAGACAGGCATTAAAGGTTATACACTTATATTGGTTTTCACTTTATTTCCATTAGCAACATTTTGCTAACTTTCCAAATTATGCATTGTTACCTTGACCCATTTTTTAGATGCCTCACTGGATCTGAAAGGCAGTAATTTGGAACTTAAAACTTGAACTTTCGATTGTTATATTTTTAGTACAATCTAACGGTATTCACAGGAAAACGTGGATCTAGGCTAGAAAATAAGGAGTTGTTTCAGAAGCCACCACCCTTTTAGTTCAAATCTTTTTATCCTTAATTTTTCCTAAAATAATTTTTTGCTAATATTTTTAGCTAATTACTTGCTTGGGCCACTGGGTTAATTTTACATTATTGGTGGGTTTTCAAATTGTGTGCCTTTACTAGGTTCAAGAATAAAAACATATAAAAACGATGTATGTTAACTTAACCTTACACTATAAATGTATGCTTTTTCATTATAATTTACAACACAAAGGTTTCAGACACTCTACATGGTACTCTGATTCTTACAAGAAATTGTTGAGATTCAGGAATCATGAACCATGCCTAAGTTCTTGGAAACTATGTGTCTGCTATGGTGGCTGTTGGCTCCTGTGAATGGAAAAAAGTGCCACAGAGAATTTCAACCAACATGAAGCAACTGTTCCAAAGAATGTGGCTTAAGATTTTCAAAGACAAGTCAGACAGTTAAAGCACGCAGCTGTACTAGAAGGTGACCAAGAATAAGAATAGATGAATCAAATAACAAATGCATTATGAGACAGGTCTGAACTGTCAGGACTAACTTAAGTTCTGTCTTTTTACCTGAGGAGACTTCATATTTCAAAAAAAAACTGAATTAAGAGAATGTAAACATACAGAGAACGAATTTCAAAATTGAGCAGCGGCAAACAAAATGGTAAACAAATGTTGTCCAAAATCAAAGTAATAAGAGGTTATCAAGTTACCCTGACAATGGGAAATACCTAAATCCTGTATGTTCTTTTGAGGATAGCACACACGACAATTTTAAATCACACTAAAATTCAACTACAAAATTCTCCCAGAATAAATTAGCTTCCCAAAAATCAAACATTTTCAGAGAGCCTATAAAAAAAAGATAAGTGTGAAATGTAGGCCTTCTGTGGAATCACCAAAACCTCTTAGCTCTTTATTCTTCCTTCTAAAAAGTTTCTCTGCCGAAATATAATTTAGAGAACATGCAGAAAATAAATGTAAGATGGGCCAAAAAAGTATGAAGGCTGAAGCTCCAATGACAATTTAGAGAAAATACATGTTATTAAACTTCAACCCATTTCTTCTTGGTGAATGCAACTCATTATTTCCCAAGGAAATCAGGCTTGACCAATACCATTGTGAATTACTTGTATAAATTAAATATGCCACTTCTATAGAAAACTTTAGGTCAGCAGCAGATGTTGGTAAATTCCTACAGAAATGCATGCCCAGAGAATGTTTTTTTTTTTTTAAATGGCAGAAATCTGCTAGCTATTCCTGCCTTATCTGCAACAGCTGAGCAATCTTTCAGTGCCACGCGGAGACGGAAAACTTGGCTCAGATATAGCGTGGACAAGCTTGCCTTAATCACATTGCTCTTTTACATGTGCACAAGGACATCAACATTGACAGTACAGAGTAAAGCAGCCATTTGCTGAAAACAACTGTCAACGTTGTCAAGTTTTTGGAACCTCTTATAATGTGATTTGTATGACAAATCTTGTGGCATTTTGTTTGTCAGCAACAGTAGTGAATTTCCATGTATCTGGGAAGGCAGGGAACTGTTCAGAAGTGGATTGGGTTTCTTTACACAGACTGCGTTAAAGGGAAAACAGTTATTAATTTTAAAATGACAGATTTCAAATAGATCTAGAATTTTAAAAGTAGAATTTCATTAAAAGTATTGCACAAAAGTATTTCCCCCCTTCCGCACAAACCTTGAAAAATTGCAATCATCGCTCAATTTTCCTTTGTTGCACTCCAGGTTTTGAAAACTGTTCCTGTAAAAATATTAATATTTTCTGAGACTGGAATCTGTAGCAGTAATTACTAGGGTGTGTTCTAAGTGACAACAGTAGGTTCAGTCCTTTCCTCAAGAACTAGGTGTGCACTGCCATACGGCTCATGAAATCGGATATAACAAGTTATAACTAACCTGGCACACACCAGTGTTACTCAACAATGTACCTATTAAGAGACTATTATAGAGATCTTATGGTTCATTAGTTTTTCAACATTTCCTTTTTTCCTACTCTGAGCTTGTGTTTTTCATATACCTCTTCCTTAATATGTTTCACTCATTTGTCCTTAGTCAAGGTCCTCCTCTGCTCGTACAGAGTCCACTTGAACAAGCGGTAGGACAGACCGCATATCTGCCCCTCTGTGTACCTGCCAAAGTGTCCTTGGGTATAGGAGACCAGCGTACTCACCCAGCCAAAACAATCTCAGGTTCTTCACATCTATACTAGTTATAGTTCCTGTAGAACAGATATGACAAAGTCTAGTGAATCTTTTGTATGCTTGCTCTCGTGTGGATCTGCTCAGAGAATTCCAGAAAAGGCATTCTCTCCCGAGGCGCCTGGGTGGCTCAGTGGGTTAAAGCCTCTGCCTTCGGCTCAGGTCATGATCCCAGGGTCCTCGGATCGAGCCCTGCATCTGGCTTTCTGCTCAGCAGGGATCCTGCCTCCTTTCCTCTCTCTCTCTGCCTGCCTCTCTGCCTGCTTGTATTCTCTGTCTGTCAAATAAATAAATAAAATCTTAAAAAAAAAAAAAAAAGCTATTGACATTGGGGAAGGTATGTGCTATGATGAGTGCTGTGAAATGTGAAGTGTGTAAACCTGACAATTCACAGACCTGTACCCCTGGGGCTAATAATATATGTTAATAAAAAATTAAAAATTTAAAAAAAGACATTCTCTTCCTGTTATGATCCTTTGCCTTTCTCCTCAAAATGTGCTGAACGTAATATGTACAACCACCCTTACAAATAGTAGATACTCAATGATTTTTTTAATTGAGTTGATTTCAATTGAAATGATAAATAAAATTAAGATACTTTTATCATTGAAGAATGAATCCTTCAAACTCTGTGATAGCCAGTTCTCCCTCCTGTTTTCCTTCCCTTTATTTTCTGGAAGAATACCAGAGTAGGGGCTTAGAATAGCAATAGAAATACAAGGCAAGCTACAAATACAAGCTACATAAGTGATTTTAAATTTTCTAGGAGCCATACTGACAAGTAGATACAGATTAATTTTAATAATATATTTAACCCAACATGTCCACAAATGTAAAATATTCCTTTTTTGTTGTAGTAAGTTTTTGAAATCTGATACATGTTTTATACGCACGGCACAGCTCCAATAGGACTACGCACATTTCAAGTGCTCAATAGCCCCATACAGCTGGCTCGTGGTTGCCCCACTGGAAGGCAGAGTTCTAGAGACCTCAGTTCAAGCACTGCTTTGTCCAACAGCTTATGTGACTTCAAGTAAGTTCCTTTGCTATTGAGTCTTGTTTTCTCCACCTATTAAAAACACTTTAATATCTCCTGTCTTATTTTATCTGCAGGCAGTTTATGACGAACATAGGGAAAAATATATTTAAAGGTGGTCCGAAAACTAGAAGTTCTCTGCAGTTTTAATTTTTTGTTGCTATTTCCTCTTCCATTCCCCAGAATTCCCTCACTCCCTCACTTTCCCTTTTTTTTTAAACTGGCTGCTACTTAAAATCTTATGGGGAAGGCTTGATGTGTTTTATGGTTTAAAAAAGCTACCATCAAATGCTTAAAGTACCAGCCTTTTTCTCTCAATAGCAGTTTGCCTTCATGAAATCCCAAGCTCTGGATAGTATCAATAGCTTGCCTTTTCTCTGATAGCCACTATTTCTAAAAGACACTCACATTCCACAGTTTTGGTGCCCTTCTTCCATCATCTAGTTGGGCTTTGATATTTCTAGACCAGAGCTTTGCCGAACGTCAAAGACAATGTAGAGATAAAAAGGCAAGACCTCTGTTCCTAGATTTATTTTAAACACCCAGCTTATTCTCTACTTACAAAAACACTCTATTTATAAAAATTATGTATATGGTTGAACTTTCAATCACTATACTTTCAGTACAACTTAAAGGTATTCACAGGAAAATGTGAATCTAGATTAGAAAATGCGGAATTTTATGAAAGCAACCAACCCTCTCTAGTTCAAGCCTCTTTTCATCCTTAAGTTTCCCCCAGAAGAATTGTTTAGCTAATATTTTTAGCTAATTACTTGCTCATGGGTAGGAAATGCCTGGGTAAGAAAGCTATTGTTCCATTTCTTTAAATTCTGAAAACCTCCTTTACCATCCCATGATTCTGACTGGCTTTTCTCCTCCAGATTATTTCACATTCATTGCCATCCTCTCCCTCCCTCCCTCTTGCTCTTTCTGTCTCTCAGTCTGTCTCTGTGTCTTTCCCTCCATCGCACTTCCTCCCTCCTTCCTGATCCCCGCTTGCCCTCTCAGTCTCCTCACTAAATGTATTTTCCGGACTAAAGCTAAACTGTCACCACACCCCTTTCCTTTCTCTGGGGCAGCGTGTATTTAGTATCTGGCAGGCTATACATTAACTGTGGCAAAAGAACTTTGAAATTTTTGTTTACCAACAACCAGTATCCTATATCCTACAAACATGTAATGGAAAATAAACTATAAATGCAACATGCAAAATATATTGATTATAAAAACATCTTATAAATGAATCTAGCAGAATCTAGAAGTATCACTAGCTGCCTAAGTCATCCACTACCCCAGTAAAATAGAAATCTATCAGAACAGTGATCTAAGTGTTGTGGGGTTTTTTTAATGCTTCTGAATACGATCTTAATCACCATTTCCAGTGATGTTCCTACATACCAGCTGCAGCCCTGCTGATTAGAGCATCAATTCCAATTGATTTTCTAACACATACTTGCAATGTCTATTGTATCTCATTGCACACTGTACACTATTGGTATTTAGCCAAAGTTAAGGGGGGGGCGAAGATTTTGTGTACAAAACGCATGGGCCCCAGGGAATTTTGTAATTCTCAGGAGAACAGAAGAATCAGGTATTCAATGTCACACTAAATGGCTTCTTAACCGTTAATGTGTTTGGTGGCCACGGGCTCAAATAATTCTCTTGTCCAGAGCCAGGGTTACTCAGCTGTATAATAACCCCTAAAGTCTCTCCTTCAAAAAGGACTCAGGATTCATGACTTTAATTTTACCACCGATAATATGAAAAGTATACTCCATATAGTACTGAGCAAGCATTCACTCTCAGCTTCCTTCCACTATAATGAAATTCTAATTGTTTCTAAAGTTTAGGAAGGATAAAATGGTTAATCTCCATGATGACAAAAGGAAGCCAGGAAAATAAAGTGACACACTTGAATGAACTGTGAGGAAATAAAGTGCACAACATGCGATAATGCCATGACTCTGTGTTATTGCGCATTTCTGGGCTGAAAAGATATGGTTTGATGGGTAATTTGTCATGCTGTGCAATAGAGAACAACAGTAAAGAGACTTCAGACAGAAGAAAATTACACAAATAGTAGGGTGGAAAGGTATAATTGAAGATGGCAAAAGATTGAAAGAAAGACATTTAAAATTACTGTACTGACCTACTAAATGCACTTGGGCGTGGAATCCTGGCCTCACAAGAGGAGGCATTAAATGACTTGGGGCTGTGACACGACTGCCTAGCAATGCCAATCTCCCGAGCTCTGGGAGAACAGCACAATGCACAGCCCACCGAACAGCCTCGACCTGCTTTCTTTCCCAGAGGAGCCGGAGCGTCTGGTGAACTTAGGAAAAGTTTTCCAAGGAGGCACTGTTTTGTTTTGTTTTGTTTTGTTTTAAATGAGGAGTAGCTTTAATCTCGAGTTTGGGGGGCTTAACTCCTTCCTTTTCTGAAGTCAATACATCTCCACTCTGTAAAACTGAAAAGCCACTGTAATACTTCTTTTAATGAACTCATGCAAAAAGGATGTTGCTTCTCGAGTCTGGTTGAGTTTCTAAAGGATACAAGAGAGTGGCACATGGTAGGACACACGTCCATAAGAGTGAGGAGCAAGAGATGCCAGCATGAGCCCCATCCCTTCCGCAGACTCATTAATTATGCAGGGCTTAGGGCAAGTCGCTTCACCTTGCCAAGCCCAAGCCTCCTTCCCTGAGAAGGCAAGGCATGGACCAGACACTTTCTAAAGACTTCTTTCAGTCCTGCAATTCTACTCTAAATAGCAGAACCTCTGAAATGCTTCTCAATCAGGTTATTTTCTTCTCCTTCCCAAGCTCATAAAGCATGGATGTCTCAAACAACCATACCTTGTAATGGGCTCGAGTTACACATCCCCTTTGTTCCCTTAAATTAGAGAAATATGCCTTCTACCTTTCATGCAAGATGATTACACGGGAAACAAAAACTAGACAGATCTATTTCTTACATATAACTGCTTAATCACGACTTATCTTTAAAAGTTGATTTTTTTTTAAAGATTTTATTTATTTTTTGACAGACAGAGGTCACAAATAGGCAGAGAAGCAGACAGAGAGAGGAACAAGTAGGCTCCCTGCTGAGCAGAAAGCCCGACGCGGGGCTAGATCCCAGGACCCTGGGATCATGACCTGAGCCGAAGGCAGAGGCTTTAACCCACTGAGCTACCCAGGCGCCCCTAAAAAGTTGATTCTTAATGACAATAAAAACTTATTACAGAAATAACATTTCTTTATCTAAAGGAAAGTGCAATCTTTAATGATGATATTAGATACTAAATTTTAAATGAAGTGGTAGCACTTTTGCAATTTTTATTATTACTATCATGTTTACCTTGCCCCATAATTTCTTCCAGGAAACAGAAATCTTAGGGTGTAAAGCTGTGTGATGCTCAACAAACTACTGAAAGTTTTTCCTTGGAAAGTGTCCTGAATGTATAATAGGTAAGGCTTAAAAATGTATAAAAATTCATAATTCATAATTATGAAATGATGATATCCATGTTTTGAACAATTTTTTTGATTTGAAGAAAGCTAAATAAGCTCAATAATAAGGCCTTAATAAAACCATTCTGTCTACTGACGGTTGCCGGGGAGGAGAGGGTTATGGACATTGGGGATGGTACGTGCTATGGTGAGTGCTGTGAAGTGTGTAAACCTGGCGATTCATAGACCTGTACCCCTGGGGCTAATAATACATTATATATTATATATTATATTATATTATATATTAATATATATTATATATATACACATTATATATATAATATATAGTATATTATATATTAATTTAAAAAAGAACAAAAAAAAGCATTCTCTCTAGATGACATCCAAAGGAATACATTACATTAAGAGATTTTAAGCTCATAAGGGTATATAAACCTAAAAGGTGTTCAGAAAGAAGGTGTAAGATGGTCTTATGATGTACTCTGGGAAAACATGTAGATTTGCCTACCGTGCTGCCCCAGAAATATCCTGAATATCATAAACAGAATTTTGGACTGGATTTCATCAAGAGACATCGTTATATTTTCTTCTATTCTTCTATTCATTTTCTTCAAGTTAAACATTTCATACTTCAGTATTCAGTATGTTTTGTATTTGCAAATTATAATATTGATGATAATAAGCAACAGGTACCATAACAACTCTCTCCAGAAACATCTTTTCGTTAATTCATTTCAGTATGAGGCTTAATTTAAAACTTCAGTAGAAAATGCATTGTAGTGGATTCTAGCAAAATCTTTTCCCAACTCCCAGGGCCTATGATTAATATATTACACATAGCAGAGCAAAGAGAAAGATAATTTCTGACTAATGTCAATAAAATCATGTGTTAATCATTTAACTATAAAGTTCCAAAATCAGGGTGCCTGGGTGGCTCAGTCAGTTAAGGGTCTGCCTTCGGCTCTGGTCATGATCGTAGGGTCCTGGGATCAAGCCTGCATCAGGCTCCCTGATCAGTGGGGAGCCAGCTTCTCTCTCTCCCTCTGCCTCTCTGCAGCTCTCTCTCTCTCAAATAAATAAATAAATCATCTTTTAAAAAAAAGAAAAGAAATTTCAAAAGTTGAAGAAAAATCAAAACTCACCTATGCTGGAGTATTATACATATGAGGTTAATCTTTTGAAGGATGTAATGAGCAAAGACTCAGTCTTCCGATAAACAAACTTATCCATCCAACAAATAAGAGTCTTAATGACTTGTAAGGTCTCATCCTGCTTTGGGATTTTATAGTATATGAAAACACGTAATTATGCTCAAGAAAATTCTATTCAAGATGGTTAGATCATGAGAGACAAAAACTCAAAATCCTCAAGACTTCATTTTATTGTCTACCTTTTGTGACTATTTATAAGAAGTCTAATCAGGGCCATGAAAATTATTATCATTTTGATCAATATAGGAAGGAACAGGTCTAAATGCTATCATTTAAGAAAATAATAATAAATCCCACATTCATTCATATATTTAATGAGTATTTGTTAACTGTTGATGATGTGCTGGAAGACAGGAATAAAGGGGCAATTAGACAGACAATGGATCCTGTCCTCACAAGGTCTAGGGAGGAAGAGCAGGCAGTTGAATAAATAACAATAAAGTGGGTGAATGTTAAGATGGGATACATACAGGGAAGTGTGAGGCCATGCAAGGCTCCATTAAACCTGTGGGAAGATAAGGTGAAGCTGAGACCTGAAGAATGAGTAAAGGTAGCTGATTTTGTGCAGTGTAACTTCTTGCTTACGTCTTTGAACCCACTTTTCTCATTCTCTACATGCCCTCCCCACCTCCTCATTCCTTCTCATCCTCTTGGATTTAGTTTGGGTAATCATCTCTTCAAGGAATTCCACTCTGAATCCTCCATCTCTACCAGTCTAGAGGGTATACCCCCCTCAATGCTCTCACTGAACCCATACATATCTTCATCCACTAGTCCTCTAAATACCTGTATAATCTTGGTCTCTTGTGCTATTCAAGAAGAGGTTTCTTTGAAGATCCTGAGAACATTCTTTTAGCCCTCCAGAAAGGCTCTGAAAAAGCCCCTTTGACTTGATAGCCATCTTGCTACTAGCCACTGATGAAGCTGACCCACAGAGAGAGTAAGGAAAAAGAATGGAAGGGAAACTGAGTCAAAACTACTGGATTACAATGTTCTTGAATTCCACTCTGCCCCTGGACTTTCAGTAGTGTGAACCAACAAATTTCCCCTGTACTAAAGCCATTTGGAATTGGGTTTTCTATTACCTATAGCCAAAAGCAGAGAGACTAATAAAACATTATGGATGGGAATCCTGTCTTTTTCCAACACATTATTTAGTCCATAGGAGCTGTTCAATAAATGCTTCCTGAACAAATGAACAAAGTAATTCAAGGAGAATATCTAAAAATGAAATTACTAATTTCATACCTAAATAAAATTGAAAACAAATTGTTTTAAAATTATATTTAGAACACCTGCCATTTTTAGAGGTTTCCCTATATTGTAAAGAAAGTACATCTTGTGCTCTGCTGTTCTAAGCCTCTCTCCTCAGAGCCTTTCTTCTCTCACTCTTGCCCCCTTCATGCCCACATTACTCCCTCATTATCCAGTGTCCTCATATTTCTTTACCCTTCCCACTTTCAAATCCTGTTATCAGAAAGAGCTGGTAAGCTCATTCATACTGATTTCTATGGATCTGATTTAAACAAAGTGTTACCATTTCTAGAGATATTTGCAAAATCCAAAGATTTTAATCTCTCATAATGCAGCTTCCGTTATGAGCAAGCAGGTAAAGGAGGCATTTGTGGAGCCTGAAAGCCAACTCGATGGCCCTGAAACAGCAGAAAGAAATGTATGATTTCCATGAACACAAAGGCAACTCTAGACATTATCATCAACGGCCAGCCCTACAGATCAACAGGAACCTACTCTTATTCATTTTTTTTTCTTATTCATTTTCTTAAGAGCAAATAAGTCCAGTAACCAGTGAATCATGTGATCAAGTGATATTCATGCTTCTAAGAAGTTCTGGCTGTAGACGTCATCCCTGGAACGGGATTTAACACCATCTGGTCTGTATCCCATTTGTAACTGAGTAACTTTGCAAATAGAAAAAGAATCCATAGTAAAAATTCCCCTACGTCCAAATCCTATTAGCTAAATAAATAATACTTGATTTACTCCATCTACGAACAAACTCAAGATGTTACAAGCTCCAAACTCAGATAAAAACTAAACTCTTAAAAAAAAAAAAAAAGTATATGTCCCTACATAAGTGTTCCAATCTAGAGCAATTAAAAATTGCTTTGGCAGGGTGCCTGGTGGCTCAGTCAGTTAAGTGTCTGCCTTCGGCTCAAGTCATGAGCCCAGGGTCCTGGGTTCCAGCCCCACATCTGGCTCTCAGCTCAGCAGGGAGTCTGCTTCTCCCTCTCCTGTGCTCTCTCTTGCACTCTATCAAATAAATAAGTAAAATCTTTTTTAAAAATTGCTTTGGCTACCTTTTATTTTGCAAATCAGATATTCCAGAACCACCTTTATTTCCAAACATAAAAGCATCCCATTGCACACCTCAACAGAATTGCCTGTATATCCTTAATGTCTTTCCAAGCAATTTTATGCAGTCAGCACCCTATACATTAGGGAAGGAATGGATGTATGCTCTATGGGTTTCTTATAATAGCAATGAACTTTCATAATCAGACCCATTTCTTGATTTTGCTTACTTTTTTATGCAGCTACATTAATACTACATTGTCAGACAAAGACAAGAATGAACATGAGACTTGAGTTTAAAACAATAACAACAACAATATAGCCATCCAAGGAACAAGTG
Organism: Enhydra lutris kenyoni; assembly: GCF_002288905.1. Lineage (NCBI taxonomy): Eukaryota > Metazoa > Chordata > Mammalia > Carnivora > Mustelidae > Enhydra > Enhydra lutris. Next base: position 13,771,827 of record NW_019154103.1, on the reverse strand, counting down.
CTGAGCTTGTGAAAAAAATAGCTCCCATTTTATTAAATAATAGTGTTCATGCAGGGATGTCTGAAGTACTCTGCAAGGCTAATTAGGACAGATCAATGTACACTTACCTCTCCAGAAGGCTGAAAGGTGTGTAGTGACTATGTGTCATTAAAAATTTACTTGACCATGGGCATCAGATGTGCATGAGAGAATGACCCTGGTGAGCACTCTAAGTTTCCATTTTACTCATGTCATCCTCAATGCATCAAAAATGCTGTAGACACCATTACTATCACCCAGCCTCATAACAGCTGATGTGCTATATATGTTTGAGAGGGTGGTATCAATTAACTATATTATCCATAAAGCCACTTGCAATTACTACCACTTCACAATTTATCATTAACACATTTGGCAGTTTTTTTCCAAAGTAACATTTATTTAAAGGTTAATCAAAATTCTTAGAACAGCATTTATTATAATGTGATTTTTGATAATTGACTAAATCAGTGGCTCTTAAGAAAAACACCCTGTCTCAGTCCTGCTCAGTATACGCCACAGTGCCATTTGGGGAAAAGAAATACATATTAGAAATGTTCATTTCAGACCTCGTCATGGAAGATCATATATTAATGTAATCAGGTGGTACATTTACATGCTCATTAGTAATCCATCATTAGTCCAAATGCTCACTATTAGGAATAAATGTACAGCGAGTTATTCAGAATACCCAGAAATAGTATTTCTTATTTAAACATTCAGAATAAGCTGACTGAAATAAGTGCACACCTTGAATTTGAACTTTCAAGGCACATCACTAAAGTCAATCAGTTATGTCAGGACACTCTTCTATAATAATCTCAATTATAAAATTCCTTCCCCTCCCTAACGGGGAGGTAGAGTTCCAATATCTGAATCTTTTGAATTCACTATAACTGCAAAAATTCCTGATGAAGTGTGTGTTTAAATTTTATGCTTTAATACATAGCATGCCACTAAAACCACATTAGTTATGCTTTATGCTATTTAATCATATGTCAAAATCTATAAAATCTCTTCTAGCATGCTAAGGTAATTTAACTGCAATTAATCAATCAAGGAAATAAATAAAATATAATAAATGCCAAATAATGTAACTTCTTTAAAAACAAACCACTATCTACACATTTATTCTAAAAATACTGACTAACCAACACCAACAAAGGAAAAACAGTGACAAGTAGGATGGCTGAATCTTTTTCCAATTAATACCTAGCTTTCTCTAAACTTACAAATGTTTTCAAGAGGTCTCTCTGACTTTCCAGCTAAAATGTGAGCAGCTTGAGTGTCAAAACTTACCATTTTTATCCCATGTCCAACACAATGTCATAATCATAATAGGTGTTTAGTAATTGTTTGTTGAATGAGAGAATGAATGATTCCAAAATCCACAAACTAGGTTCTCTCATCATAAAGATTGAGACCTAAACAGTCATACTTTTCTTCTGGCAAAAATTATATATTATACAACAGTAGTGGATGTATGTATTTGTATTTCTTCCTCCAGATGAAAACAATGATGTTCTTTCCAAGGATGTAATTTAACAGTTTCATAGATACAGATTTGACCCAAGACTAGGAAAGCCAATTATAAGTCATGGATCCAGTCAGCAAGAATTTATTAAGCACTAACTGCATACTCTACACTATGCTAGTAACTACAAATATACCAAAAGAGTCAAAAGCATGTACCTGCTTTCCAGATCAGAGGAAAAGACATATATATAAATTTTTTTTTTCATTCAGTAAGCATTATTGGCTACACTGTAGTCCACACGAGGCGCTAATTGGAGGGGAGGAGGACAGTCAACAAATCTCAGTTTTCATCAAGGGGATAACAAAGAAATTAACCAGCAACTGTATGTCAAATAGAAAGTCATGAGTTTCTCTGAAAAATTACAAACTCATTCTCATTGGAACCCTAGGAGAAAAAGCTGGTGAAATCATGGAAGTTGTAAAGAAACAGGTGGCATAAAAAGAGATCAAGAAAATTTCCAAGATAATATAAATAAGTGTATTTACTAGTGATGAAAGAATTGAAAATAAGCATCCAAAAGTTTTCAGAGTAAGTTGCTCACTTTCTTGATAATGACTGAAGTTATTTGTTCTCATCAGATTAGTTTCAGGAACATAAAATGCTAACTTCCGGATTCATGGCCACCCAATACAAAAAACATGGACGAATTTTTCTTTCAAGGTCCCTGGTGATAACCGTAGCTGAGAAATCTCAATACTGAAAGTATCACAAGCATATTACAACAAACGAAAGTTGCCCCTCTTACTGCTACCCCACCCACCCACATGTGGCTCTTAAGCACTCGAAATGTGACTAATTCAAGATGAGCTGTGTTATAAATGTAAAATACAAACTAGACTTCAAGGACTTCATTTAAAAAGAAAAAAGAATGCAATTAACACAGAAAAAAATTTTATATTGATTACCTATTGAGATAATATTTTTTGAATACACTGAGTGGAAATATATGTTACTATTTTCATATGTGTCTTTTTACTTTTTACTCAGGATACTAGAAAATAATTGGGCAGTACTAGCCTAACGTCATTTTAAAAAATAACTTTTTGAAGTATTTCATGCTAGAAAGAAAGGATAATGTTCAGCAACATGCAGTGGTGTTTTAATATGATTATCTGATAGAAAAATGTGATATAATGTACTCAATTCCTCCCCAAAATACACAGCTAGGAAAATGAGATCATCTCTCTAGATGAACTGAACCTTTCTGCCACTGATCTAACAGAAAGTGGCATCAGTTTTCATGCCTTCGTTTTTCTCTGATTGGCAGAACACTTGGGCCTAAAGTTTAATTTACTCCATTGCAGGCTTCTTAGGGAGGGCCTAGGTTTTTTGGTTCAGTTTTATCCCACACCCTCTTTATTACTTGCCTTGGTTCTGCCCCTTACTTTAATGGTCTTATTGTAAGTTACCAAAAAAACCTTTTTAAAACTAAGAGCTAAATAGCATATAAGAAAGTGAATGAGGGGTGCCTGGGTGGCTCAGTTGGTTAAGGTTTGCCTTAGGCTCAGGTCATGATATGGGTCCTGGGATGGGCCTGCCCTGCATTGAACTCCCTGCTCAGCGGGGAGTCCGCTTTTCCCTCTCCTGCTCCTTCTGCCCCTCCCTTCCTCTACTCCTGCTTTGTCTCTCACTTTGTCTCTCCCTCAAATAAATAAATAAATAAATAAAATCTTTAAAAAAGACAGAAAGATAGAAAAGGAAGGACGGAAGGAGAGGAAGGAAGAAAGAAAGAAAGAGAGAGAAAGGAAAGAATGTGAATGAACCCCTTCTAGAGTGTGGGGAGACTCATCATGTCAGTGACCCCTCTCCCTGTTACAGATGTGAAGCACAATGCATGTATACCAAGAGCAGACCAGTACTCACATTTGAGATCATAAAACAGAGGTGACCTCATCCATGGCTGTCAACCAAGAGTTGGTGAGATAGACAGGCACAACATTCAAAGGGCACAGTGAGTGCTGAAGTCATATATGCAGCTAAAAGTAATATGGTATCATATCAGAGAAAAAAGCAACTATCTGAATACCTAGAAATCAGGCAGAGATGGTCATTATCAGAGCCAATCATATCCTGTGAGACACCACAGCATGGAGTAAGGACATAAAGACAATACTCAAAGATCCAAGGAGACCTGGCAGAAACCTAGTCCCATAAAGAGACAAAAGAGTATAATTTCTGTGAGTATGGGCCACACAGGCCCCTGGGACCAGGCTCAGGGTCATGACCTCCCAGATCTAGTGGACTGCACAGATTCAAGTTGAGAATTAGCAGTAATATGGAGTCCAACACTGGTAGCTGAGTCACCAGATGTGCCCACTGAGGAAGAAAAAGTCAAAGGCTCTGCAAATGCTTCCTATTGTTGTTGGATTTGGTCCAGGAACCCATGGGCTTGGCTGCAGGTGGGAGTACCAGTCCGTTCAGTTCAACTTGTTCATGCAAATACAAGGCAAGGAAGGGAGATGATGGCAGTGTCTCTCTCCTTATAAAGTGGAGGAATAATATTGGTTCCTACATAACTCTTATTCCAAAATTAATGCTTCAAGTATATTTAAGCTACTTTAAAAAAAAAAAAACACTTCCCAAATAGCTTGCCAAATTCATGAAAAATCCACTGCTTCCTGTTAATCCCTATTCCTCTCCAAGAAATGCTTATAATATTATTTAATAACATTATAGATTTAGACTAACACAGTATGATCTTAAGGTTGTAGGAAATGCATAGAATATGTGGACTATTATGTAACCTTAAGAGTCCTAGTAATAAACGTATTTTAAGTAAATGAATAAAAATAAGAAATAAGTAAGAACTTTCTCAGATCTATAGAGATAGAACAGGATACAAAAAAGATCACGGTCACACAATAAAATTAGGACCACACAGTCACAAATTGCCAGAAGGCAAGAAATATTCTAAATCAACTATGCTATTGACACAGACTTGTATGTTTTCTTAAAAGTGTTAAAGGATTTAGCACACAAATAAAAAGTTTTTCTTTTAGAAACACAAAGTTTTTATTTCAGAAAATAAAAATTAATAAAATGTTAAAATGAAAAGTAGTACACATTTGGCTATAACAACAAAAATAATGAAGTCTCAGGATCTGATCAGTGATAAATGAACTGAAAAAAATAATAATAAATGACCTATTCAATCTAAAATATATTATTTCAGGATGCCTGGGTGGCTTAGTCAGTTAAGCATCTGCCTTTGGCTCAGGTCAGGATCCCAGGGTCATGGGACTAAGCCCACAGTGGGCTCCTTGATCATCAGGGAGTCTGCTTCTCCCTCTACCTCTTCCTGCCACTCCCCCTGCTTGTGCTCCCTCCCTTTCTCTCTCTGTCTCTGTCAAATAAATAAAATTTTTTTTAAAAATAAAAATACACAAATAATTTTTATCTCAGCAAAATTAAAAAAAAAAAAAAAAAGACCAAGACTCTACCACTGCATCAGTTTTTTAAAAAGAAGGATGAGTTCAAAAGAGCTAAGTGTGAATTTCACCAAGTAGACGTAGGTAATTTCAAACTGACTGCTATGTTGATAAAGGTAAATGAGGCAAACCAGAGCTGTCTATACACACACCCTGAGATTCTAATTCAGGAAGACTCAGATAGATTAAATACTTGGTGAACATCTTCTGCCCAGGGACTATTCCATAACCCACAGTTGCAGATTTGGACCCCCTCCTTAGTCCAAGGGCAGCCCCAAAGAGGCCTTCCTGACACGGAGAAGGGGTGTGAATTTCTGCAACAGCAACAAACAAAATGAAAATATTTCCATCTTACATGTGGTAAACCCACCTATTCGTAGTTTTGTGAAACTTAGACACAGCCTGGTAAAAATTCTAAGACAACTGAGTTGTCACAATGTGACAAGGACATTAATTTTGAGTCACTTTCCTAGTGCTTCTTACTAAAGACCAACAAAACCAAAATATGTCCCACCAACATATCAGAAATAATGTATTTTCTACTTAGTTCCAAAGGGAAAAAAACTTTTATAACTTAAGAAAACTCAAAATATGTGACAATCTGTCACTGAATTTAAGTTATAGTAACAAGTGACAATGCATGCATAATGGCCACAGCAGCTATGTGTTCATCTTTACATACCAAAACTATTTCTCAGTGGTCAGAATAAAGCTTTGGCTGATGGTGCTGATGACAGGATTGGGCTTGAGAAGAACCAAAGCTATGCATAATCCAAAATCGTTGGTATTTAAGTCTGGAATGAGTCTTTGAACTTAACAGTTGAACGTGTTTTGAGAAATGACACTCCTTTTTACTTTATCCATGCTCTTTTTTATAAAATGTCTCCCTTGTATGGTTGGTACTTTACTAAGGCCTTAATGAGCAGGGCACATCACCATGGGTGCTGGAGGTCAGGGGGGATCAATCACAAGCATTCCACAATTCCATTACTGCTAAGACATGCCCCTCAAACAGAGGCAAAGGACCTTACTGGGACACTTTAGGAGACAAAGAAGTAGTAGAGACATTGTCTCTTGACTTAGGAATGGGAACAAGGTATTCCTCCACATATGTACTCTATTACTTCCCCTTAACTGAGTATTATTACAGTGTATTGTAATTGGCTATTTAGTTCTTTGTATCCTTCATGAAATTGCAAGACTTTTCAGAAAAAAAATTTATTTTGAAATACTTAAAAATTCTCAAGAAAGTGCAAGGAAATGTACTCTCAGTGTACCCTTTCCCCAGCCCCTGTCTCCACCCCCACTGTTAAGATCTTGCATAATTACAATATCAAAACCAGGTAAGTGATATTGGTATAATGCATAGAGTTTATTCATATTTCAGCTGTTGTAATGTACTTATTTGTGTTTGTGTGTGTGTATAGCTGTATGCAACTTTATCACACACGTAGCTTTGAGTAACCACTATTACAATCAAGACACCTAACTGTACCTTTACAAGACACCCTAGTGCTACCCTTTTATGTCCACACCTACACTCTCCCTTGCCCTCTCACCCCTGGCAACCATTAATTGGTCCTCCAATGCTATACTTACATTATTTTATGAGTATTGTATAAATGGAAACAAGCAATAAGGTAATCTTTTAAGATAAACTTTTTTCACCAAGCAGAATCTCCTTGGGGCTCAGCCAACTTGCTGCCCTATCAATAGTTCATTCCTCTTTATTGCTGAGTAGAATTCCATACCATGGATATATCATATTCTGTTTAACCATTGATGGACATTTGGTATTTCCGGTTAGGGTTATTACTAATAGAGATGTTATGAGCATTCATGTACAAGTTTCAGTGGGGAAATAAACTAAGATTTTTAAGGGGATAAACAGTGTTTGATTCATTACTATAACTCCAATACTTTATACAATACACAGTAGGTACTAAAAAATGTTCATTAAAGGAATTATGAATGAATCACAAAATTACCTCTAAATAAAACACAAAATAAGACTCATCTTGTAGGAAAAACATAATTAGCTGGGAGGGAAAACGTCATCAAGAGGTCCTGAAAGTTGCTTTGCACACAAAGGAAACCATCAACAAAAGGACAAGGTGACCTACCGCATTGGAGAAAATATTTACAAATGATATATCTGATAAGGGGTGATAAGGGGTTAATATTCAAAATCTACAAAGAACTCCTACAATGTAACACCAAAAAATCCCCAAATAATCCAATATAAAAATGGGCAAAGACCGACATAGATATTTTTTCAAAGAAGACATATAAATGGCCAACAAACACATGAAAAGGTGCTCAACATCACTTATCATCAGAGAAATGCAAATCATAACCACAATGAGGTATCACCTCATACTTGTCAGAACAGCTAAAATAAAAAACACAAGTAACATCAAGTATTGGTGAAGATTTAGAGAAAAAGGAACCCTTGTGCACTGTTGGTAGGAATGCAAGTTGGTGCAGCCACTGTGGAAAACAGTATGGAGGTATCTCAAAAAATTAAAAACAGAACTACCATATCATGCAGTAATTCCACTACCAGATAGCTACCCACAGAAAATAAAAAACACTAATTTAAAAAGATAATATGCACCTTTATGTTTATTGCAGCATCATTTTAATAGCCCAATTAGGAAAGCAACCCAAATTATGTCCATTGATAAATGAATGGATAAAGAAGATGAGATATATACATACAATGAAATATTATTCAGCCATGAAAACAAATGAGATCTTGCCATTTGCAACAACATGGGTGGATCCAGAGGGCATAATGCCAAGTAAAACAAGTCAGACAATGACAATTACCATAAAATTTCACTAATATGTGGAATTTAAGAAACAAAACAAAGGGAAAAAAAGAGACCAAAAAAAAAAAAAAGAGAGAGAGAGAGAGAGAGAGAACAAACTGGTGGCTGCCAGAGGGGAAGTAGGTAGAGGGTTGGGTGAAATAAATAAAGGTTATTAAGAGTACACTTGTCGGGGCGCCTGGGTGGCTCAGTGGGTTAAGCCGCTGCCTTCGGCTCAGGTCATGATCTCAGGGTCCTGGGATTGAGCCCCGCATCGGGCTCTCTGCTAGCAGGAAGCCTGCTTCCTCCTCTCTCTCTGCCTGCCTCTCTGTCTGCTTGTGATCTCTGTCAAATAAATAAATTAAAAAAATCTTAAAAAAAAAAATAAATAAAAGAGTATACTTGTCATGATAAGCACTGAATGATGAATAAAACTGCTAAATCATTATATTGTACTCTTGAAACTAATTCTAACTATATAACTATGCATCAATCAATAATTTAAAAAATTATAAAAAAGAGGTCCTGAAAGTTGCACTCATGGTTTTAAGTCTACAGTATTCTAAAGGACAGGGACACACACACACACACACACACACACACACACTCCTACACCTTTTTCATTTTGCTTTAAATATTGAGTTTTGTATTAAGATGGTGTTTGGATTAATAAGCTACAGCTGAACTTTTTTTTTTGGAAACAACTAAGGAGACTTTCTATTCTAGCCAAAATGGACTAAGAGGGGCTATGTGTACCCTCCTTCTTAAAACAATATCAATAACAATGACAAAAAATATATAAAAAGTCTTGTTTTTAAGACATGGACATCAGGCAACAAAGAAATCCCTAAGAAATGAGAAGCCAAGGAGGTAAATCTTTTGCTTGCTCTGCTTACAGTCTTGAGGGTTTCTTAGCAGAGTCACAGGGAGGGTAACTCAAGAGAGGCAAACTCCTTGAGTTGAGAAAGCAGGTCTGAAAGTGTGCAAGGGTAAGTGCAAGGGTAGCTATCATTCACAGGACAGGGCACCTGGCAAAGGGCTGCTGTATAGAGAAAGATGTCCTGAGACCTGCAGGGTCCTGCTTGAGAATTTAGCAGAGTACTGATCTGGGCAAATGTGTGAGGAAACTTCCCAAGGCTGGGTATTCCTTAACTCTAAGGAATAAATAGATCTAAACAATGATCAATATCTGCTAACATCACAAAAAGAGAGAGAACCAGTAGTCTTGCTCAGCCTCCTCCAAATGCATTTGGTCAAGTTCCTAATCTTAATTACCAATTAGTAGAAAAGATATGGGTCAGAGGAGCTTAGTCTAAACAACTCTACAGGAAGGCATCAGCAAATACAAACTACCACCCAAATAATCCAGTTTCCTTAACAAACAAAGAAAAATAGATGGAGGGGAAACCTGGAGAGTAAAAGAGAAGAGAAATAACCAATTGCAATGTATGGGTCTTATTTGTACTCTGTTTCAAATAGTAAAAAGTAATTGTAAAAACGTAAGGGATAATTTGGAAAATCTGAATATTGGTTGTGCATATTTGATAAAAATAATAAGAAAATATTGACTGTTATGTATGACTCATTTCTTATGTGTGATTCATTTTTTCAGTTAAAAAACAAGTCCTAGGGGTGCCTGGGTGGCTCAGTGGGTTAAAGCCTCTGCCTTCGGCTCCAGTCATGATCCCAGGGTCCTGGGATCAAGCCCTGCATTGGGCTCTCTCCTCAGCAGGGAGCCCCCTTCCTCTTCTCTCTCTGCCTGCTTTTCTGCCTACTTGTGATCTCTGTCAAATGAATAAATAAAATCTTTTGAAAATATAAAAATTAAAAAATAATAAAAATAAAAAACAAGTCCTAAAAAAAAAAGTCCTAATCTTATAAAGATATCTGCTGATTGAAATGAAGTCATGCCTGGAATTGGCTTCCAAATAATTTGGGGTGGGGGTAGGAAATGGAAATAAGGGATATGTTGAAACAAAATTGTCCATGAGATGATAGTTGTTGAAGGTAGGTTGTAGCTGTATGAAAGTTCATTATACCATTCTCTCTAGTTTTTAGTATGTTTCAAATTTTCATAATAAAAATTTAGTTAAGTAAATTAGAAATACATCTATAAATACGTAAGAAATTAAGGCTGTGATTTAGGACTCAGAAGTCAGAGGCCATGATAAAAACTATTTCTTAGACATGGAGATATCAGAGATGATGCTTTATGAGGACACTGAGGACTGTGATTTGTAGCATTCCCTTAATGGAAGACTATATTTTCTCCACACAGAATACTGGCTTTTTAGCAAGGATAGAACTTCCTTCTGAAAATAGACCTAGCAGTATACAAGTGGTTGACTACCAACTGAAGACAAAAAAGACATCAAAGGAGACCAAAAACCTAGATCTACAGGTGTGGTTATTATGTCTTCCTGTTCTTTTAATAAGGTTAGGTTTATGAGAAGTCTAAAAAAGCACATGACTGCTGCCCTTCCAACAGCATCCCTGCTATACAATTCAACCAATTCAATCTTGCCATTCCTACATTTCCTGCTTGCTCACTGTCACAACTCCACCTTCCACACACACACATTTGGTTTTGAGGTCAGGGAGATGTCCAAATATTTTTTCCCCATTCAAATAATTCATCAGAAATACATTACAACCAGAATCTAGTTGTTTTGCGGTAGGAGGGACACTGTGAGTAGCTTGTCCGAGGTTCTGCCGAAAGAAGTCTCCTTTCTCCTCTTATCTGAGCCCTACCCATTCAAGAGGATATGTACAAAGCCAATAAATGGATCTCCTAAAAAGATGAATGTTACACCTTCCATTTTTAAAAATTCCTCATGGTCTCTAGTTCAGTATCTTATAAATAAGCTATAGCCTACATTTCTTACTCAAGAAATGAGCTGATTTGCTGACTCTAAAAAAAAAAAGTCAAAGTAAATTTTAATTCTCAGTATATTTTTAGCTAATAATTCTGTCTATAATATTACTGTACTAGTAATATTCTTAAGATATCATGATATATCCTAATGCCCATTTTCACTAAATGCCTAAAAAGGCCATGGGAGCATGGCTTGAAAATATGATTTAAAATGTGATATGTGCTTTGGCAGCAAAATTAGCTTTAGGGACTCAAGGCTAGTGAGCATGTTTGTAGGTTGGTTACATTTTGTATTGCAAGATGCATTAAAGAAATTGTAAGTGAGGGCGCCTGGGTGGTTCAGTGGGTTAATGCCTCTGCTTTCGGCTCAGGTCATGATCTCATGATCGGCTCGATGGGATCGAGCCCCACATCGGGCTCTCTGCTCAGCAGGGAGCCTGCTACCTCCTCTCTCTCTCTGCCTGCCTCTCTGCCTACTTGTGATCTCTGCCTGTCAAATAAATTAAAAAAAAAAAAAAAAAAAGAAATTGTAAGTGAACTTTTCAAAATCTTTATTATCATTTTTACAACTTTCATTGGAGTGTCTTTGTTTTTAGGTGCAGTCTTGCTTATAATGTCCATTTTAAAAATTGCTACCCCAGGCTTATAAAACAAAATTATAAGGTCTTCCCATCAACAGTATTAAAAGCATTCATCTCTAAGAAAGAGTTATAAAGAGATTCCACTGCAATGATAATTCAAACATTAAAGAAAATATAAAAATTGTTACTGTATGATAGAATAGCAAATAATTAGAAACTGCTTGGTACTTTAATTTCTTTGTTATTATTTTTTATTATGTTTAGTTAGCCACTGTATTGCAGTACATTAGTTTTTAATGTAGTGTTCAATGATTTGTTACATATAACTTCTGATAAAAGCAAAATACCTGCATAACTGCCAATTAGTCACATGTGACCTATGTAAATTTAAATCAATTAAATTTAAATTATATTCAAAATTCAGTTTCTCTGTCATACTAGCCATATTTTAAATGCTCACCAGCCACATGTGTCTACTGGTTACCATACTGGACGGGGCAGATATAGAACAATGTCTATTGTCTCATAAAGTTTGATCAAGTAATGATGGTCTTTGTTAGAGAAATCAGCACTGAGGAATGGATGTGCATATATCAATATTTCTGTCATGTCATTTTCCTTTAGTATAAGAGACAGAATTAAACTTATAAAATTTAAATTGCTTTTCTGGAAAATCTATATTCTCATGCAAATATTTAAAATTGTGTTACAAACACTGCAGTGTACATTTTCTTTTTCCTCTGCCACAAGGAGAACAGAATTCAGAAGATCCCACCTGCTCAAGACAGGGAATTATGGCATTAGCCTGTCGTCTTCCCTTTTGATTCATATTTTTATTCTTTATAAAGACCTGTTCTAACCCTGCTGCTTTCAAGCTTACCAGCAATGGCCCAACATTTATTCTGTGGCAAGGAATTCCTATTTAGAGGGCTGTACCTCAGGCCTCGAACTCCACACTTGTGAAGTTTGTTAACTAGCGTAAGAAAACTCACTTCCTAGTCAGGTCCTCCTACCAGGAGAGGAGGCTCTTACACTCTTCCAAAGTACTAACAGATTCCTTAGTCTAACACAACTTTTCATCTCTCAATTCAGAAAGATGCATTTTGTAACATATGTAAAAAGACAGAAACATGGAAAGGCATAAATAATACTGCATTCTCGTATGGGAAAGTGAAATGCTCCTGCAGTGAGATACTGAATAGGAAGGGTCTGTCTAATTCAGCGAAGAAACTGAATGAGATCATCTCTACCATTTATGCTTAGCAAGGAACCATGCTGCAAAGGAAAGACAGAAAACAAGAGCAACAAAGTAAATGAAAAGCATATGAAAAACTTCTAAACAGGGCTAAACCAGATGCATTTAAGTGCAACTCCTGAAAACCTTGACGAGCAGTAGTATGTCTATATTTAAAAGACTAGATAAATCATATAGTTGATCCAGATAGTAAAAAAAGGAAAAAAAGCTATCTACAATTATATGAGTATAGAGTTTTAAGTATTTTCATGAAAAAGTAAACAACAATGAATAATTATTTAGTATCGAAAATAATTTAACCTTAAAAGTAGAGAATGCAAATGAGAAAAAAAATAATAAAGTCCAAGTAGAGAAGTTCTTAATACAATAGTCCAAATATTTGTAAAGTGGATCTTTGTCCAGAATAGTATTGTTTGCAAATAATTTCTACAGTAGATTCAACAGATTCTATGGTTCCAAAAATTAATTAGAACCTTAAAATTAGCTATAGAAATTAGCTACAAGCTAATGAGTTTGGGGGAAAAAAAGAAAGAACACAATATGCCAACTTTTCAACCCTTTCTGCAAACAGACTTTCACATCTTAAAAATTACGCTTGCTTTCAAGATTCCTTGCATCCATAACTTCACCTTTTTGCTCACTTGCTCACTCCCCAAGAAAGTCTAAAACCAAATAAACCGCTATAAATGTTTACCAACAAAGTGTTATTTTCCAATCAATTTTTTCTTAATTTTTAAAGTTGAAAAAGTTTCTATTACAATTAGGTCACTACTCCTGGCATAAGGCCTCTGAAACATTGTTTCTCAGACACTATTGGGTCTTGGAAAAGTTTGAAACTCTCAATTCATTATGACTTTGAGTAGCTGTTTTGTACCGAAGAATGAGAATTGATGGAGAGGTTGGGACTAAACACATAATTTTATGAAATATGATGAAAACATAAGGGTTTTGTTATGACGCACGTAACAATCAAGAACCTGCTTCTTTTTAGCAAGCTCCTAAAAAGTACCTCCCGTATAATTATTAAATAAAAACACTCACTTATTCGGTACTCAGCTAGCTTTTAAACTCTGAATAAGAGAAGTACACAGTGAGAGAGGTACTTACGTGGTTTCCTTGGATACTGGATGATGCCATTCAGGTCTATGTTTTTATCTGAAAGTGGTGCCCTGCGGAGAAATGAGGCTTGGTGAGTGGCTGTTTATACATAGTAAGTAAATAGGAACTTTGTTTATTTTACAAAGCATTTTTTATTTTGACCCAGATTTCTTTTTCTCATCATACCCAAACCTTGTAAACAGCAATAATATGGTAGAACAGGTACTTTGCACAACTCTTTCTAATACCACTTAGGAGATCATAATTATCAAAGCAGAAGCTCAGAATGCTTTAAATACATTACTCCTTGGGCTACTTTATATATCTTAACAACTATTTATGTCAGACATATCAATGGATACTGCCTGCCTCTCTATTTCCCTTCAGAAGGAGTTGTTCTCAAACTGTCAATAAAGAAATTAATCTAAAAAAATTCACACACATGATAAATGTCCTTACCTTAAAGAGTAAGAATTCTAGCTTCACCAGCTCCTAAACATCCAGGGTTTCCATCGACATTAACTGTCATTTTAGATGTAGTAGTGGGGTCCTAGATTCTCAATAGTTTAAGGGCTACGAGCACACAATTTTGACATTCAGTCTCTCAGAACTACAGGCTGTCTAATTTTGGTAGCATGATTAATCCCTCCTATGTGATAAGTTTTAACCTTCTAATATTTCTCTGGATCGAAAAGAACAAATGAGCTACAGCAAAGAAGGCAACTAACTTTAACGCTTAACACAATTTAATAATGTGAAATGAAGTAAGTGTGTGCTATGTTTCCATTAAAAAGTTTCCAGCCACAATTAATTGAACAAAAACTTGTCTTGTTCCAAGATTATTCTTGGAAATGTAATTTTAAAGTCTGCGTGAAATGAGGAAACTTACTTTTTTACCATATGAAAGCAATCTCATTTTTTAGGAATGATTTTTGGATAGGCTTCCAATTTGATATTTTCCATTTGAACTAGCAGCATAGGGGCTTGGCAGGGGGAGGGGAGGGAAGCAATTCTGTGTTCTTTTGCCAGCACTGACAAAGGTCTGGTTGTCAGTGATACCTTTACAGCTAAATTTACCCCAGAGTGACAGGAACAGGTGCACCTCGGCCTGCCAGACACTTGTGCACAGGGATCACGCATCTTACGGCTTGACGATCAAGGGGGGAAAGCCTGGGTCTTCATAGAAAAGGAGAAGAGACAAACGCAGCCCAAACTGGGGGGTTTCTCTTCAAAGCCAGCTGGTCTGGCTTTATTCTACAGGAATTTTTTTTACCTGTCAGGGTTTGGACAACAAAGCCCTCAGCAGGTGCTGAAGGGTACAACTTCCTGGAGAAGCAGAAAGGCACTGGTGAGTTTCAATTGCCAAAATATATTTTTTAATCTTTAAAAGTTGATTTTGTTATCTTGGAAGAGGCACTGCTGAGGAACCTACATTCAGAAAGCTGATGAGACCATCGGAATCAGAGCCAACTAACTCAACAGTAGGTTTGCCTGGTGTAGAAAGTAGAGCTGTTACCATTTGACAATTTTTTACATTTAAAAAAAAGAGTTTTATAGGAAAGACTTTATATTTGAATGTTGGTCTCTTTCATTACTAACTCCAACATCTGAAAGATGAAGAATTAATTACATATATGATATTAGACTATTAAAATAAACACACAAATATCATTTCCTCTCTTTTTATCTAATTCTGTCATAATCTATTCTGAATAAAATGTTTTTTTAATAAATCAAATAAAAATGTGAAATGGTACATGCTCTTTTCAAACATTTCATGTGCTAGCATTTTTTATGTGTGCATGTGACAGGAATATGATTAGAAAGAATATAAAATTAGTTTTATTTATAATACATTTTTTAAAACATGTATTGCACAGAATATTTAATAATTAAAAGTAGCAACATTTTCTCATTATCTTACAAAGAGTTTCTTTGGAGAAAAATCTTTGGAATAAACAACCAAGACAGTACTAAAGCATGTTTTTACGTCACTGATTTCCAAAATTAGTACATTTATATATTTGGTATTTTTATTTTGTGAATTCGAAAGTTTAGGCAAAAATATTTTTTTTTCAGAGTAGGATTTTAATTAATACAAAACATGGAAAAATAAGACCACATGTCAGGATATATTTTTAAAAAAGTGATTCTATTTCAAGGACTCATTCTTTTAACTACGCTTCACAGCATTTCTCTACAAATTGTTGTATTATACAAATTGAAAACATTTATTTAAGCAAGCAAGGAGTTCAAAGCTAAAGACTATACATAGTAAACATATGAAACCATTTTAATAACCAAATTCCATATTCACAAACAACAAGGGCTAATGAATGTAAAAGACACACAGCATACACCGATCAAGAATGCTTAAATTATTAGCCCTAAAATCAATTTTCTGGGCTGTGGGGGGTACAATTGGTACTTAAGAAGAGAAAGGCTCCTACCAATATAAATTACTAATATTATGAGGTAATTGTTTTTTCGTGATAATCTCATAAATAATTTTCAATCTACATGCTTAACACATAGCTGTATAGTAGGAAAATAATAAGATCTGACTTTTTTTAATGACCATTACATCTAAAACAATTATCAAATCAATGATGATATGGATAAGCCACAAATTTATAAGTATCATACTCTGACTTAATTATTGTTTAAAATTATGAACTATTTGTGGTTTAAAAAATTATCTGAAATGATCTAGACAACAAAAAAATCTGATATTTTTAAAACATAATTAAAACCCAAATCTGATTTCCATTATAAATTACTACATATAGAATATCGTTCAGAAAATTAAAGTATATTCTATTTTTTTAAATGATATATTATGGTTTCAAACTGCTATTTTTGTATGATATTCTGTCATCTTCATATATTGCTTCTGGTACCTAAGTAACCATGATCCAATATTGCATTTTTTAGATAGCTTCATTGGTCTCTTAAAGAATGATTATGTACTACATGCACTTGATAATTTTGTTATTTATCTAGTCTGTTAAGTACTATATTCCTAAAGAATCAGAGCACTCATTTTTTAGAAATAAGTACTACAAACCTGAACACACACTCTTAAGTCAACTTTAAAATTACATTTGTGAATTCTTTATGTGTATTACTATTGGCTATAATTATTATACAGTTTGTCATTAACACTCAATATAAGCCACACAAAAGCTTCTTCCAAACTATTTTTCATGACTCTTGTGAATTATTTACGTGTGACTGAACCTATTAGAGATAATGTTAGGTATAGCCCAAATATTCATAAATAACCAAAATTTGTCATCTTAATCATGCCCTGAATTGTGGGCTTAATCCAAAATTTCATGTTTTTTTCTTGTAATTATGGAGAGAAGCTTTAATTCCTAGTACAACTTGCAGCTACATTTTGTACTTTCCCATAAACCTTCAACTTTGTGTCACAAAAATACCTATGCCAACTCCCTCAATGTATGGAAATGATTTCTTTTAATAAGTTTTAGTCAGAAATTATGATGATGTTGCAATGACTCATATGCGTCCTAAAAGTTTAATTTAAAAACATCCTTTTAAATTTTAAGCTTTATTTGCAATGTATCCTCACAGCTTAAGAATGGATTATTTATAGTGGAGAAAAATTAATTATTCTCCTGTTTCAGAAAAACATTTGAAAAACATTTTGTTTACCCATAGACACACAGGGAAAATCCTGATTCTCCCAGCAACTAATGTCAACAAATTGTATTGTGAATACCAATCTATTGAATTTCAGGACAATGAAGCTTCCAGCTAAAATGGTTTACTTGTAAGTATTTAAAGACACAAAAATACTTTGGCAGCTTTAAATGTTATCTCCTCATTGACCAGCCACCTGACTGACAGCTGTCAACTGTCTATGGGCCAAATGTAACCCAGTAAAGATAAAAATTACATATTACTCATCCCTGTTGATAATACCTGGTGCCAGTAAAGTCTTCAAGTAGGAATAACTAGACTTTAGATATAAAGAAGTAAAAAGGGAATCATTTCCACCACCCACAATCCCTCCTTTGTCATTAACTTATTTCTCCTTCCTTTTCCACTTATCCCACTTGTCTTGATACCCATAGCTCACACTTAAAAAGAGTTAATTTCCTTAAAGAAACTTCAGATGTATGTAACAAGTGTGTGACCATGAAAATACTGGGCAGCCAGGTAATGATGCCCACACATTTCTTTCAATCAAATCTTCTTTTGAGCTCATGGAGTGTTTGAATTGTGGGAAAGAGTCTTTGATGCTTTCAACTACTCATTTTTAAAAAAAATGAAATGGAAGCACAAAAATAAAATTTACCCAAGGTTACCAGCATGACGATGTAGATGTAGACTTGGCTCTGTCTCCCAACTTCACATCCAGTGATTTTTTTTTTCTGTTAGACTTTAAACATGTGGACAATGAAACTATAAGTAAAAGAGAGCACATGGAAAATTAATGTGAGACATTCCACTGGGGAATTGTTTGCAGCCACCAAACTTAATACCTTCTTAGAGAAATACAGTTTTATCAAAGCATATTAAAATGTAGCTTTAAAAAAAAGAACATAAACCATTAAAATACCTATGGTACAAACTCTTTTTTAGATTCTCTTTACTATTTAACCTGATTTCCAAATTAAAAACATTTATGGTGTTTATGAAACAGCAGAAAGAAAAATTAATCAATGGCAATATAGATGTTTAGAAGATAAATGACAAATTCAGGTTGCAAATTTTTTTGAAATATTAGAAAACAATTAAAAATACAAAATATACCAAAGCATAAGCATACATACATTACCTAAGTACAGAATATACTAAATAGTTCACATAACCAACACAACAACTAACAAGTGTCTGTGTGTGTGTGTGTGTGTGTGTGTGTGTGTGCGTGTGTGTGTGTTAATTACAAAACCCCTCAGGACCCCAGAGACCTCACCAGCAAATGTTTCCTAACAGCTCAGAAATTCTGTGACTCAACAATCCTGTATTAATATAAGTATCTGGTATTTATTCAAATAATTATTAATTATATTAATATTTTATATTGCTATAATATAATTTGTTGTTAATGCTGCACATCATATTGATTCAATCAAGGTCATGAAAATATATTCAAACTAAATATTTTATTCTTCTCTGACCCTTTAGAAATCATTTAGAAGGTAACTACCATGTTCTGAATTTAAAAGTATTTATTTTAACCCTGAGCTTTAGAGCTGTATTTGCCTATGAGAAGTTTGCTTTAAAACCCAAACAAGCAAATGAATTTTTTAAGGAGGGAGACCTTTAAACATTAATATAGAATATGAGAGGAAATTGGAGACAGGATTTCCCTGCAAGGAATTTGGGTAGAATAATCTCCAACAGCTCTATGATACCATTTAGCAACTAAATTATACAAAATATCTAAATTTACAAACTTATTTGTTTATTCTATTACAATTAGTCAAAATCAACATTATTAATCAGCAAACCACTTAACAATATGCAATAACAGTATGCAAATCGATTGCAAGCAAAATAATCAGTAAATAATACCCATTTCTAGTAATTGTGAAAGACAGGGGTGTCAAGGCAAAATGTGCAAAAAATTCAGTCATCTCCCTGCATCTCAAAGGGGTGTTAGTGAAAGTGAATGACTTATCTCTCATCTGCCTTTGAAGGGTCTTAAATGTTTTCTCATTAGAGCTGAAGAGTACTGTCAGAAGAGCACCAGAGTAGAAGTAGGCAACTATAAGTCATAATCTCTCTTTAACTGCTCAGTAATTTTGTGACTGGAAACAAGTCATGTAATCTCTGGGAGGATACTGAAGGGATGTGACTCTTTGCTGGGCTATGCATAAATCAGAGGAAAGGCCATTCTGGAAGGTGTTTATCCAGTAGAAGATGTTTCTGTTCCTTCATGTGAGGTCCCAAAAGGATTCTGGATAATATTGGTGGGTTCTGGTCTCCAATGGTCTGCCCTGCCCCCTCCCTACTGCTATAAGAAGCCCACCATATTGGCAGCATTCCAAATAATTAAACTAACACCAGTTTTTAGCCTATGAGATGAGTGTGGAAAACAAAATCACTTTACAATACACTACTGACCAGCTAGCCATATTTTTCCTACTTGGGTACCCTGGTAACAAAACATAAAAGGTCTTATCTTCAAAATTACTTTGTCACACATAGCTTGGAAATTTTCACTAACTTTATAAGGCGGAGTTGCCGCATACAAAAAACCTACTAGTCATTTAATGCTTTTATTAATATTTTTCAAAAAAAAAATATATTCTCCACACTTGCTGCTGTAAGCCAGCTTGAGAACATGTTTGCTCGTGTCAGAAAAATGTTGGAACAAGAAACAGGCTCATCAGAGAACCCCCTAATCTGAAGTGTTAAAAATATCTGGATCCAAGAGAAGTTAATAGTAGCAGCTGGCTACGCAGAGAGGTTAAAAGGCTGCGAATATGGATCCCCTTGTCGCCTGGGATGACAATGTTGTGAAGGCCTTATATGACAGATCAGCACGCAGAGGTAATTATCAAGGTCATAAGGAATATTTGTATTAATTGAAAGTCTTTTTAGGGAAAAGCCACATTTCTCAAGTGATTATGAATGGGACTGGTCCTGGTTGCCAGGAATCGAGGCTCATAAGCCGCTGGCAGCCACAGAAGCATGAATGTGTGCTCCTCTCTGTTGTCACTGATGGTAGATGTCATGGGATCTGAAACCCATTTTACAGGTTTTGCTGAGATACTGGGATCCAAGAGCAGAGCTCACCCAAGAAAAAATAAGGACTGACCCTCAGATCCATAAGGATGAAGAACTGGGTCCCTGTATTGCTTAATCTGTCTTCTAATCACAATGGGCAGAATATATGTGGCATGTCCTTTTTGATTGTTTACAGTACGAGCCAAGACAAGCAATGGAAAGATTCATATCATTCTGACCTCTCATTGTTACTATTTTGAAAGGAGTTCACGGATTTAGAAGTTCCATGAAACTAACGATTAGTTGAGAGCGTGGGAACGAATAATGTAGCAAATGTAAGGTTAAGGAATTAGAAGTCTTCACAGATCTTATGATCACCCTTACCCTAAGGCAGTGGCTTGAAAGCAAAAGATACATAAGAAACACCCAAGAAGCTAGTTTTAATGCAGATTTCTGAGGCTGTTGTTCAGGGGAGCTGAGATGGGGCCTAAGAATCTGAGTGACTCGAGGCCCTCTGATAAACTGTTTTCTGTGCTAGATTGTCCAGTCCTCACTAAAGGTGAGGGACTTTTTCAAGAAGGTTGGTTTTCTTGCTCTGCAGTAGCAAGAAAACCAGCACCCAGCGATCTTGGGTCCTAGGAGACCAAAGGAAGCCTATGGATACAGCTATAGAAGTTCTGTGTCCATTTTTATTTATTGTTAGATATAATTGCACTTAAATAGTCTGTTTATTTTAATTATTTCCATGTAGATTGGCAAATGGTAAGGTTCACCCAACACTAGAGATAAAGCAAAAATCATTCTCAAGTTCTACTTGAGTTTCAGGCACTAAATAAAACAGCTTTAAATATGAACAATGGCTTGAATTGACTCTTGAGAAAATTCATTAAAAGATAACAGAGTGCTGGTTACGAAAAAGTATGTATATATACATATATATGTATGTGTGTGTATACATATGTGTGTGTGTGTGTGTGTGTGTGTGTGTGTGTGTGTGTGTGTATACACTCGAGTTTTAGAATACTTGATCATCACTGACCCAGGGAGTTTAGAAGGCTATGGTCCAGCAATAATGTAGGAGAAACCACAGGCTTTATTCTCCTGTTCACGAGTTGTTTTGTGGCCATAGGCTACCCAAACGAGAGTCTCACAGCTACAAAAGGGTGAGGTGAGAATGTGTGAAACAGACTAGATGGATGAACATAAATCCTTTGAAAGCAGATAAACATCGCAAGCATATGCATTACTCGCTGTGAGTTAATCATCATTGTAATCAGAGTGATTATAGTGATTAATAACAAAAAAATCATAGAAACTCTTCTATGACCATATTATCTATAGCATATATCAATTGTTTAGAAATAACTTCCCTCGTTAGCAGTATTTTATTTTGAAGGGATTCAAATAAATAGAAAATTATTAATATCTTATGGTTCTGAAAGAGAAAATGTAACTTTCCAAAGCATGAAAAAAAAAATCTAATTGTTAATAACCAGTGGGGTGTGTGTGTGTGTGTGTGTGTGTGTTTATAGTTGTACTGGCTTTATAACTGAAAATAAAAAATTTACAACTGAAGATGAGAAAATGAAGCAGAAAAGATGAAGGAAGAAAGAAGGAAAAGGGGAAGGAAATGGAAAAGACAGGATTAAATCTATTGATTAGCTATATCACTATTGCTAAAGGGATTGAAAGGCATAAGAAAATTGTAGAATGTTTCCTACTTACCCTTCTTTAAGCAGTGTTCAAGGTCTTTTACTTAGAATCCTATTTCCTCATCTCTGAATTTCTTCAGAATATATTATAAAGTATATTGTATTTGATATGGAGGCTCCATATTTACAGGTTTAATGCCATACAAAGTTGGGAAATATTTGATTCACGGGCCCTATCTTTGCACACAGGAAGATGCTTTGTCTGTGATTTCACAGAGGTCATAAAGGGCAGAATGTAGTTTTCCCTCCAACCTCGAACCTCTCCCCAACCCTTCCAAATTCTAACCTTCATCCAGGAAGCAATACACATGCTTGTCACAGGGCTCTTATATCCCCTTCACGACATTTCTGGAGAAATAATCACTAATTACACCTCTGATGGCTTTTGGAGGCAGAAGGGAGTTCACACAGGGTGAGACAAAGTGACAACATGGTAGCAATGGCACAAGGGACATGCAGCAACTGTGTGCCTCCTATGCAAGACAGGAACAGAAAAAGAGACCGGAACAACAGGTACCAAAGTGTTATTATATATTTTTAAAAAGATAGGTAGATAAATTTTCAAGGAGCATCACGGTACTTGGCTGATAGAGAGCTCATCTTTCAATCACAACCTCTTCAAAAATAATAGTTTCTTCTTCAAGTAAGAGCCAGGCTTTCTACTTACTGGCTAGCATCTAGGGCTAACTTACATGTCGGTCAAGCGAGAGGGACCGGAGACATGATGAAAATCTCCTCCCTGAAGCATCTCCCCATCAACAGAGCAGGGAATTTATGGAAGTTGTGTAATCATAGATACTCCTTTGGAGGATGAACTCCTTTCAGAAAACTTCTGAAGAGAAGTTCATTTAAAGGAGTAACACATTGATACTGCATCATGAAGTAAACTGTTGGAGTGGCGGGCTCCTCTGATAGAACACAGTCCAAGAGAATTCTGGAACATAAAAAGAGTGCTGAGGAATGAAAGGACCTTGTGGGTCACATCAGTGAAAGGCTGTGAGGAGACAGAGACACTCAATAAAGAGCTATTATTGATTTTAAAAATTGCTGCTGGGTGAGTGGAGCATGCCAGAGTGAAAGAAGGACAAGCTGAAGGTGAGTCTAGGGAGGCTGGTGATACAAAGACAAGCTTTAGCAACCTTACAATTTTGCCTATACCACACAGATAATATTGATTTTAAAAGACTTAAAAACTCAGATTTAATAAAAATCCGCTAATTCTGTATATTTATGTGACGGTTCCTTA
Organism: Enhydra lutris kenyoni; assembly: GCF_002288905.1. Classification (NCBI taxonomy): domain Eukaryota; kingdom Metazoa; phylum Chordata; class Mammalia; order Carnivora; family Mustelidae; genus Enhydra; species Enhydra lutris. The sequence goes on along the minus strand of NW_019154103.1, from coordinate 13,748,559 downwards.
AATTTAAGTGTAAGATTATGCAATCAATAAGCAATTTAGAAGATGTCTGACAGAACCAAAAAATAATCTTGGAGACTTATACTGAGCAAATGGATATGTAATTACTTTCGTAAGTCTGACAAAATAAAATATGAACACAAAAAAAATGTTTCTCTGAAAAGAATATGGAACACTGACAAGGATAATATAAATTGACAACCCCAGAATGTAAGATTCTTGGTATAATATACATTGGTTTAATCAACATATTATCCTAAATATTTTATATTTATTTCAAATATAAAAAGCTATATTATAAAATAAAAACTGCTTTGAAGCATGAAAGCTGATAGAAAAGGAAACAACTTCTAAAATATTGTTAGATAAATGAGACATTGAGGTATTTTCATGCATGCAGTAGTCCTTAAAAATGAAATAGTATGTTAGTGAACATTTACTGAGCATTCTCTTTTTTTTTTTAAGATTTATTTATTTGACAGAGATCAGAAGTAGGTGGAGAGGCAGGCAGAGAGAGAGAGCAGAGGAAGCAGGCTCCCCACTGAGCAGAGAGCCTGATATGGGGCTCGATCGTAGGACCCTGGGATCATGACCTGAGCCGAAGGCAGAGGCTTTAACCCACTGAGCCACCCAGGCACCCCTACTGAGCATTTTCTACATGCCAGGCACTAGGTGACTATAGAAGTACAATCTTATGTCTTCCTTTCAGGAAAATTGTCATCCTATGGAGGTCCTGCCATGTTTTCTCTTTTATAACAAGGGCATTTTGAAAATTAAGGTCAAATGGTTATTAAGTCTGAACCTGGATTCTAATTCAGCAACTCTGATTTACCCTTCCCTGTCCCTTGTACATTCCTTGTAAAGGTATTTCCCATGATGTTCACATATGATATGTAACTTCTAATTGATGAAACTAACTTTTTAAAACTTTATGATGTTATTGCCAAAACGTCTACTTAAAGGCTACACTTTCACAGCAGGAATACCCTTGAAATTCCCCTTTTGTATCTGCAATTAGTGTCAATTTATGAGCCAGATATCAAATAATCTGCTGCTTTATAATCACATCATAGTTTCCATCAAGCACCTTGTTCACTACATTTGGTTTGGATTTAGTTTCACCAACAAATTCATCCTTAATGATAATGATTTGCCAACAATCAGTTAAGACTGAATAGCAAATTCCTAAGGAGATTTCTATAGAGACCTGTGCAAAGACATTATCACTGAAATAAGCGAATAACTTCCTAAGCTGTCTACCCGAAGAGGATGACACACATTTAGACATGTATTTCTAAAATATTTTCTGGTGGGGGGTAAAAAAATATCGATTACATCACCTCCTGATCTCATGATCCCTATAAGTGAGCAAAGCTTATGAGTCTAAGGATACAATACAGCATCACAGCTAAGAGCATCACTAGAAACAAACTAACCCAGCTTCATGTCCCTTGTCTGGCACTAGGGGCTATTAGACCCTGAGCAGGTAATGTCACCTCTCTAAGTTTTAGTTTTTAAAATCTGTAAAATGAAGAGAATTGTAGTTCCTGTCTGAATGGTTGTTGTTTGGATAAAAAGAAAAAAAAAGTTTATAAAGCAGAAAATATAATTAATTAAAGCAATTAATACAAGACTAATAGTGAGTGGCCATTAAATATTACACACTTTAAATTTATTTCAACTCTCATTCTAATAAAGTAGTATTATTTTTACACATATACTACAAATATCCTTGTATTGTAAATATGAATATTATTCACATATAAATATCAAACTACAAATTTAGTAAAAAAAGGAAATCATCTATAGAAAATCAGACTTCCTTGGTTTGAGTCTTTGACTAAGTGAAGTACTATATACTGATAAATCAAACCAGTTTTAATGCCTGACAAATTTAAAAGTTTTACTGTATTTTACTTTTAATTCTCACCATATTGCAAAACAATTTAGAGAGACCTCATCCCAAACAATGAAAATCAATTCTCTCTTTTCCTGGTAAATTAGCATATGGATATAATTACGTATCTCCTTGTTTTCAAATTTAGTAAGTATGAGAAACATATAAATCTATGCATGATCTTGCCTTCCTGAAAAAATAAAATTTGTATTATTTTCCTTGGTTTCTAATTCTAGGTTATATACAAAATATTTAGAAGTAATTTTGTAAGTTCTCAACTATGTAAAACACCATCATTTGGAAAATTACCTAGAGAGATAAAGAAAACAAGGTACATTCTGCAGTGTGGTGGCTTTATTCTCTCCTTTCTAGATTTTTCTTATTTGGTGTTCTTAATGAGAGATAGCAGGTATACCAGATATAAATTGTTTGTTAATACTTTCTGAGTCCATTTTTCCCTGTAATACATATTTACACAAATTGAAATCAATAGAAATCACATACGTCCCAAGTGGGACTTTATTAAAACCAAAAACGCAAAATGTCTATGGCTTCTGTTTTCCAAGAAGCAGCAAACAGTCCCCTAGACATAGTTGTAATGTTGATCATGCATCCAACAGAGAACGTCTGGGTCCCTCTTGAACAGAATGCTCCATTAGGCATTCCATGGGCTCCCCCTTCCTGGCAGGCCTTGGCCCAGCCCCATTGCCATAGATGGCCATCAGACATTTGGAATGACATAAGGAGATAATCTGAGCAGGCTCTGCCCTAAAGAATTCAAGCTAGCAGGAGACTGAAGATATCAATGTCTTCTTGGCTGACAACAGCATTCCAAAGGTCAACCAGGGTGAAAGAGGATGGACTTGGGAGTTTCCAGTGCCTTTTCAACAACCAAGCAGCTAACAAGTATAAAGAAGCATCCCTCAAGACAAAAAATAATAATAAATTAAGACAATAAAATTCTGGAAGTATACTAGAGATGCCATGTCTGTGAAAGGGAAATAAAACAACATACATCCATTCAGTCAGGGAATTTTAGGTTTGAAAAGATCACCTCTCTTAAAAATAAAACAAACAGTTCTCATCCTAAACCAATTCCCACCCCTCTGGACAATCTACTTCTCCAACTTTTTATACAGTGTCAGCCCTTGTATGGATGAATATGGAACTTAATGGTGTAGAAGTAGAAGTTCTTTGCAGAAGAATAAGAATGTCTTTTACTACAGTTTACCAATTTCCCAGCCCAGTGCTTTGTTGGGTGACTCATTTAATCCCCATAACAAAGTTTTAAGAGTAGCACTTTATGTTTCACATTTTACAGATGAGGAAACTGAGGCAAAGGGAGGTTCCATAACATGTACCTAATAGTATCTTCATCGAATTTGGGAAAGACTATGCTTTACTAACAATTTCCACCTTATACAATACTTTTCCTCCCTGACCTTAAGAGTGTTTTTTAGCTTTTACTTTAAAAGGATAATTCCATTTCCTCAGATTTTTTTTAAGTATAAATAAGAACAATGTTATCCCAACCAGTCTCTAGAAGAAGACATGATTTCAATCTATGAAACTACCAGTAATACATTTTTAGTTTAGGAGACAGTGTTCCTACACACCTTATTCTTTACTAGAATTTCTTCCTAGAAGAATGCTTGGAAGTACTTTCTCTTGTAAAAGGGTACTCCTGTCAAATCTGTCAGATCACCTTTCTATAGGGCGAATTTGCCTAGTCAGTCTCAGGTAAGGTGCCCTGGTCTCGCACAAAGTATAGTAGATAGACCCTGCCTGGTGACCTTCACTTCTTTCTAAATTCATGGCGTGATTTAGGGGTACATCTGTTAATTTCTCTGGGCCCCATTTGTCTACCCTGTAAAAAATTAGGTGCTTGTGTTAAATGTTCCCCAAGACCTCTTTCAGCAAGAAGATACGGAAATTCTGACTTTAAAACTTTCCACACTAGTGCCAGGAAATGCAAATGCCAAGAGTGTCCTAAAATTTGGCTGGTATCATAAAGCAGATTCATTCTTTCTTTCTCTTTCTTTCTTTCTTTCTTTCTTTCTTTCTTCTTCTTCTTTTTTTTTTTTTAAACCAGCATTCATTTAAAACTCTAGAGCAGCACATTCCAATAGAACTTTACGCAATGATGGCAATGTTCAACATCTCACAGTCAAATAAGGTAGCCACTAGCCGCCTGTGGCTACTGAGCACTTGAAATGTGGCCAGTATAACTGGGGACCTGAATTTTGAATTTTATGTAATTCTAATAAGCTTAAACTTAATGAGCCACAGGCGGCTAGCGGCTCCCATATTGGCGGCAGCTTATAGCTTCAAGAGCACGACAATATAAACATTTTACACCTTTGATTTATTCAGCCGAGTACTTTACAACGTCTTTGGAGCATTGATCTTTTCACCACTCTTGGAGCGTTTGGTACAGCTCCACAGTTAGATCAAAGAACAGCCCAGGCATTTGCATTTCGTGATGGCATTTTTTGCTAGAGACCCCAGTATTGTTCTCACGTGCCAGCAAATAAAGGGGAGGGAAAGGGAAAGGAAGTTTTGGGTGGGAGAGGTTGTGTCTTTTCTCCCCCGTCTCCCATTTGTCGTGTAGCTTGGGGCCTTTCCCGAGCCAAAACGCGCACCTATCCACCGAGGCAGCTTAACTAGCAGACGCAGCAGTTGGCTGTCAGTTTTTTTAATAATTGTGTAGACCCTGAGAGATTGGGCTGTAAAATCCAGCTCCGGGACCGCGTCCTTTCCTATTGGTCTGTCAGGTGAAAAACAGGGCTGACTGGCGGCGGGACAGGGGCGACGGCGGGACAGGGGCGGCGGCGGGACAGGGGCGGCGGCGGGACAGGGGCGGCGGCCGGACCTGCGCCTGCCACTCCTTCTCCCCCAGGCGCGCAAAGCGCTCAGAGCCCCGGCGGCTCCAAGGGCCGCCGGACGTCGACCGCGTGCCAGCGCTTTGTGCACCGTGCGCGTAGGTGGGTTCACTGGGCGCCTCGCTCGGAACTCCCCTCCTCCCCAGCCCTCTGGGGTCGTCGCTCGCCAGCCTAGGGGAAATATCCCTGAGATCCCCAAACCAGACGAGCAGGGCAACTCCCCGACAACGCCACCGAGCTTCTCCAGGGCCCACCCACCACCGTTGCGCCCTCCTCCCATTCTCCACAGCCCACCACGCGGCCTCTTCGCCAAACCATCAGCCGCTTTCCCCCGAGCCGTGACATCCCCCTCAAGACGCAACCCGGCACACTCCCCGCCAAGACAGCCCGCCCCCCTCCGCGCACCCAGGCCCACAGGCCCCTGGAGGGCCCCGAGCCCGCCTCCTCTTCGCCCGTGGCGCACGCACGTGGCGCACTCACCCCCTACTAGCTGCCTCCGAGCTCTAGAAACGCTCCCGGGAGGGAGCCCCCGCCCCCTCGGCTCCGTCCGCTCTGAGGAAAGTGGGTGGGGGGGAAGCGAAGACGGGCTGAGAAGGAGTAGGTAGGTCGGTCCGCTCTGAGAAAAGTGGGTGGGGGGAAGTGGCGATGGGCAGAGAAAGGAGTATATAGGTGGAGAGCGGTGTTGGAGGGGACGACCGGCAATAATTGGATGGCGTTGCGGCTGTTGCGCCTCTGTGAACGCCCAGCCAGCGCGGATTCACTTTCCACACAAATCACCGGGAGGGATTGTTGCTGCCTGCAATCAATAACTCAGCAGAGTAAGCTGCTGAAACCACAGGCGTCCCCTGTCTGGGTCTCTTAAGGGGCCGTCCGAACCGAATTCCAGCCCTTGGCTTCCCAGACAAAGAAGTGGGCACCAAAACGCAGGACGGAGATTTTTTAACCCCCACCCCCCACCCCGATCCCGGGTAAAGATCTTTAAAAATTAAAGGGCACACACGTAGAGAGGTATCTGGGCGGGGGGGGGGGGGGGGGGGGGAGGGGAGACACCAAACAGTTAAAAGGGGAAGTGTAACAATCCATTCTTTGACTTGAAGGTTTCTGTGATATTTCGAGAAATGGGATAGAATCAATGTTCCGATGAACATTTAACGATTTTCTAAGTGAAGGTAAAGCCCATTAAATTTAGCCATGCATATGGATACTTTTTAATCAGCCACACATTTGCAAGGAAATTACTGATCTAGCCTTATTTGGGCATACTGATCCAGGAAAAGGAAGAAATGTATCATAATTTGTAGTGGCATTGTTAAAAGCCTTAGCATATCTTTCAGACATTATTCCATGAAGATTGCATTTCTGTAAGGTGAAAAGGCCCTGGGAGATGTGTATTATGATTCCCACTTAACAGACTGTAATACCAAGCAGAGCTGGGAGAAAGGGTATTCACTAGGTCACCAGATACTACCCGTCACTAAGTTTAGACTAACTCACTGTAGGCCTGAGCCTAAAAGACTAAACTCAGCTAACACCCCTAAAATAAAAGTGGCCAAAATTCATTTCTCCTTGCCTGAAGCAATTTAAAAATAAAAATAAATCTTAAGAATGTCAACCCAAATATAGAGGCTTTATAAATCTTAATGTGTCTTCACTATGAAAAGTCTTCTTGCTAAAACAAATGGGTAAATGGATATTGACCATCCTGGTCTGATAAGTCTCAAGGTTGGGAGGAATAGACTCATTCTGAAGCCAGGGAAAAGTTCATTTGTATGCTTGAAGTCATAGAAAGCTGGTTTCAAACAGAGATTAGAACACAGGAGCATTTGTCTGTGCTCAGTATAGTTCAACGCTGCGGGCTAGCATAAGGTATTATTGGTAATAGAATTCATAAAAGGTACTGAATCCACACCACTAATCCTGAAGTATTTAAAACTGCCCTTTGGACGCCATACACAGTAAGCCCTTTCAGCAACTTCAGTTGAAGCTTCGTTATCCCTACTTGACAAATTTTGTTAGCTTGGGATATGGTAGATTTGACTTCTCCTTTGTAATTCTTAATCAGATACAAAATTAAAGGTACAAAAAATAAAGATAAATATAGGCTCTTTAGATATGAGATAAAGGATATGATTAAACCTTGGCTTGGAATAACAAATCCTTTGCATATTGCAGATTCTCAATCACAAGTAGTCCATATGGTGTATACTGTGCATAGGCTAAAGCTGTACCTAAAGAATTTTTGAAATTTAGATATTTGGCACTATTTATATTAAAGGCTAAAAGTATTTTCACAATTAATGATCATTTTAATTATTTTGTTTTTAACATACATTCATTTGTTTTAAAATCAGAATTAATACTGATGTTACTTCAGATTAGAAGTTTTAGAAATAAATTTATTTGAATGTACTTTAATATCAGCTTTCCTTAAAAAAAAGTTTTTAACTGTTACCTTGTTGTACTTACACATTTAAGGTGCCAAAGAAGAGTTGAAAACTGTGAAGTAACTTCTATGAAGAGATGAAGTAAAGAATGGAAGGCAAATGACTGTATGTGTATGTGGTGAGTGCTTAACATTTGTTATATCATTTACCACCAAGCTAATTCATAAAGGTAAAACTGCCAAACTCCTTGTCATTAGGTATCTATAATGTAGACACATAAAAGTGATAAAGCGTGATGGCAACCATTATATGCTTTATATTAAAAACAATACCATGCCATTTTGCTTAAAGCTCACATATCACCTGGCAGGGCCTACCTTTGCAAGTCTCTTTTACAGTTAATCCATTTCAGGGGAAGTTATGTATGTCATCTCTCTTGTAACTATAAAAAGATAACATTTTTAATGCTATTGGAATTTGTATCTTACTACTTTTTATATTTTTCTGAACTTCTATATTCAATTATCATGTTTGTGTTGAAAGTATTCTGGCTGAAGAACAAATACTATACAGTTGAATAATCTTGAGGGGTAGATTAATCTATAGGCTCTCTTCATCTTAGGGTGGGTTGCTGTGGCAACCGCCCCAGCTTACTTTAAAATAATTTTTTAAAGCTCACTTCAAGAGCTACACCCAGCGTGGGCCAAGCTTAAAAGCAGGCATACCCAGTGAACAGGGTTTTAGTAGACTGCTGATTTAATGTAGGGAAGTAGTAAAGAGAGGAGGGTGGAGTAAGATGGTATACAACCTTGAACAGAAATTAGAAATTAGCTTTCCTTAGAGTCAAGTCCTAAGGAGTATGCTCTCTGTAACTTCTGTGGTACTTCAGTTAAATACATTGCTAAACAATTCTTTTGGGGGGGGGGACAAGTAAATATATATTTACATACATAATAAAGCACTTATGACAATTGTTTAATGGAGGAAATATTTGGTGATTGGGGGGAAAAAGTTTATTTAAATAGTATGTGAATCCCAGACATCATTTTCTCTTAACCAGTTTGTCACCTTTTATTTAACATGGTAGGTCCCTAGTGTCCAACTGGCTTAAAGGGTGTGAGAATTTTCTACTTTCTAGTCATAGAACTGGAATAGATTGGAGAATTCACATAACTCATTTAATGAACAAGCAAACTGAAGCCCTGAAAAGACACACGCAGTACTTAGGCACAAATCTTGAACCAGAGAATATAGGCCTCCTAACACCTAGTACAAGCTCCTCCCTACACCAGAAAACATAATATAACCAAGTACCATTAGGTGGTAAAGATCAGGATGATTTTGGTTAAAAAAAAAAAAAAAAAATCCAGAGTATTTAAAGAATACAAAGCACATTTTGTATTAACTACTTTGTGAATTACCGATGAATAATTTTAAATCTCGGTGACTTTCTATTGTATATTTCTGCACAACCTCTTCTGTTCTGCTTCAAATATGAAGGCTCATGGGAAGGAAACTAATGCTAATATTAACTTAGGTCACACATAATTAAGAAGCTAAATCTGCTGAGGGGAATATCTTATATTTTAAAAGGCCAACTGTGATACATTTCGGATCCAAATTATTTCCAAGTATCCACAGTGTGGGGTTATACGTATTCCTGAATGCTTGTACTCTCATTGATGATTATGAGTTTGTTATAATGTTTATTATTAAATAATGCGTTAAGATGTTAAAAGGTAAAATAATTTATTTTTGAGGGAAAATCATCTAAAACTGAGGTGTACTGTGGTAAATAGAAATAATCTATAATCCATCAAAAATAATATGATTGAGTCATGTATTGCCTATGTCTATTCGCTCATGTAAAATAGGCTTTTACAATTCATTACATTAATTTCAGGCATTATGGCAATAAACTTATATGTTCCTGCAAATGTTTTGCTTTGTCAAGGCATTTGTGAATCTAGAAAAAAATTAATTTCATTTTCCCACCATATATAGACATATCTTAGTATTCAAAATGTTATGCACCTTTAAATTTTTGGATTCTTTTTTTAGAAGTTGTACCTTAAATGAAAACCTGATACAGACTATCTCTGCCATATTATTAAAATGAATTCATGGTAGTAGCAAACTCACCAGATGAAAAACAAACAGGCAAACAAATATACTGTAGATACTAATCTGCAAAAAAATAATACTATTTCAGATGGCTTTTGCTTTGTGACAGTTTGCCACGCTTTCCTATAATAAAAGCAAGATTCATCTTAGCTGTGCTGATAGTCACAGTGGTGATGAGCCAGAAGCCTGGAGATTGTTCAGATCTGGTTGTACTTGCCTGTAAAATCAACCTTCTCCTTTCAAGTGAAGCCTTGGGGCAGACACCTAAATGTTGACCCCACTCTTCTAAGAAAAGCTACTCTCATCAAATAGCCCCTACAATGAAGCAGGAGGCTTTTCGAATCACACTGTCCTCACACATTAAAATAGTCTAGAGGCATGGTGCAGAACTTCACAGGAAATGCAACTAGTCATTGGGTTAAACACATAGTGTTGAAAGGATTTTTTTTTAAGTGAGGAAATATCTTTAATTAGCTAGATATTTCAGTATGCACCTATTGTCTACTCCTGTACGTTCAACGTTTTTATTTCCTGAATGTATTTTCCCTTCTTCCTTTCACAATATTAAAGATTTTTAATTTGATTCACACAGTTTATATGATCTATAGTTCCACTGGCGTGCAATCTTGTCTTTTCATGGTTTGTGTACTAGTTGATGTATTTTATCTTTGGCTTTATTGGGTGTGGTGTAATTGGCTAGAGAGAGAAGGTGCCTAACCCCTAGAAACCTTTCCTAAATCTTGAATATTAACCTTTTTTTTTTTTCCCCCTGGTCAGGTCAAGTGTTTACTGGGCTTAAACCTTAACATAAGTATCTTCCTTATCAGTCTCTATTTCTGCTTCCTGTGCAGCTGAAACTCTTCAGGATAAGTGAAGTCATCAGCTATCGGATAGGGTAGCCTAATGCATTTGGGAAGTTGGTTTGGTTTACATGTTAATGCTCTGGATAAAATCCAGTAAGGTGTGGAAGAGATAGAAGTAGGAGGAGGGAGGGGAAATCTCCGAGGAAGCTGCCGCCTCGGTAAATATTTCTAAACCGATTAGAAAGTTCATGGCCCCGCGATGAAGTCGAGATTTCAGAACTGGTAATTATTTTTATTGCTTTGTACATTACTAACACATAGGAAGTATTTCGGCACGCTTTCTGGCCCTCCAACCTTTCTGGGCCGAAAACCGCGTATTCTGGGCGTGCAGGAAAAGCGCGCTGGAATCGAGTGCTGCAGACATCCTGGACGGTGGCTTTTACGCGTGAGTAACAGGAGCGCTCGGACCGGTGGAAGAAAGAAGTGGTTAACGCGTCTCCAAACGGGGGAAAAGTCGCAAGAGCAACTATTAGGGTCGCGCTCCTATTGGTCAGAGGAAAGATCCCGACTTTAGAAGGACTTTCCTGCTGGCTGGCTCGCAGAGTCCCCGGGGAGCGAGCGCGCTGCAGCCGGAGATGGTTCTCCGAGCGTTCTCAGCCGCAGCGTGGGGAGAGCAGGGAGCCGCCGCTCGCGATGTTGTCTTCATTTCGCGCAATAAAGAATTGTCATTAGGTTTGCGTATGGCATGTGCCATTACCCCACCGTAAAACTAAAATTAGCAAAATGTCAGGAATGGAAAGATTGATTCACCAAGATGCAATTATCATTTAAAAGTGCTTGATTGAGGTACTGATGTTCAGTGATTTATTCTGCATACCATATACATAATTAAAGTAGTGTAGTGGAGTAATTTATCAATCTAGTTGAGACTGGAGGGGTGAGGAGGGAACTGCTGTATGTTTGTTTTATTAAAATGCTCCGAGGTCTAGTCCCGCCCCCCTTTTGCGAGAGTGAAACTGATGATTTCTCTAGCTCGCGAGGAGAGAGTCAACGGTTTGGGATTGTGAGGGAGAGAGAGACGGAGAAAAAAGGCAGCGCGAGGCGGAGGCAAAGGCAAGGGCAAGGACAAAATAAAGGGAAAAAAGAAGGCAAGAGGCACTTCTTAGGACGTGCCGCTTAGAACCCCAAGCCCGTCTGCTCCGTTTTCCCTGCCACCCCCGCCTCCCCTCTCAATATCCTTCCACCACTGCCCCCCCCCCCCCCCCCCGCCTTTTTTACGCGATGTTTCAAAGGCTGCGAGCGGCTCTCCTTTTCCCATTCGTCTTCTGTCACTTCCTTCCTGGACGCAGTTTTCTGGACGAGTCTGGTTACTTTTAATCTGGCCGGCTGCTGAAAGCTACTTTCTCCTCCTCCTCCTCTTCCTCCTCCTCCTCCTCTTCCTCCTTCTTTTCCTCCTCCTCTTCCTCCTCCTCCTTCTCCTCCTCCTCCTCTTCCGAGCGGCCTCGGCGCGCGCGAATGCGCGGCCCCGAGCGCGCCTCCCCCGCGCGCGCTCCCTCCGCGCGCGCACACACTTCGTCTCCAGCTCTCTGCTCGTTCTGCTCTCAGTCACAGACACTTGAGCACACGCGTACACCCAGACATCTTCAGGCTGCTATTGGATTGACTTTGAAGGTTCTGTGTGGGTCGCCGTGGCTGCATGTTTGAATCAGGTGGAAAAACACTTCAAGGCTGGACGAAGTAAAGATTATTGTTGTTTTTTTTTTTTTTTTTTTTTTTTTTTTCTCTCTCTCTCTCTCTCTTAAGAAAGGAAAATATCCCAAGGACTAATCTGATCGGGTCTTCCTTCATGTAAGTACCTCTGACATTTCTCGAGGAAATGGAATAGCCTGGGTATTGTCTCTGAAATCTGCATCAGTATATTCCACCGCACTGGGTCTATTCCTGTGCCTTTTTGAAGGCTGAAGTTGAGGTTTGTTGTGCATTCTTTTTTTTTTTTTTTTTTTCTTAATTCCGTGATTTCCTGGTCTGTTGCTGAAAGTAACTTTTTAGATAGTCTTATCCGTTTGCCATCAGTTATTGAAATCACTCCTGACTCGTTCTTGCTACACCAGTGTGTTTAAAGTTTCATGAAGTTAGTTCACGTCATTAGCATGTTTGATATGGTGGAGTGTGTGGAGCCTGGTCGATTTTAATATTTCACAGAATGTTCTGTGACCTTGAAGTACATGCCTTAAGATTTAGCCGCTAGTTTACTGTGGAAAGATGCTCCTGTGAGTCCCCCCAATGACTCTGATTTGCTTTGGGTTATGCTTCTGAGCCACTAATTCTTGGGATTAGTTTGAGCTAAAGCATGGCTGTCAGAGTATACCTTTGTGCATCTCCTTCCCTTACCAAAGTGCTGGCTTGATAGAGGGCTTCTCAGTTGGTGTGGGCAAAAAGTAATATCCTGGCCACAGTAGTCTACATTTCATAATTCGTATTGGGGTTCAGTATATGCATTGCTGTTCAGGTCAAGTCAAATTCATAGCTATTTAAAAAGAAATGAGGTTAAGACACTTTAATTGCCTTCTCTTTGGACTTTGGATGAAAGTTACCAAACTCAGTGATAAAGTTTGGCACAAAGGCAGTATATATATAGACACAACATATTGTTTATTGTATTATTTAAATGCTAGGCAAGGATTTAAATTTAATAATAATGTTATCTTCTTCCCAGAATATGGCTATTAATTCTTAAAGGAAATTTTATATCTGAAACATTTCCAACTATTCTAGGTCCAGTAGTTACCATTTTTTGGAAAAAGCTCTTTTCTTCACAATGTAGGAATGTGTGTCTTTTGTATAAAATACCTTTATATGTAAATGCTGACAGTATAATAGGTAGAATCAGGCTCTCTGCCAGTTCTTTAACTGGTCCTCAGTGGAGAATTGCTTTGACACAAACTGCATTTTACTATTGTGAATCTGATACTAACTCTAATAGTCACTGTCTTGTGAAATGGTTAGTGACTGCATATATTTTCTAAGTGCTATAAAGGGAACTCCAGCCACCTCATTATATCAGTCCAAAAAAGTGACCAGCCTCTTTTTCACTGGCACCTTGCAGTGGAATTGTGGTTGCAGGGTAAAGATGTTTATATAGAGTATAATAACTCCAATCCCTAGAGACTTGGAAGGACATGGAAATGTGACCACCTGTGAACCCCGTTTAACCTCTGTATTGCATACTAAGTTTAGCTTTAAATAGATTAACAATCTCCAATTCTCCAATTTGAAACTGAAACATCTTACTTCACTTTTAAAATAATAACAGTTTTGGCTAGTCTTTGAAAATGCTCAGTATGTACCAATCTGACACAAGCAGTATTTTTGTTTTTCCATCAGTTTCAGTTAAATATAATGCAGTTAATAAACCATATTTTGTCTTCCCGTGTATGCATAAAATTATTAAATTAAAAGGAGTAGTTTAAAGCAAGTAGATTCAGAACTTGACAGGTAAAATGAGATATGCCTATCTAATATCCCATCTCAAGAGGAAAAATAATCTCTAAATCAAAAATCTCAATTTATTTGTTGGAAAGTACATTTGGCTATGTAGTAGAGTACAAACTCAATTTTAAAAGTTTTCGTCAAAGCACACTTTAAATTCAATGTTTAAAATATGATTCCCCAGTCATGTTAAGGAGACAATAGTTGGCAGTTATCTTTGCTTCAAGTTTTACTAAACTTTATAAAAATTTACGGTTATTTGATAATGTAATTCACAAAGCTTTGGAGTATTTGTGACATATTTTCCAGACTTCTTACAAAAAACAGTATTTTCCTTTACTCATTAGTTACGCGATTTACATTCTGACTTCCGTGTATGCATGTCAAAGACAATATTAAAGACCTAACTTTTATTAAATATTAATTGGTTTCTTAGGTTTAAAAAACAATGAGCACCTTCTATTAAAAAGTCAATTTTCTACCTTTTCAGAGCTGTTCATACTTTGAAAGTATACAATCACATATATCATTAACTTTTCAAAATAGAAGCATATAACATTAAATACATGAAATTTAAATAACAAGGACTTTACTGCACCTTTCCCCTTTTCTTCTTTATAAACATACTCAGTTTTCAGAATTTGAAATGGTTTATTCCTATAGTGAGATGGACTGTTTGTTGATTCAAAATTGAATACTGAAAAGACATCATGTTTTATATTTTTCAGATTTCTATGTATTTCTTCCTTGGCCCTCACTTTTATACCGAGTCAATAGATTGAATAACAGTACAACCATATCTTTCCAATAAATGATTTATTGTATTATATTTCTTTTATAAAATGCTAAGCTAAATAACTCCTTGGCATATGTTAACATTATATTTCAAAAGTTTCTTCTGTTTATTGTAGAATGTTTTGTGGTTTTATTTCCCAATGCTGCATGCGGTATATTTTGAGTCTATGAAATCTCAGAAAGTAACAAAAATGGGGAAATATCTGTGCAATAGCACTTGTGCTACATAATCACCAAAAAAAAAAATAGTTATTAAACAGAGAACCCTGGCTTCAGGGACATGATTCAAAACAATATGGGAGAATTTCCTATGCAATTAAGGGTTACAGAATAGACTTTAGAGAGATTATCACTAAAGTTCTACTTTTTTTCAAAAGCACATCCTCAGAGAACACACCAGGCAGATTAGTATCTAAAATTTATAAAAATGCACATATTCATTTTATGAATATAGTGATTGCCTGGATACAATGAAAAGATTTAATTACTGATGTTCACTCTGTGTGCTGCATGTGGAAGGATAGGTGATTAAGATCCCCGACCTCAGCACTGTACCTTAATCTCATGGACGCGTGGACTGCCCTGCACTCAGTAAAGCCTGACTGTTCACCGAGATCTGTCATCTTTAGGAAATCAAACCAGATTACAGAGGCAATTCACAAAACCAGGAGCAACAACAGAGTCTGTGCACCTTACAAAAGGCGGATTACGCAGTTCACATGTTATTTTGATAGGTCAAAGATAAAAGCTGATTGTTGAGGAATGGCAAGACACTCCAATTTCAAATGATTGCCAGATAAGTATACCACAACCCTGTTGCTTCATCGTTATGAAGAGCCATTCAAACAATAGAAAACTCAGTTTTCAAGTGACAGGCTTTCAGTAGGGAAGTAAGAGAAAACATATCCTTTGTGTGTGTGTGTATATATATATATATACCTTCATCGCTTAAATTTTTAAGTTCCATCACTTCTTTATGAACACACACCAAGTTTTGGCTGCTTATGTGAAGCAGTTATCATAAGGTTTAAATGCAGTAGGCATTTTCAGGGGCGTTCTAGAGAGCACAAAACAGAATTTGCCAGAAATAAAACCTACACTCATGGTATTGAATAACTGAGCAAAAAATGCATAGTAGTCAATAGCCATTATGTTATTCTGTTCCCAAATATATTCTTCATAAAAATGTGTAATTACATAGTTATGAATCTATACATTTAAAATATATCTTGATAGGTGTTTATTGGTCAAATTATATGTATTTCATGAATGTGATGTACAGATTATTCTTTACAACAAAATATGATGTTTTGAGAGTTTATTTCAGAGAATCAAGTTTTGGTTTACATAATAACATTTTGAAAACCCCAACTTCTTACACATCCACTCTACAGTAATTTCTTGCTTCTTTAAAAATTGAAGTCCTTTTTTACCCAACTGATGCCTCCTAGTGTTTCGCACAATAAAACACTAATGAGTCACCCATAAATGTAAACATTGCATTTTCATTGCCTACATTTTCTGTGATACATAAAATTAATATTTATGTGTTTAATTTTCTGTGCATTATTATAAGATAAGAAATTCTATTGAATGAGATGTTTCATCTGAGTGGATTTGTGGCACACATTGCAGCTTTTCTTTGACCATAACAGTATCTTACTAAGTTTTAATAAGTTTATTACCTTCAGTTCCAGTTTATATATTCACTGTTTATATTCACTCTTATTCTAAGTGAAAACATAAGCAGAATAGTAGAGCTTCCATTTTGTAGGCCTGGAAACTGTATAGCTGAGTTTGTCGGGGAATGCCTAAAGAACATATTGCAAGGGGACTAACCATCTTATTTAAATATTAAGATATTTTTAAAGATATAAAAATTTGCCAACTTTATGTCTTTATACCTGCAGATTTCTATGTGAAATGGAATAAAGAAAAAGAGTTTAGGAAAAATAAAATAAAGATAAATGCATAGATTTCCCACAAATATGGAGTCTATCACTTTATTAGAAAATAACAAAAAACGTGCATGGTGAGGGTATTAGTCTATACAATAGAAGGAAGACTTGTTAGAACGTAACTTCTCATGATCAGCAGGTTGTTTTAATGAGGTAGAAGTTAGTGGATACCAACTTTGGTGTGAGTTTTCTGTCATTAACATCATGAGCATAGACTTTCGATACTTTTGTCCTGTGACAAAGACAGCTTTCTGCTTGTACGTATTTTAGATGGATTCTTTAGTTTCTGAATATTTTTTCTTTAAAATATTTATGAAAGGGAGGAGACATTCCTCTAATGGGTCTAAAATTCAAAGGATACACTCAAAAACCTGTAACATTTGTGGGCCTCTTCCTTAGTTGTCATACAACATACATGTGCACAATAACAGTGACAAATTTCTTCCACTGACACTTTCAAGGGGTCTCAGCATCCAAATGTAGATACTAGAGTGAACATAGTTCATTTCTGTTACCTGTGTGTGTATCATTTAGTTCTCCTGATTCAAAACACGTATCATTTTAACAATATTTGACTCTCATTTAAGATTTGCTAATTTGGTCAATAATACAGTGCAATTCTGTGCATGCTGGACACATTTCAAAGAATGTAAGGGGGTGTGTTCCTTTCATTTAAGGAAGCAAACATGTAGAAAGGGGTGGACTTTTCCCACAAGAGCTAGATTTCTTCCCTTGGAGAATTGAAGCAAATATGCAGTGTGTAAGTGAATAACAGCATGAGAAAGAAAATAATTTCTCATAGTCTGATAAAGTTAGTGAGCAAAGAAACTGCTAGGTTTTTTTTAAGCAGTTCTTATTGATAACCTTTCTCACACTGAATGTTGAAAAAAGTCTATGAAAGTTTATAATTTTAATATTAAGTAACTTCTGTAAAGTGCACTGAAATTAATTTTGCTCAAAACAAGAATTCAATAGTAACTATTTCACAGATATATTGAGGTGTAAAAGAAGTAACAGGAGCTAGAAGTACTCATTCCCTACCTCTCCCTTTCAAGAATAAGTAGATAACATCAGTGTTCTTATGTTAGTTGTTTTTGTCTGTGCAAGAAAAATAATTAAAATTCTATAACAAAGAATACCAGTGTAAAAAATATTATAAAAAAATTATCCAATATAATATTCTCTCTTATTTCTTTGATACTATTTTAACATTAACTGCAAAAAGAAAAGTCATGTTACTATTAAGTATGGAAATTATACCCGTTATATAAATTCATGTTTTGGTCAGGTGATAATATCAGTAACATTCATTTGTCATCACCATAATGTATTTTTTGTACATTGTCATTATATTACCCAAGTTAAATCTGTATATTTATTTTAAAATATAGCCAGTGTAAACAAAGTTCAAAGTACATACGAAGAGAATCTTTTGAGGACATTATAAAGAAAATTGGTGACATTACAAGCGATAAAAACAGTAAACCTATTACGGGCAGATTTCTGCAGGAATCATTACTCTTTAATAATGCAGATGTTATACAGACTTTATTAATTCTTAATGTTGTAAATTTTAAATGAGTGGAGCAATGTTGTTCATCCTGCGAATGGTTGCGATTCATGTAGAATGACAGTGCAGATCTTCTCGTAATGATTTAAATGAAGTACCTTAAACTTGTTTTTAGAGACTGGAGAAACTGATTTCTGAGGCAGTCCCTGGTAAGAACCTGCTTTTTCCAAAGAGCATCCTGAGCATGGTCTGGTTTTCCTCTTGTATCTTGTTGTCATAGATAAGATGCACATGAAGAATTCATAAAAATTGTTCTCAGAAACTGTGGGTCTCTAGCATATAGGATTTAAAATGTGATGGATATGGTCTTTTGATAGAATGAAGTGTTTTTTAAAATAGCTACAACTACCTCTCTTTTTTTTACACATCTATGATTTTCAGCAAGTTAGAATGATAGCACGAGAATGCATCTTTTTCTGAACCCCGAAGATAGGCAGCTTTGGCTTAGATATGCTTATTTATTTGCAAAATTAGAAAGTAGATTTACTAATGTAAATAAGTGGGGACAGACAGGAAAATTAGTCTACTATTTAATAGAGTAAACATGATTTTCTTTTAACCTCCTAATTAATTGTTGACCATGCATAAGGTGTGCAACCAAGGCTTATTATGGAAGGCCAGTATTATTGCTTAATGTAACATGAGGCACTGGGATTTCTTTAAAGTAATTTTGAAGATGGGATTATTTAGCAGAAATATTCACTGGAGCATTTTATTTTTAGAAATCATGGTCACACAAGGAAGCCTTTATAGGACCGACTACCTAATTGCAGTCAAAAAATCTCTTTAATGAAGGAACACACTCACACACATACACAGAAGACACACATTTTAAGAAAATAATGGCCTTATATTTTTCAATTATTTTGCCACGTTCTTTATATCCGAACAGAAGGTACATGTCTAAGCAGATGTTTTAAGTTATATCCTTCATGTAGGTGAGTCTGTAAATGTACCATTTAACTTAAATGGCTTTGTGGGAAGGTAGTTTGAGGAGTTTAAAAAGGGAAAAAAAAAAAAAACCTCCAGTTACTATAGTTTCAGCTCGCTCTTTTTAAAAACAGTAATTACACTCAGAATAAAGAAAGAAAAATAAACTCTTTTAATTCTCTGTAACATCCACAGTTTCTGAGGTAGAGCCCTGGTATATTTTTATTTCTGAATATGCAGGGCAGGTACTGGCAACAGAGCTACAGAATGAAAACTTCCTGGCTGCAGACCAGATACAGTGCACAGTGCCACATCATAAACTTCCCCTCTTCTGTCTCGGAGTGATTTCAGCCCGAAGTAATGTCCTTTTTTCCCCTTGCGTAGGCTAAGGAGCAGAGGGCCTTCTTCCTGGGCAATCGCGTTGGGAAAGGAAAAGCAGAACGTTTCCCCTCTTTAACTTGAAAATTCTGCCTCTTAAATCACTAAGACATTAACTGCAAAGTGGATTCAGTATGTTTCCTTTCTCTTCCCATATAGCAGTGTAGAATGCATAAAACAATAGGTGTAAGATAGAAAATGAGACCTCTTCCCAACCCCCTCCTCCAGCACACCCAGGCCCAATCAGATATCTGTATTTTTTTGTTTTGCAGAGAAAAATATAACGGTTTCTTTTCAATAAGTCCTGTGCATTATATTCCAGATATGTTAGGTCATTTTGTGATGCAAATTAACGTGGAGTGTTTTTTTGTACTTATCTGAGGAAATAGCAATGTTCTACCACAGTATGTGGCACTACAGTAATTTTTATTGATAAAAACTCACAGTTTTAATGATTACTAGGTCAAAATACAGAGTACAAAGAGGGAGAATATGGGTTTTAGTTTTCAGATTTGGTTTATGTTCTTCGTTTCAAAAGTACAATGTAAGTAATGTGCTTATTACATACAAAATAAATCAACTTTTAAATATTTGCATTAATATCTTTGCATTTGAAACTTTAGTCTGAAAACTCATACTTCTCCTTGTAAAATAAAAAAAATTGTTATAACTGTCATTAATTACCAATTACATTTTCAACCAATACCAATGTGATTTTTAAATATCTTGTTAAAAAATAATTTTTAGCAGCCATGGTTCCTTTCAGTTAGTAGCAGAATTCTTATTTGTATAAAGTAGACAAATTATTGCCAGAACACTTCTCTAAAGCTAGCTTCCTCTTGTAGAAATGTATGAAGTCTTAAGTAGAAAATGGTACTATGTAATAAAATATTTGTTCCAACTTTATTTTTAAACTAAATTGATTTAATAGTATACAAATAGTACATAAATGTTAGTTTAGTCATTAACCCACACAACCAATTATTAATTGCCTGTATAAAAGTAACCAAGTCAGACAGTTACATGTAATTTAATTTTATTTCTCTTTAAAATAGATAAGAGATCATTTAAATGAATTTTAAATACCTAGGAACTATTTTTCTGTGTCTGCAAGTGTTTCCTAAAAAAAGTATCAAGAAATTATCTTAAAATGTAAAAGGTAGCTCATAAAAGCATGATCACAATGACCTATTCTTGCCAAAGGTGTTATGAGCAGAGGCCCTACACCTGGCACACTTTCAAGGCTCCTTAGCAAGAAGAAAATATGTTAAACTTTTGTGTGTGTGTGTGTGTGTGTGATAATATATACTTAGGAGTTGGTAATTTTCTGACATTCATTGTTTACAAAATTAGACACTCTATTTAAAAATCCAGTTTCAACTTTTAAAACTATTTCATTTAGGATATGGTATGAGACTTCTTTATCTTCTTGGGATTATCCCAAACTGTAGGGTAATTTGAATCACCACCACTCAATAAATATTGTTAGACATATTGTAAAGTTCAATTGTTTGATATGTGTACTGAATAAAAGATTTTAAATAGAAAATGGATTTTTTTGCCGTTTAAATTATAAAACTGTACCTGATTAAAATATGAATCTCTTGGAGATTTCCGTAGTAGGTAATTCTCAGGGCAAAAATATTTAAAATTTTAAACTGCAACCAGTAACTTACCGAGTACTTTTTTAAGGAGACTGATTTCTATTTACATATGAGGAATTTCATTGAGTTTTGGGTGGCCTTGTAGTAAGGGTTCTATGGTTGAGAAAGGAGGTCTTTTCACCCTTCTTCTTCAACAGTTCGTATGTTAAAAACAAAAAATCCAGTCCTAATTCCATTAGGGTTATTTTTCTTAACTAAGTGAAGACTTAGTGAAGAACTAAGTGAAGACCTGCTTATCTAAAAAAAAAAAGTTTGTCCATTGAATCATTTCTAGCATTTATCCGAAGATGTCTCAGAGTCTTGTATAGGTTATATAGGTTAAAGGGGGAAAAAGGATGACTTTTTTCTTTCACATTTGAGTTTTTCTCCCTTTACATAAACCAAAAAGAAATTCCTATGATGACATTAATAGATTTGTAAAGGACCGGGTAAGCTGCTCAGTCCCGTTGCTTGTTTTCCTATGGACCTTTGGTTGAAATGAATGGTCGTTATCTTTTTTAGGAATGGTAGATCTTTCTTGAGTTAGTGTGAGCTCTATGTAATTTTTTTTTTCCTACTCCTGTTTTATAGCTTCAAAACTTAAAGAATTCTTGACTTTATCCTTTTTTTCCCCCTCATTTTTTTTTTTTTTTGATTCTCTCCTGAGTTCTCTTCTTGCTTCAAAACATTTGGTATTGTGATAAAGCAAGTATACTTTCAACTGGATTTGACTACACATGAGATTGTAGAATGTCTCCTTACACTTGAGAGATTGATGTGGTTCATCAAGCTCAATGCTATGTCATGTCCAAACACTGATCTTGAAACAGCAAAGGCTACATGATGACACCTTTGTAAGAAACTGCCGACAGCTTTAGAGTCAGTGTATGGTATATCTACAGCAAAGATGCACGGTGTTGTGAAGTCTCAGGAGGTGTTACAGTTATCGGACTCGTTGAACCAAATTACGGCTTTCATAATGTTTGTGAAGTGTTGGGCCGAACTCCAAGATGTGAATGTGTGTGTAAAGGGTGGGGCAGGGGAGGTTTCAGTGGAGGAGAGCAGAGAGAGTAAGAGATAGAAAGATTGAGATGAATGAAAGAGAAAGAGAAAATCGGGTCTCTTGATTCGCAAACATAAAAAGTTTGAAGACCCAGTGCCATATTAATATCATTTGTTTATACACATATACACATATGTGCTCTTTAAGAAGAAGGCCCTTAAGTGATAGAGAGTAATGGCTAAGAGTAAGAACCAAAGTGGGTTCAAAATCCAGCCTCCCATTTATTGGTTAATGGTTTCAGAAAGGTTATTTATCCACCAGAAAGCCTCAGTTTCAGCATCTGTAAAATGGGGATGATAATACCCAACTTTTAGAGTTGTTAGAATGAAACAGGATGATACATTTAAAAGCACAATGTAAGTGGTCAGTAATTAGCAAATTATCATAGCACTATGCTATGTTTTAATCATTTTATCTTCCTCCCAATGATGACCACTTAGAAATGCTTGACGGGATAATTATTTTGAACTTTTTTTCTGATAATACTTTCATAGCATTAAAATCAGGTCACTTTGAAGAAAAGTCTAATTCTGATGCTGTTGGGTCAATGTTAATGGCTACTAAGAACAATATAGTTTTTTCTCCAAGAAACTCAAAACCTTTCACAGATCAGATGTTGTTAAATATCATATTATTTTTAGAACTGGAAGTGGGACCAAAGAAACATAACAATTCATCTATGAGTTTTAAAAGTCATTTATTGAAAGTTCTGAATTCCAGATAGATCATGGCTTAGTTTTGATAAAAATTCAGTTTGGATAACGAGTTTGATGTACATAGAGTTATTGGGTGGTTTTAACTGTAAAGACAGCCTCACCAAGAATTCTAAAGGTTTTTGTTTTTTGGGGTTTTTTTTGTCTTGGGTTTTTGGGGTTTTTACATTAGTATTATCCACTTTTGAGGGCTACATTAGTGTTCTTTATTTTTTTATTATCTAATTTTTTCTTACCCAGTTTTGATTGCATGTGGAGACAGAATTAATTAATGAAGAATGAGGATCATTTTACTCAACTTTCTGTTCCTTCACAGTCACTCTTGCCTGTAATAGGTATTCTAGAGACAATCACTGAATAAATTAATGACCTGTATTTATTTGTAAAGATAAAATATATTTTTAATCGAATAGTTAAAAATAAGTAAACGACATTCCTATCATGCTTTCTTGTTCCAAATTTAAGAGATTATTTATTTTAATTACAGTTTATCAACTTTGAGAGGATGAACAAATGAACTAATCTTGAGTATTTTTCTACATGTGAGAAGAAATATAAAGTTGTACAGAAAATGCAGAATTTTACCGAGAATTACACGTTCTAATAACAAAAGTAAACAAATTTGGGTTGGATGTGGATGAAATGGGACTATTTCTGGTCTCAGCATCTGTTTACCACTTCTTTGCTCAGCTTTTATATTCACTTAATTTCTCGAAGAAATTCATATTTTGGATGACAGGTAATGTCGACAAGGCCTGCCTAGTTTAGACAGCCTGTGGAGTATTAACCACTTAGAATTATTCTCACACTCAAATAATGCCCCTCTAGTGTGCACCTTGCATTTCAGCTTTTTCTAGCCCTGTTTTAATGTAGGGCTAAAGAGTGCTCAGTGCAAGGAATACTTGCAGAGTGGACTTCCCTATGGTAAAACAGCATGGACAGCTCCCAACTCTGCAATCAAGGATGCCTCTAAAAGCTTTAATTTAAAAATAATAATAATAATAATAAGTCTGCATGAAGATGATGGAGCCCTCTAAGGCACATGGGCTTAGAGAATTATTCCCATCTGCAACCCCCTCCCCCTGCTTAGTAGCCCTTTCCAGGGTTATGATTACTGGAAAATGGCTGTTAATCACCAGATTTTTTTTTTTTGACTGCAGCTGCTTCAGTCAGACTACTAATCTATTAAACAACTTCGTCTCCAGTTTAAAATTTGCATTGTATACTGTATAGAATAAATTTTCATTGTAATCAGAGCATCCAAGAGAACTTCCTGATATGATTTATAGAAGCACATTTGTTTTTATGGATGGACCTCTAGTGCCATTGAGCCAACTGTTTCAACAATACTGTGGTTGATCAGCATAAAATAAAATATTGTAGCACTAGTGAGTGTAAGCAGCATTTACAATAGTCACATTTGCAGAAATTTGGATTGTGGCATCTCTAGCACTTGGCAGTGTAATACCCACATAATTCAAAACTTAACCTAGATATTTAAAATTTGACTTCAACCTGAAAGGGTTTTTTAGAAGTTTAACATTCTTGTACCAGACTGTGGTAGAGTGGTTTGGCCTCTTTTTCTACCCTAATGCTTATTACATTTGCCATAATTTGAAGAAATAATCTAAAACCTGAGTCAATATTTGCTGTTAAAAAAGGACAAAACAGCTCTAACTTACAAAGGACCCTTTAAAAACACATTCTTATATGTAAAATTGACAAGCTACAAGAGGTGGTTGGATGAAGTTCATCATGTTGGAAAGAATGTTTCAATTAAAGTTGAGCACTTTCTCTTCCAGGTCTTTTTTTCTCCGTTTTTTATTTGCTGTGCCAAGGTATCCATGTGCGTTTTTCCACTGTCATCTGGCTCATTCCCAGCAGATGCACACAATCTGTTCTGCTGTCACTAACAGGGTTCGGTTTATGAAAAGAATGTGTCAGAACATGCCACTATAGTCACTTTTACAGGTTTTTTTTAAGAGTAACTGAGAATATATGCATTGCCCTAGTTTTATTGTACTCAGCCTTTAAGAGATTTCTAAGAAACTTTTATAATAGTCATAGACCAAAAGCATTCTTCTAAACATATTTTTGACCAAATATTTACTCTTTATTGAAAATAAAATGGTTAAAATTCATAAACCTCTTTAATGATGAATGGAATGTATTGTTTTTAAATTTAAGGGTTAAACTTTTATAGGAATGTTTAAAATAAAACAAAGATTTTTACAAAAAAACAGATTTCCAATTATCAAATTTACTTCGCAATCATTATATACATAACTTATACTAAAAACAAACCTGCTTTTCTACTCTAATCAAGCCTTATTTCAAGAAAATTGTGATACACTGTTTAGGGTCATAAATACCAATTATTTGACTTGAAAGATAATACTGGTTTCCTTAAGTGTTTGACATTGTTAAATTAGACCAAAAGCAGTTAAACTATCGAATTATTCTTATTCTGTATAGAGACACATTAAACTGTATAATCTCAAAATACTGTGATATTTTTCTTTTGAAGATATTCACATCATTCTAAATAGGTAGGTGGATATTTCTGAACTTAATTTTTATTTATTAGGGTGTCTCTATTCCTATCCACCATTTTAAATAAAAATTCAGTTGTTGTCTTCATAGAAAACAATTTCTCTGGTTTTATACAAATAAAAAAATCTGAGCAGTGGAAACCTGCATTCATTCCTGAAATAAATGAGTTAGCACAATTTGAACTTTTAGGTATATATGTGTTGTAAGTATCTACTATATATATATATATATATATATACATATATATATATATATAAAAGCACATGCGGATAGATAATGGACACATTTACTTTTTGTATACAGATCATGCTATTTACATATATCCCAGAACTGAAGATTTTAAAATGAACCTAAGTGCCAATTTTAGATTTTTTAAACAATTTTTGATATGAAGAGCAGTTCAGAGTTCAGGAGAATTAAATATTTTTTAATCAAAGTTATAATTCACTTGAACTAAAAATGAAAATACAGAAGCTACATTAACAAGTGATCACTTATACAAATTAAGCATTAATTATACATATTTATATAGGAAAATTTGTTCTTTGATTTCTGCATAAAGAAAATTTATGAAAAACATTTTAAGGAATAATTCCTGTCAAAATTTTCTGATTATGAAACTGATACATTGTCACATGGACAATGCAAGCAATATAAATTAAGAAGCTTTTTTGCAAACATTTTGCACATTTAGCAAGAAAATAATTTACTTAGAACTCATTGGCTCTGTTGTCACATCATCTTGCTAAATAAATTTTCTGTCTAGAGTTGTATTAAATGATTGTTGTAGGAAGTTCCCATAATACCTAAAGAAAGAGGAATCCTGGATCATTATATTTCAAAATATAGCAATGTAATCATATCTATCTTATGTTGATTTTGTAATGTTTTCGAGATATGAACAGGGCACAGATATTTAAGATGAGTGATAAAGGACAGTTCTGGAATTCACTTTTTCCTGGCATCATTTTAATTTATCCATGACTTTATATGTCAGATAACTTTTTGCCTAGTCTTGGTACTTGAATTGTTTTGATTTTGGTAATCCTGAATGTTTGCCAGTGGGATGAAAATGCTACTGTACACCAGGAATCACGGGTGGTGAACTAAAAGAATGTTTGGTCAATTCCCATGGGTTGTCAGAGCCTCTTCTCTTCCCAGAGCCATCAGTAAGTGGGGCTGGGAAGAATTGCTGTTGCATATTACAAGATGGTAGATTTGGCCTCACCAACTTGCCGGTATTAGGACAGAAGTCAGGGATTAGAGAACAACCAGAATCTTTTCTTTTGCTACAATTTGATTATACATACAATCATTTGGAGACAAAACTCCATGAGCAAACTTAATTATATGTATTCTGAATGACTAATCCTTAAAATCCTCTATCACTCAAAGTATAAATACAATCCTAAATTTCACTGGGAATGAAAAAGGCTTGCTCCTCTTAGATTCGCAGAACTAAAGAACATTTAGCAATGTGGTTTGCCCTGTGAAATACTTTTAAATACCAGATCTTCTGAAAAGGTAGGCTCTTTTACTTAATGATGCCTCATAGAGAAATAATCTGGGGGCGCCTGGTTGGCTCAGTCTCTACAGCATGTGACCCTTGTTCTCGGGGTTGTGGGTTCAAGCCCCACTTTAGGTATAGAGATTTGTTAAAAATAAAATCTTAAAAAGAAAAAGAATCTGATTTTTTTTCCCTGATTTTATATTTAAAAATTAAGGGAAATGTGGTTTTGAAACTTAAATTTTTCCTGGTTCTCTAGGAAGTGAACTGTAGGACCAGTTTATCTCAAAAACTTTTTTTTGTTGTTTCTATTCTTTTTTTAATTCAAAAACAATTTTTTTTTAATTTTGCCAGTTGCCTCAATTTCTGACATGGATGCCACCCTCTTTTGTGGTTGGGAGATAATTCTTTCTTTGCATTTGCTTAGTCATAGGTCTTTTGGGGGTAAAGACAGATTATTTTTGTGA
Organism: Enhydra lutris kenyoni; assembly: GCF_002288905.1. Taxonomy (NCBI): domain Eukaryota; kingdom Metazoa; phylum Chordata; class Mammalia; order Carnivora; family Mustelidae; genus Enhydra; species Enhydra lutris. The sequence goes on along the minus strand of NW_019154103.1, from coordinate 13,721,406 downwards.
AGTTGTCCCCAAAATATGTATTATTCATAGACTAAGAAACCCTTCAAAGAGTCTCTCTGCACGGGTAATGATAGGTTGGACTGCAGTGACCAGAAGGCTCTCCAGTCAGCTTTCTTTGGGGAATTTAAAGACAGTTGTATCCTTTTTCCATCTGCATCAACATATGTTGACCAGTTGGTTTTCAATTCATGCTGGCTTGGTGGTTGGAAGTAAGACTGATCTTCTATAAATATATTGATACTTTCAACTGTGACTTAGGAATTCCGCTTTTACCCAGCATCACCACTAAAGGTATCATTAATAATTCTAATAACTTTTATATGTGTAAAAGGCATGTATTATTAATTTGAAAGTAATATAATTACAACTATTTTTAGGTAGTAATGATCACAGCTAACATGTTCTTAGAGTTTTATTGTGTATTTGGGCATGTTCTAAGGCCTTGAGGCTCTATATACATTAACTCATTTATGAGATAGGCACCGTTGCTATCCTCATTTTGCAGATGGAGAAACTGAGGCAAACAAAACAAACAAAAAACAAAAATCTAAGCCATTTACCTCAAGTTATCCACTTTGTTAATGGCAGAGCTAGAACTTCACCCAGATAATCAGCCTCCAAAGTCCACTCTTTTATCCAGTAAGCCAAAATCTCACATACATGATCTCAGCAATTAGATAAGAAAAAAAAAAAAAAAATGACCTAACTATAGATACTTAATTTTGCATGGCATCTTGGGGATCTTGGGATTTCATCCCAGAATGAAATGTTCATAAACTACATTTATGAGATTTGTTGGTACTGTATTAAAGAAGCAAAT